>NC_066541.1:7143635-7361135 GCF_024679095.1 Eriocheir sinensis | reverse complement strand
TCACTATTTGGATGGGGACATAATGAAGAAAATAATAACAACATTGATTAGGCCAAGGTTAAAGTTTGCAGCGGTTGTTTGGTCACCACACAGGATAAAGGATGTAAGGAAACCCAAAGGATTCAAAGGATTGCATCTAAGATGGTACTAGAACTATCAAACCTGTCATACGAGACTAGACTGGAGGAATTGAGCCTATCAACACTCAAAGAAAGAGGAGACCTAATAGCATTGTACAGGAATACAAGTGGAATGGACGTGTTGGATAGAAATGATTTGATCAAGACAGAAGGGAGGAGGCAACTAAGAGGACATAGCAATGAACTGAGAAAGGAAACTTGTTTGAAAGACCTAAAGAAGTTCAGTTTTCCATACAGTAGTGTGGATACATGGAATGGAGTAAGCAATGACATTGTTGAAGTGGGCAGTATCCATAAAATGAAGGAAAAGTTGGACAAATATTGATTGGGAGACAGGACTGTCCAAACTTTAGCTCAGGACATGTATACTACAATAGGTAAATACAAATACTGTAAGTATATACACACACACTAGGGAAAGTGCTGGGGGAGTGGTCATGTAATGCTGACTTGCCTGATGGGCGAGCCTCCCATAACCCACTTAGCCAGTGGGGTACCTCTTTGGCCGACTGGTAAAGGAGTGGCTCTCCCGTTACGCTGGTCGCGGGTTCGATCCCCGGCGCCGGCAAAACCTTTCCTTGTCTGGATTAATTTCTCGTGTGTTTCGTTACGCGCAGTGGTAGTGTGGGAGTGGAGAAAAGAGCAAATTCTGGCATTTCAGTCAGCACAAGGACGTGGTGATCCTGAAGACCCAAGTTCAAGTCCTGCTGTAATGAGCTGCCAATTTTTAATCATTGCCAAGTGATAGATTGCCCACATCCTAGCCAGGTTTCTAATAAACCATAACTTCAGTGCCTCTAGCTACAGAGCAGTAAGGGGCAACATGGACCAAGGGCCAGGAAATCATCAAGTATCACTGCAGCCACTTCAAATTTGTCTGCACAGTTAGTTGGCTGAAGCCACCAACCATGTCCTACAAGAGAGCCTACTGGCACTATGGGATGGTTATAAAAAAAATAAGCACAAAAATATACATAATATTCAAATTATGGCCAAAATAATTCCTACCTAGCTAATTTATATATATGTACTTGCATACTTACACTGCGTCAATTGCTTCTTTGTGGTGTGAGCCTTTGGGAAATGCCAGACTGAGGCAAGAGGGGCCCAGGTAGCCATGAGACATTATGTATGTGTCACACTTCCCAGTCTGCAGAAGACAACAATACACAGTTCCCAGATGCATCCCCATTTCTTTTACTGAATTGTTCATAAAGATTTACACAGACAAACAAACACTTGACATACTTTAGAGTAATAATATTGTATTATTCCTGGAAGGCCAAGTTTGTAAGAAGTGGAGGCATGCTGCCCTTTGTAGGTGTTATCTATTCCTAGCATGACCTCGTCCACGTAGTACTTCACAAGTTGATCCTTCAGCCGGCCAAGTGAAGTGCTTGGATCAGCTCTCTGAACGAATTAACAAATTACAGCTTAAGCCTTTGGATGGAGAAATGGTGAGTAGATATCTATAAACTAGCAAAACTACAATGGTCTACAAACAGGCTGTCTTCATCCTATCCTGACACACCACATGCATCTCTTATATAGCTCATTTACACTCTGTGCAGCGTATTCATGAGTGCTGTGCTACATTCCACATCCATGTCTTTGATGCATATGACAGAATTAGAAGAATATTATTTCAAAACACTTCTTTACTCTCTATACTCACTGCTGCTTTTTGTAACTCTCCCAAAGCACTTATTCATTGTCTGCCTTTCACTATGTACTCTTTTTCCTCACTTCTCCCTTCAAGCTTTCATGCTTACACAGAACTGTCCCTTATTATTCACTCACTTCCTCTTCTCCTAACAAGACCTTACACTCACTTGTACTCTCTGCTGTAAGTCTGTATAGCCTTGCGAAACTCAATTACTTTCTTGCTCTCTTGCCATTTCAAATATCATAATCTTACTCTTGCCAACAGTTACTTTCAATTTTCTCCCCTTGCAAACCCTATCATATTCATCTACACTCCTTTACAGCATCCTCTTCTTTCTGCCAACAACACAGTATCATCTGCAAAATGGCTCACCACCAAAGACTACTCCATACCTTCCACTTTCAGCCATGGGCTTGACTCCCCTGCCCTGGGTTTCATTTTTTCTCACATAACCATCCTTAGTGACAGCACACAACTCTCATACCCACACCAACACAAGAACTCTCACTCCGCACCCCATTCACACTCAAGAAGCACCCACATCCTTGTAAAATGACCAGATCCCTCCACGTTAACATTCTTCCACACCATGTAGCTTGAGGACACCCCATAAACTCTTCCTGTCAACCCTGCCATAAGCATTTTCAAAGTCCAGGAAAGCAAAAAACAGCCTCCTATCCTTTTCTAGGCTCTTTTTAACATGAATTTTCAGTGCAAAAATTTTATTCACACATCCCTTCCCTTTCCTAAATACCCCTTTGTTCATCCCTTACACTTTTATCACTGTAATTCTCTCAATGAAAACCCTTCTAAATATCTTTCCTGGCACACTAAGTGAGCTTATTTCCCTAAAACTGTTACAGTCATCCCTAATTCTTAACTGAAAACTGAAAATTGTAAATTAAAGATGTAGCTGTCCACTTTATGCTGTCATGAGAAATGGCTTGGACTTTCTAACATCTTGATATCAAAGAATTGGTGATGGAAAAATTTCTGGTAAAGACTCATTATGGTTTGGGATTGGGTCTGAACTGATCATTCTACTTGACTAATCTCTTAGCATGCACAGCCTAAAATGAATATGCTATTAATTCTCAAAAAACATGATTTTTTCCATATATTGAAGTATTGGTGATGAAGCAATATAATTATGACTGGCTGTTTTTCATAATAAGTTAGTACTGAAAAATAAATTTGCTGATGAAAATTGAGGAATTTGGTAGCCTGGGTTCAGTTTTGGTAACCTTGGCAGGAGTTGGGTATAGACTATAGAGCTTTTATTGCACCAGGGGAAGCCAAGCCATACCATAATTTGAAAGTCAAGAGTCGAGTCTTTATAAATGGCGATGGGGATGTTTGAGTCAGCCAACTCCTCCACGTTGTTGAAGGGAATGTTGGCTCTCTGAATGGTGAGCATGGCCTTGAGGTTGGAGCGATACATGGTGTCCAGGATGAGAGAAGCTATAAGCCACAAACCTCCAATGTAACGGGTCAGCCCCCACACCGGGTTCCAAAACACACCTGTAATTATTGCCATTAATACTATCAATATTATTATTCTCAGCATTATTGTCTACTTCCAGCCAATACTGCAGGACAAAGGCACACACTCTCCACCTCTCTCTGTTGGATGATAGTTCACTCCACCCTCTGGATAACGCACTAATAATTCCTCCTCTTGCCCTGGTTCTCTCTGTCTTTACTTATACAATTTCTGGGGTACCACTCTGTTATTTATTTTATTTTTAAAGCAAAAGAGGCAATTCTAAAGCAAAATAAAGAAAATCACCTATGCATTGCTCCTGCAAGAATTAAGTTGTAAGGAGGAGGAAATACATATGAAGATGAGCTGTTTCAAAGAACCATGCATGTGGAAGCCCCTTCAAATGAGATGCGTACTCCATATAGGGGCGGACAAGCCCTTCTTCATATAGTTAGCAACTGAACAGAGATAAGTGCTGGTGGAGATGATACAGATTGCCTAACCTAAGGGAAGATGATTTGGCAAGAGATGAGATACATAGTTTTCAGCTGAAATTTTGAGTTAAGGAATGTTTTGTGTAGAAGGGGACAGCTGAGGCTTATCAAAGAACAGGAGATATATATCTGGAAGGTTGTGTACGTCCTGTTGTCAGATTTTGAAATAAAGTTTGGAGGCATTGAAGAACACCAAGTTCCATTTACCCCATTCAGAAATGATTGCAAGGTCAGAGGTAAAGCTTTCTGTAGGATCCAGCCTTGAATTGTAAAACTCCTCTTGTGAGGGTTGTTTGTTAAAAAATGTGAAATCATGTACAGTAGAGTTATTGGCATAAAAGTAGATAGAATAGTTTGTTTTGCAAAGATCATTAATTAAAAAAGAAAGTGAGAAATAGAAATAGAGACCTGCAGTACACCACTGTGTGTAGGTTTAGGGGTAAGACAGGAACTGTTTAACACAACAAAAATAGAAACTTGAAAGGAAATTGAAGATGAAAGTACAGAGAGGGATAGAATCTATATGAGGGTAGTTTAGAAAGCAAAGATTTTTGCCAGACTGTCAATATCTTTACCAGTAAAAGGAATGAAATGTCCAAAAGTCATCAAGTCTCTCTCATCTTTTACAGCTACCACGGATAATGGCTGATACACCCTTGTTTTCTAAATAATGGCAGAATGCTACAGACATTTTATTTCACCCACAGAATTTTTCCCTTGGCATTGGTCAGCTGCCTGGCTACCACTTCACTGGCTCGGGTTCGAAAATCTGGCCTGAACAGTCAGCATGTAGCTCACCCAGCTGTTCATTCCCCCTTTCAGGCTGGTCGATAAATGGGTACCTGGGAACACTTGGGGAAGGTAAAATGTATGTGGCAATTCAGATTGTTACCTACCACAGACTCAAAGGGCCAATGGATAGGAGATGAGCACCATAGCCACACGCAGCTATAGAGAATGCAGTGCATCCATCTATACTTTTACATAAGAACATAAGAACGTAGGAGTCTGAAAGAGGCCGGTAGGCCTGTACAAGGCAGCTCCTTTGAACCTAAGCTCCTATGTATCTAACCCTACCTAATATTGCTGTCCACGAATTTATCTAATCTATTTTTGAATGTGACAATTGTATTGGCACTCACCACATGACTGCTAAGCCTATATACGTAAAAGATGACTGATCTTTCTCAAGTGCTGACCTGGGTTTATAAGTGGTATTCACAATGAAAACAGCCTTATGACATAGCCTTTTACTTACTGACAGCTAGCAGCGTTGACCACGTCCAGAGGAAAGACTTTTTCAGTGCCCATAACCAGCCACTCCAAAAGCGCCTCAATGCTGCCACATTCTCATACTGAGCACTGCTTTGCCTATAATAGAGCACACTGATTTTTCAGAACACAAATGAAACAAATTATTCTATTCAAAAGTGCCCTAAATATGCAAAAAGCTTTGAAGGCTATAACTTCAACTTCAATTCAATCTGCAAAGCAAGTAGGTTTTCATATCAAATCTATTTCTTCTGTAGAAAGGATTTCTTGGTTTAACATGATATCAATTAAGACTGAGACATCTTGAAGTGGGCATTTACTTTTCTTTCAATAATCATATCTTACAACAATAGATTGGCATTGGACATAATTATGGTCATTATAATTCAGACATAGTATATGAAGGATAATGCCTCCGTTTCATCATTGTAGGAAGGCCTTGATAAGACAGTTTAGGGAGCTGTCACCTAGGAATGCTTAGTTGTCAGTAATAATAAAACCAAATGTCAGAAGAAAATGTTAAAAAGTATTTTACTGAAAAATATGCTGATAATATGCTGTATTTCATGTGTAGAGGCCCGGGTACAGAGCAGCCACTGGTGCAAAGAGACTATATATAGTCTTCTTGCACTGGTGTGTGAGGTTTCCCTCCCTCTGTACGTTGGTTTGTAACTTTTTCCAGTATGACTCCTTCTAATACATATTTCATTTGCAGCTGCATAAGAATAGAGAATCTATTGAGGAAAATCATTTTGTGCAGATTTTTGATGAAAGAGATGCATCACCTCTGAGTCATGCACTGGAAGGTGTTAGAGATAAGCATGCCAAACAGGAAACAGGAAAACCAAACAGAAAAACACTGGAAACAGTTGCATCACCTTTGAGGGCTGTGCCAAGAGACCTCACCAAGCATGACGAGCACCATGGCGCAAGTATTCAGGAGAAAAGCAACACCCACCAGCAGCCACACCTGTGTTAGGACACTGTTAATTATTTCCGTGTCTGGTTTCATGTGAAAGAACTAACTTAATTATAAGCCCTTTATAGTCACAAGGCTGCTGACATGTTATAAAATGCATGAAAAATATTGTCAAAGTCTAGTGCAACTATATGTCTAAGGCATTATTTTCATGCAATGCAGTTTCGGACCTTTTTTTTTTATAGCAAGGGAGTCAGCTCAAGGGCAAAAAAAAAAAAAAAAAAAGCCTACTAGGTGCTACTCTGACAACAACAACAAAAAAGTGGTCAAAAGAGAGGTCAATTTCAGGAGAAGAGATGTCTTGATACTCTTCTCTTGAAAGAGTTTCAGTCATAGGCAGGAAGACATACAGATGAAGGAGGGCTGTTCCAGAGTTTACCAGTGGAAAGTATAAAAGAATGAAGATACTGGTTAACTCTTGCATAAGGAATTTGGACAGAATACGGATGAGCAGGGGTAAAAGTTATTTATTGATAAATCATAATGCCTTAATTATTATGTCATGCTTATAAATGAAAAGGACTCTTAATAATCATGTTGCTGGCAAAATCTCTACTTTGGCCATGGTGATGATTTTGACCTCGTGATTCTAAAAGGCTCATGAATTTATTTAAATCTTAATGTGTTCTATAACCCGTTTCAGATTCAAAGACCTCACGGGGTGTTGGAGCAAAGTGCCTTAGCGACCTAAAAGTTAAAAGATAGTAGGCAGAAGTTGGAATCTGAACCTTTTCTATATTTTTTTCTTACAGTAAAGGAAGCAATTTAAGGATGGAAAAAAATAATAGAGAAAAAAACTGCTAAACAGTGCCGGCCCCTATATAAAAAAACTAAAGTTCAGAAGAGTGGCCAAAAGAGAGGTCAATTTCAGGAAGAGAGGTGTCACGATACTCTTCAATCGAAAGAGTTCAAGTTGTAGGCAGGAGCTAATGCAGATGAATGGAGGCTGTTCCAGAGTTTGCCAGTGAAAGGGATGAAAGATTTGTTTTTTTTTTTTTTTTTTTTGTTTTTTACGCCTTGGTCTATTGTGCCGGTAAGCTTTCCTGGTGGGGCCTAATGGTTCGCTGTCAGTAAGAGGAGGAGAGTTGTTGAGACAAAGAACCCTAGACTCCACTCTGTCCAAGAGAGCTGTGTGAATGAGATGCATACTCCATACTCCATACACCATACGAGGGTGGCAAAGACCCCTGTATATGGATAGCATCTGTGAAGAGGAAAAGAACTAGTGGAGACGACACAGAATTGACGCCCAATCTCGAGGAATCTGCTTTAGAGAAAAGGGGATATGAAGTTTCCAGTTGAGATTTTGAGTTAGGGATAGACTGTGGATGTTATTGTTGAAGGTGACAGCTGAGTGTTGTCGAAGAATAGGGGATAGGTGTTTGGAAGATTATATCGAGAAATGAGTCATGTCATGAATGAACGACAAGAGTTTCTCAAGTTTGATTTTGGTTTACGTTCAGGCACAACTTCAAACAGAGCTAATATTGACTCACAAGGGGTGTGTAAGGCATGAGGAAACCCGCAATGTTGGGTTCCACACCTGGCCGGATGTACATGGCAGTCATTTCATCTGTGTAGATAGGTTCACTGAAGTCCGCGGCAGGCAGCCTTGCTGAAGACACGGTGAAAAGTGCCCCGGTCATGTCCACCTCCTGGAATAATAATAAAACAAAAAATAGTATATATATATATATATATATATATATATATATATATATATATATATATATATATATATATATATATATATATATATATATATATATATATATATATATCAAATCTATTTCTTCTGTGGAAAGGATTTCTTGGTTTAACATGATATCAATTAAGACTGAGACATCTTGAAGTGGGCATTTACCTTTCTTTGCATGTTGGCAAGAAAATTGTTTGTCGGTGTGTGTGTGTTGTATGTTCTAATAAATTTATATTGAAGTCCCCAAACAGTACTATTTTGTGGTGATTCGTGTTGTTTTTTTGTATGACTGCATTTAGTGTGTGTAAATTCCTCTACTGCAATATGTTTACTATTAGGTCGATATATTGCACATATTAGAAAGCAAAATGTTTTAGTGAAAATTTTAAGTGTTAATTTCAATATTTCAATAATAAAAGGGAAATAAGTGCAAGAAAATGTGTATGCCCTACTTCATTTAACTCCGATTTTCTTATGTGTATTTTTACATTATTATTACAGTTTTATGTTACTGTGATGCAGAATTTTCTCAGGATAATGATGGTGGTCCCTGTTCTTCTTCAAAATGAATGTTGAGGTCAGGAAACAGGGTGGGAGTGAGGTGTGTGAAGTCGTCGGTGTTGGATGAACTGGGCACACTAACGGCCCAGGCCGGCGTCACTTGCAGGGCCTCGGCGAGCATTTTTTTTTTTTTTTATAGAATGTAAGTCTGCATGTGCCTTTCTAATACCCATATTTCATCTCATTCCGGCACATAAAGGTACGTACATCCGACTCCGCAAGTGTCTGTACATAAGGAATTTTGATGTATTGCATGTAACTAACATGAGTACCCTAATAATTTTTCTAAATAGCCTAGCACCGCATTCGACAGTTATTATTTTATACCTGTCAAGTCTTACGTTTTTTTGCGTAAGTCTTACGTAATTTCGGTGATTTTCAAGTCTTACGGCGTAAGTTGAAAATCTTACGTTTTTTCTCCGCTTGCGATGTGGGGTTTTTTTAATATGTTTGTTTTAAACAATTTGAAATATATCATACGCGCCATATTTAAATTCATGTGAGCGTGCTGAGTAACGGTTACTGTTAATAAGAAAAAGTGTTTCAGACTGTTCGTGATGTTTTACCTCGTCATCATCATCATCATCATGTAGAAGACATTCATTATCGCATTTCTAAATTGAATTCATGTAATCTGGTATATTTCTAACTACATTATATTATAATATAATATAATATTATACAATATTATAATTTCACGGTCACACACACACGGTACACACTGATACGCGTCACTAACATCGCCAGTGAATGCGTCACCGTGGTATAGTTGCCAGATACCGCCACCAGGCTAAACATTCTGAAAACCGTGACACTACTCTCTATCATCGACTGTACTTGCTCCCGAGAGCACCCAGCTGGTCTAGCCGTTAGATCGTCGCAGCAGTATTGCCGGCCAGGAATAGGGGTGGGCAGGTACCGGTACCAGTACCGGTGCTAACGGTACCAGCTTAACGGTACGGTACCGGTACCAGATTGCTCGGTACCGGTACCAGTTGCTCGGATTTATTTATTGGATTCATTGATAATTCTTCATGTCCGATTTTTTTTTAGGTTGCTAATAAATATTGTTATTGTTATTAGACTATGATCGAGTACATCCATAATAACTATACATGCTATTTTTTTTTCGAAAAAATAAATATTCACTTCATTCAGAGAGAGAGAGAGAGAGAGAGAGAGAGAGAGAGAGAGAGAGAGAGATCACCACTTAGTGAGTGGATATCTCGGTGATATGGGTAGTGGGTACTCGATCATAGTCTAATAACAATAAAAATATTTATTAGCAACCTAAAAAAGAAAAAGAATCGGACATGAAGAATTATCCAGTAACTCCAATAAATAAATCAAATAATGGAAACGGGAGCTGTGATGGAAACGGAAAGCAGGACAAAATGGTGGGAACTTGGGGAGACGGTCAGCGGGGCAGTGACTCAGCGTCTACACCAGGGTTGCCAACTGGCAGTTTTCATTACCAGATTTACCACAATCTGGTAATAAAAAACGAGTTTGGTAATGAATTACTGTGTTTTGGCAATCTGGTAATGGGAGTGTAAAAATTTGGTAATAAGTGAATATGTAAAGAAATAGGAATAAAAATTATATATATATATATATATATATATATAGAGAGAGAGAGAGAGAGAGAGAGAGAGAGAGAGAGAGAGAGAGAGAGAGAGAGAGAGAGAGAGAGAGAGAGAGAGAGAGAGAGAGAGAGGCGCTAGACACGTTCAGTTCCAGTATGGGACGGGGCTCTTACAGGCCCACGGACAACACGCCTAACAGCGAGCCAGTCTTCATCCTGCCATCGTATGTGGTGCTTGTGATTTAGGTTTTGGAAGTATAACATTGGTGATACGACATGTCTAAATGGAAAGGCACGTATGACTCTACAAGAGTGTAACTTGTATGTACATTGGATTTATAATTAGCAATAATTAAAAAGTTTGGTAATGAAATGACGAATCTGGTAATAACTGGAGTCGAACTTGGTAATGCCTGTCGTACAAGAGTTGGCAACCCTGCTACACACAGGGCTCATACCACATGGAGGCGGGCGAGCACCGAGTGATCATTAAGCTTCCCGGAACCCAAGTGATCATGATGCTTCGCGGTACCAGTACCGATAGCAGTTATCGATACCAGCGATAACTGCTATCGGTACTGGTACCGCGAAGCATCATGATCACTTGGGTTCCGGGAAGCTTAATGATCACTCGGCACTGCGAATTGCCGCTAGTACCGGTACCGTTTGGATCTTAGTGACGCTCGGCGCTCGCCCGCCCGCCTCCATGTGGTATGGGCCCTGTGTGTAGACGCTGAGTCACTGCCCCGCTGACCGTCTCCCCAAGTTCCCACCATTTTGTCCTGCTTTCCGTTTCCATCACAGCTCCCGTTTCCATTATTTGATTTATTTATTGGAGTTACTGGATAATTCTTCATGTCCGATTCTTTTTCTTTTTTAGGTTGCTAATAAATATTTTTATTGTTATTAGACTATGATCGAGTACATCCATAATAACTATACATGCTATTTTTTTTTCGAAAAAATAAATATTCACTTCATTCAGAGAGAGAGAGAGAGAGATTTACATAGAAAATTAGACCACACAGACCCCTTGGTACAGACTAGGTGGTCTGTCCTTAAACCTAAGTGATTTTACATTAATCAGAAGGCTCCTAAACGTTGCATTTCTACTCTAGTTGATATTAAGTTGAAGGAAGAGAGAGAGAGTTTTCTTTACAGGAAATTTGTTTGGGAATTTCATCAGAAGTCATTAAGAAAAAAAACTCCTTTGGGTACCAGTACCGTTACCGATACTAACGGTACTTGAGTTTTCGGTACCGGTACTACCGGTACTCAAATTAACGGTACTTGCCCATCCCTAGCCAGGAATTGCCGGGTGTAAAGCCGCCTTAAACTTTGAAAATACCGTGTGCAATGCTGTCCTTCACAGAGGCAGGCAGTGACTAATGCTCCTTACCATCAAACAGCAAATAAGCTTGAGGGTCTGTTTAACTCGCAGCCTTAATTCCCATCACTATAAAGCCTCAAAGACAATTCAGATCATCAAAAATCTAAAATTATTTCTCCGTGAAGATTACGTAATATCTAAGCATAAATACGTGTGTGTGTGTGTGTGTGTGTGTCGCTGACTAGCTGACCCCTTGTCGCTGATGGACATGTCTCCCGTCCCCACCCAGCCTCTCTCTCTCTCTCTCTCTCTCTCTCTCTCTCTCTCCTATTTTTTTAGGTATTAAAAATCATACGTTTCCACAGCCACTGACGTGACAGCTCAACTGCAGTGCCTGCGGACATACGGGCTTTGATAGAATACCCTAAGTCTATATACACCAAGTCAAGTCATACGCAGGTTTGTGGGAGGAGACACAGCCGAGGCGTGGTTTATGCGTGACACTGCTTGGAGCCAAACTAGAGAATGTAGAAACAGGGAGTTAGAGAAAACGAAGAAAGGTGGAGTAATTTAAATCAATCACTTCATCATGCCCTCCCTCACACCCCACACCGCCGTTTGTAGGCAATGGAATTACAGTCACGCAATAGCACAATAAAAAGACATATTTTTTCGTCAGTGGCTTGCCTGAACGCGCTGTGAAAGGAGGCGAGAATGCACATCCAGACTGCACATACGGCACCAACTTTAGTCATCCCTGAACTGGCGGGTTTTTTTTTTTTAGCTTCAAGTGACGTCATCCCGCTGCTCCGCCCCAAAACCGCCTCCTGCGCGTACCGGTCGCAGTTTTGAAGCAGAGTGACTTGACTTGGTATATATAGACTTAGAGAATACCGCTGCTCCAGCCAAGGTCCGCGGTCGACGGCGCCATCATGTGAGCGTTTATAGCCTATTTTTACGTATAATTTTTTTTATAAAGAACAAGATCTCGGCTGCCAGGAATTTTTTGTTTTTGGTTTAAAGGCATAACAATCTCCCCTAATAAGTGCAGTATATTTTTAAATGTATCATAGTTTGATAAACAACTTAGAGTTGCTCTTGACTAAATTTGAACGAAGCTAAAAGCTCGTGTCAAAATGTAACGACAGAGCCTAAAGAAAAAATATTTATTAAGCGTTAGCGACGGGCACTTTTGATAAATATCTATCTTAAAATTATGTAGAGTGCACCTGTGACCACTAATCACCACAACAGTACGATTTCGATAGGATATAATAATTTTCATGTCGCGTGGAGGGGTTGCCAGATGTCGCTTTCTGAACGAAGCTTACTGGACAGTGTGACACTACTCTCTATAGCCGACTGTACCTTCACACGTGGGAAGAGCCGCCGGGAGCATCAAGACGTAAACTGCTAGTAAATCCAAGGGCATGAATTCATCCCAGACACCACAAAAGGCTACTACCATATCCTAAAACAACAATGAGTTTGGTCCATTAGCCTAATATTGTAGAAATACTTTAAGTAAATGAGTTTTATCATAAGTAGTATTGATTGATTGATTGATTGTTCATTGTTGCATTTAACAACAAAGGAGAAGCGAGGAACATGCCATGCAGGCATTACATAGTGTGATTATATAATACACGAAAATAATCGTTCCTTACCTCCTTCGATATCTCGCAGAGATAAACATTTCTCGTAATGTCGCTGCCACTCTCTCAAAAGTTGTTTTCCGTAGACTCAGCTTCTCATACAGCTTATTATATCTTGTGGGTCCCATAAGTATCTATGCTGCTTCACTTCTAGTAATGCCGCCTCGGCTTCCCGCCCGGCTCCAAATCTTGTTGTCTGTATGTGTCATTTCTTGTTTTATTGGCGCCGACATGTTTACCCAGCCGCCAGTCGCCAATACAAGACGGACACGCTCAGCTGCAGAGAACTTGCAGCGAGAAGGGCTCCCAGACCCAGACCCAAACCAAATATGCTGCCGAGCCTGTATTGGCAGCCGCGAATTGCCAAGTGTAAAGCCGCCTTTAGTGTGTTGGGGGGGGGGGGGGGGGGGGGCGGTACCTCGTGCACCCTGCTTGAGTCCGTCGGAACCATACCTGTTAAGTCTTACGTTTTTTATACACAAACTTATGGTCTCTAACGCAAAATCTTACGGCAAGACACCACAGTAGCTTGACAGGTATGTTATTTACAATTTCATGTTGTTTCGATTAATAATTATTATTAACATGCAGTAAATTATTAAGATCCTTCATATGCTCTTGCAGACCCAGATGTCCTTTAATATACCTGGAATGAGCTATTAATCAATGAATTTAAAAAAACATAGATCGTTCGAACATGATGTGATTATGTTATTTGATACAAGCTTGTCTTTCGTGTGCTTGTATGTTAGATTACCGATGCAAACGACTGAGTTGCTTTTTGTATACATAAACATTCAAATATATTATTGAAAAATAAGCTTGAATGTCTATTAAATTAGTTGATTTTCACGAATTCACGAACTAGAAATGCCCAGGTGCCACATCCATCAAAATTCCCGCTCTGTTGGTGGACGGATGCATTGAAACAGACAATACCTACCCGCCGCTGCACGATGCCCATCATTCCCTCCCACGAGCCATTGGGGGTCAGTCGGCCATACACGCGCTCCTTCGACATCACGTATTCCAAGCTGAAACACACGCGTACGGCATTCTTATAAGCAATATTCATGTGTAAAAAAAATAAAAATGCCTGCACACCTGTATGTGGCTGTATTTTATAGTAGTACAGTTAATGTGATGCACAAACACATGAACGAGATCAGTCGCTGCTCTCTCTCTCTCTATCTCTCTCTCTCTCTCTCTCTCTCTCTCTCTCTCTCTCTCTCTCTCTCTCTCTCTCTCTCTCTCTCTCTATATATATATATATATATATATATATATATATATATATATATATATATATATATATATATATATATATATCCGGGTTGATGGGTGGTCTTCTGGACAGCATGTAGGTAGTCTTAGGCCACTCGGCGGTGACTGAAAAATACCAGGTGGTAGCGTGGGGATTCGAACCGATGTTATCCATAGCGCGGCGTATGCGGGGCCCGCACGCTAACCACTCAGCCACCGCCTACCCTATCTATCTATCTATCTATCTATCTATCTATCTATCTATCTATATATATATATATATATATATATATATATATATATATATATATATATTTTTTTTTTTTTTACAACAAAGGAGAGCTCAAGGGCACACAAAAAAACAATGATAAAAAAAGCCCGCTATATATAGCTCGATAGCTATCTAGCTAGATAGATAGACAGACTGATATGGATATATATATATATATATATATATATATATATATATATATATATATATATATATATATATACATAGCTGGGCACGATAATATAAAACCTTATTCCCGATAACCGATAACTGATAATGAAAAACCTTAACGGCGATAACCGATACTCGTTAACTAGAGACACAAATATTGGCGATAACCGATAACCGATACCCGATATAAATCCACAATTCCGATACTAGCTAGCGATAAGTCCGATAGGCGAAAACGATACTATATTGATATTTCAGATAGAACAACATTGATGAATTCAAATTTTCATTATCTGTATTTTAGGAAACTTACAAAACCTTAAAACCACACGTTGACACGTACATTTGGACGGTAATACTAGAAATGCCTGAACCGGTGTTGTGTTATTTGGCGTCCCCACCGTCAAAAATTGTTTACAAACACTGGTCTCTCGTGAACGGTGCATGCTCAGACCAGCAAGCGTTGACCTGTACAGTCTCACAAAGCTTTCAAACCGTAATTAAGAGTTGCAGGAAGGCTGAATCAGACATATAGTACCACTACCACCGTCCTCGCTGTTTTTAGAACGACACTCTGTACGAGTTGTATTTATATGTACAGAGTGTACGTCGTTCTAGAAACAGCGAGGATGGTGGTACTGTATGTTTGATTCAGCTTTCCAGCAACTCTTAATGTGTTAAAAAAGCATTGTGAAACTGTACAGGTCTACACTTAGTGGTCTGAGCATGCGCAGTTCACGAGAGACCAGTGTTTGTAAACTAAAGCGCCAGCTTTTGACGATGGGACACCAAATAACACAACACCGCTATCATGGCACTATCATGGCATGGTCACAAACGAATATGGAATATCAAATTTGAGGCAGTGAATAATCATTTTTAGGGCAAAGTTAAATGATTTTTCTCTATGATATATTGATTTTTGAGTAGCATAAAAAAAATAACCTAATGTTTTAATTTTCATGATCTAAGTATGAAATCTCATCACCGAAGATATTTCATACCCCGAAGTTTTTTCATACAACACCGGACCACGCATGCGCAGTAGGGAGACAACGTTTTTTTTCTGAGAGGAAAAAAGTAGCGATTATCGCTAGTTTGGTTACAAAAGTAACGAAGATACCGATATATATTTAAATAAGTAGCGGATGGTATATATATATATATATATATATATATATATATATATATATATATATATATATATATATATATATATATATATATATATATATATATATATATATATATATATATATATATATATATATATATATATATATATATATATATATATATATATATATATATATATATATATATATATATATATATATATATATATATATATATATATATATATATATATATATATATATATATATATATATTTAGATATAGATATACATGTGTGTATATATATAGAGAGAGAGAGAGAGAGAGAGAGAGAGAGAGAGAGAGAGATATGGATAGATAGGTAGATATCAATGGAGGCATAGGCCGGGGGCGCGTCGCCTCATCTACCCTACGACGCCTAGCCCGGGGGTCCCTCAGGGAGAGTCTCCATGCAACCACCCTTCCCATCCTGACACCTCCTGGCAGGACCTGTCGACTTGCTCAAGTCACGAGCTTCGTGGGCGTTCCCTTGGTCTCCTTCACTCAGGGTTGTCTCTTACAGAGACTCCGATGAGCAGGATTAGCTTCTGGGTAAGGTGCCACGTGCCCGTATAGCCGGAGATGGCATTGACGTACTATGCAGGTAATATAATATGTAGAATCAGTCTCACGGAATAGTCGCCGGTTTGACACAACGTCATTCCAGCGATATCCCATGATTCTGCGTAGACAGTTATTACCAAAGGCAACAATCAACAATCAACAAGGGTAGGCGGTGGCTGAGTGGTTAGCGTGCGGGCCCCGTATTCACCACGCCATGGACAACGTTGGTTCGAATCCCTACGCTACCACCTGGGATTTTTCAGTCACCGCCGAGTGGCCTAAGACTCCCCACATGCTGTCCAGAAGACCACCCCATCAACCCGGACTCTAGAAGAAACCCTGTTTGCCCGATTTTTAGCCTGAATGCATTGAGCCCTAGGACGGAGGTCAGCGCTCACCTCCGTCCTAGGTAGCGCTCACCTCCGTCCTAGGGCTCAATGCATTCAGGCTAAAAATCGGGCAAACAGGGTACTTGGTTTCATCTCAAGGAGCGTAAGCAATAGGAGCGCTGAAGTCATCCTCAAACTTTACTTAGCACTAGTTAGACCTCATCTCGATTATGCAGTTCAGTTCTGGTCCCCCTACTATAGAATGGCTATCAAGATGTTAGAATCTGTACAGAGGAGGATGACAAAGATGATTCAGGGGGTGAGAAACTTGCCTTATGAAGACAAGCTGAAGCAGTTAAATGTACACTCGCTAGAAAGGCGAAGGTTGCGAGGAGACTTGATCGAAGTCTATAAATGGATGAAGGGATTTAATAAAGGGGATGTCAATAAGATTTTGATAGTAAAAGTGCCAGGTAGGACGCGTAGCAATGGTTTTAAGTTAGACAAATTCAGATTTAACAAAGACATAAGCAAGAATTGGTTCACCGGTAGTGTGGTGGACGAATGGAACAGGCTTGGGGGCCATGTTGTGGGTGCCAATACCGTAGATACATTCAAGAAGAGGTTAGATAAAGCCATGAATGGTGAGGTAAGGTGGGGTTGAGTGTACAGGAGCTGCCTTGTATAGGCCAACCGGTCTCTTGCAGACTCCTTACGTTCTTATGTTCTTATGTTCTTAAGTGAATCAAGAATGAGTTCCGGGAGGCAGCATGAGCCAAGCATAACTGGCGCCACTATAAAACAAATGCCTGCGCCATGACGGGCTTGGGCCGACCACCAGGCCCCTGAAGAAAGCCTACCGGCGCTACAGGCGGAAATGTAAAAAAAAAAAAAAAGATGAAAAAAAAAACTTCTCCAAGTCCCCGATTTAGTGTTCATGTCTCATAGATACATAGATAGATTAATAGATATATAAATTGATAGATAGAAAGATAGATAGACAGAAAAATAGGTATATAGATAGATAGACAGATAGATAAATAAATAGATATTCAGTTCCTCACCACAGGCGCAGGTGCTCCGCCAGGATGTCCAGCAGCACCACAACGGGGCCGGTGAACGTGTGGTTGCCTGGTGTTCCGGAGACGTGAATGAGGCTGGGCACCTGTTGATTATGTTTACATCTTGTGGGCAAAATACAACAAACCTTCTACTTAAGTTAACGAGCCTATATTGACGAAAATCAATCTATTGAACCATATAAACCTACGGAGCCGAACAATGTTATTTTCTTTATTTCACACTTTTCATGTGATCACTAATTCATAAAACAACATCTTCTTTCCAAATAAAAAATAACAGTTCGTACGTAATTAAAACAATATTAATGTACGTAAATATTATTGTGTGCCTTTATTTGATGCAGTACCTTTAGTTATAATATATTTACTACACTCGGCAACTACAGTCATGCACAGGTGTGTCAAGCGGTCTTCTCCCTTGGCAGCTCATAATCATTCAGTCAGACTGTCTCTAACAAAGCTCCGGAGTGACTGACAGCTTAGATCTTTTACTAGACATGAGACAGACCAAGGGTATCACAAATATAAATATTATAATGTAACACCAGTCTATATTAATGGAGACAGGAGAATGCTGAACAAGAAACCAAAATGTAGATCGAAAGTGTTTTGAAATTCTCCTCTTGAAAGTTCCAGTCGTTGGAAGGAGGAAATACAATGGAGCCAAGGCCGTTCCAAAGTTTACCAGTGAAAGGAATCAAAGAATGAAGGTGCTTTTTTTTTTAGTTCACTCTTGCTTTCAATTAATGAGTTGAACAACGTAGGAACGAGATGCTGCAAGGCTGCGAAACGTGGGAAACGGTAAACGACTCAACACCTAGCGACACTCCAAAATACTAAAACAACCTTAAGGTAGCCTGGAATGTTCCCAAATCAAATGAAATCCCATAAAAAAATTGTCGAACAAAGCTGGTGTATCAAAAGTATTGCCTAAAAACTCATATCGAAATAAGGGTGTTAAAGAAATAGCTGGATTAGTATAGATATCTAGGTAGGTAAATAAAGAGAAAATAGTAGATGAATAGATATAGATAAAAAGAATGAGAGCAAACGGTAAGAATTACCGACGGAATAACAATGCCCAGTCAGTGAGGAGCCGCACGGCAGAACAGACAACGGGTCCGCCGCTCCTTCTAAGTGTGTGCCGCGCCCCAATGCTTGGCGGCAGCTGGTTTCTGTTTGGCCTAAGGATTTTAGAGTATACCATCTAGATGATCCCTTCTTAACAACAATAATGCCCGAATTCCAGGCAACAGGCGGCTCGTGCACAGCTCTCAAAATATGAAGATTTGCAAATGGGTCGTGGCGTGGGATTAAGGTAAAGTCGGGGGCCTATGCTATAGCTGCGGAATAATACTCAAATCAAAACTGGGTCACAAAGGAATTTTGAAGAACACTGGACAAGAGGACCTACCCCAACCATCAACGCCGTCAGACACTTAGGGTGGCGGTGCTTGTCCATGGCTGACGATGGCAGTGACTGGAAGTAAGCCCACGAACATCAGAGAAGAGGACCACAGACCCTCTGTCTGGTTCTCGCTGGCTGGCCCTCAACTAATCATCGCCCCGCCCACTCTTTTCCTGCCTGAGTCGCGGGTTGGTGAACTTCGAAGAAAAAAACATTAATTTTATGAGGAAAAAAACATCAAAACCAATCATTAACTAACAAGCCCAGCAACTTCACACACACACACACACACACACACACACAAGCGTTGCTTTGCCAGGTTTCACGGCGTGGCTGGCAGAAGTTCGAGCCCCGCTCAGGCCGGGCTTTTTCCTTTGACTAAAAGTGGTTACTGCCCCCCCTTGAGCAGGAGGATGGGGTGTGTGGTGTGTGAGGTCCTGGCAGTACCCAGAGATCGACTAATGAGCCTTGCTCTAATCGAGAGGGCACTTGATGGCGATTCTCTCTCTCTCTCTCTCTCTCTCTCTCTCTCTCTCTCTCTCTCTCTCTCAAGTCACCTTACACTACGCACTCTTGGTCACTTCCCTGCCTACACTTATATACTCCACCCAGCACTAAGCTCTGTCCCTCTGTGCACTTTGCCTCCACTGAATTTCCTTTCCTATTTTCTTCCCCTGCTTGAGCGCCGCCATGCGTGTTTACCTCCGCCAGTTCCAGAGAAATCCCCCGCCACACAATAAGCTAGGGGACCCGGGGCAATACCTAAATCAATGTTACCTCATGTAATAATCTTATCAGTCTTGCCTGTAATATTTACCTCTGACAAAATGAGCACTGCAGAGTCGAGATGAAGCAGACGGCCGCCAGTTTTCCCTCCTCACAGCTGCTATCCACTTCCCCCGCTCTTCTGGATTCGCTGGAAATCTATAAAATGACACAGCATCTCTCCCGTGTCAGTTAGAACATCCAACCGCACAGCATACGTAACCCATGACGAATACAGAGAGCACTTGTTTAGCCGCCATCAAGGTTTGTTTTGATAAGTGACTACCACCACTGACCACCAAGATGGCCATGCAGGCCCGCGCTACTCCCGCACCCCCACTGATGACGTCAGCTGCAAAACCTCTAGAAGACGTGTGTGTGTGTGTGTGTGTGTGTGTGTGTGTGCAAGGATCAAAGAGTGTGTGTGGGTGTGAGAGATATTATTTAAGGATTTTTCTTACGAAATTGTGAGCGTCAACTGCACGACGATTATGTTTCTTTAAAAAAATCTTTTATGAATGCTCTTGTTTCCACTAGTGCACGATCTGTAATAAGATTTCTGCATTCCATTAGCTAAATACTTGCTTGGCTTTGGTCGCCAGTTTGCATTCTGGAGAGAGAGAGAGAGAGAGAGAGAGAGAGAGAGAGAGAGAGAGAGAGATTAATTTCTCTTAAGAAAAAAAAGTCACTGAAAAATAATAGCCTAGTTTTCTTGAATGCATAATAATAACTTAGTATTCGTAAATGCAAAGTAATAGCCTAGTTTCATAAATGCAAACGAATCGCTTAGCATTCTCAAATGCAAAATAATAGCTTTGTAATTCATTTAAATTCATAATAGCCTACTAGTTTCTTTGATGCGCTAGCTGGCATGGTCGATGACGTCATTGCATAACACTGTCAAGCGAGAGTTAAACGGTGGTATTAGGCTGGGTTCACACGAGCCACTTTTAATAGTCAGTGGTCGCCACAAAAAGTGGCCACCACAAAAAATGGTTGCCATGAAAAGTGGTGGGTAGGTGCACCCTGCACACGAGCCACTCGGTGGCGGCCACTAATGAGGTCAATGCGTGACGTTATGGATCTCGTAGAGGCAGCAGCTGTCTGTGCTCTCTTGGCAAAAAGCGCTGAAGAAAGTACTGCCATGGGTTCACCCCATATATACTTAGCAACAGACTACTGCGTGTAGCATTCCACACATTATTTACAGAGCTAAAAGAACACGATAATTTTTTTACTACTTCAGGAGGTCACAGGATAGGTTTAATCATCTTTTGACAATAATTGGTCCACGTATAACACGGCAGGACATCAACATGAAGAATTATGTCCCAGTAGAAGAGACTTGCGGTAATTTTAATATAAGACTGAACATGAATATTATGTCACATTAGATGTAATTTATTGACATAATTCAGCAATCTTTGCGGTTACATAACATTTTCCCCTTTCTACTTCCGGGTAAATAAAACTACCACATTCAGTAATTAATCCATACCAGAATCAATTAATATGCAAAACTGTGAAACGAAATGAAACATAAGTTCTGAAAGCATATAAGAGCTTATCCATTATATCCTGAACAAAAGTTATGCGTGAAAGTCATACTTATACATCATTATGACAGTTAAAATTCAGGTGTTCAAGTGTCGAGACAGAGGGAAAGCGGCGGTGGCAGGGTGGAGGCCGCCGATAGTGGCTCGTGTGCACGCTGCCATTTGAAACAACGGTTTCTATCCCTGGCCACTGTGGCCGCCACAGTGGCGTGGTCGGAAAATGGCTTCGCCGGCCACAACTCGCCACTGTTTTGTGGCGACCACAAAAAAGTGGCCCGTGTGCATGAACCCATTGAGATGTGTGTGTTCTATTTTGACCATTATTTTGTGGCGGCCACTGACCACTAAAAAGTGGCTCGTGTGAATCCAGCCTTATTATATATTTTTAAACCATATCAGAATTTTTGAGCACGTTATCAATGTTTTCTTCGTATTTTCTTAGCGAGGACGTTGCAGGAATAAATACAACATTTATTCAAATGCATAATAGCGTTGTAAACCACTTTAGCTGTCCCTGACTAAATTTGAACGAATTTAAAAGTTGTTATCAGTGTGCACAACTGACAAATTCATATCTTATAAATTATGGAGTGTGTATATGTAGTGGCATATCTGAACAGTAGCCTCTTTCCATGCGGTGTATTTATTTTAAAGTCGGGGCCGGTGAACGAAACTCAGTGGACAGTGTGTCGTCACTTGTGTCCCACGATTGTACATACGTACGTCCACTGTACGTCGCTGAACATTTGATTTTTTTTTTTTTTTTTTCGTTATCCTTTTGCTTTTTTTAATTTTCGTTATCCTTTTGCTTTTTTTAATTTTCGTTATCCTTTAGTTTTTTTTTTCGTTATCCTTTTGTTTTTTTTTAATTTTCGTTATCCTTTGGTTTCTTTTAATTTTCGTTATCCTTTCGTTTATTTTAATTTTCGTTATCCTTTTTTTTTTAATTTACGTTATCTTTGTTTTTTTAATTTTCGTTATCCTGTTTTTTTTGTTTTCGTTATCCTTTGATTTTTCTTTTCATTTTCGGTACCTTGTTTTTTTTATTTTCGTTATCCTTTTGTTTTGTACCTTCCTAATATGTATGCGTTTCAATTTGTCAAAGAAACTATACGCAAAATAGATATAGGACATAATAAATTGGTATATCCCGTAACCATAGCACTTTTATTTTCGCATTATTGCTGATATAAGTCAGACCTGTCGTTCATTACTCTGTCCACCGATTTCCGTCACCCAGTAAGCTCCGGGGATGACACTCGCTTTGTCCCTCGTATTGTGCTGAACTTCCTCCAGACACTCAAGAGAATAGATTATAGTTGTGGTCTTTCAATTAGTTTAAAGAAATTCCGATATGCAGCTCCAAGCTCTTTCGGGAAGGGTACTGTGTCAAGTCAAACACGTGATCAGATCCTTGGTGAATTAAGACAAAAAATTATTTAGACAAAGGAAGTTTTGTTGTTGTTGTTCTAAATACCACGATAGATTTGCTTGGAGCTTCTATAATTAATGTCAGATATTTTTTTTTGTCTCTGAAGGTTATTATCTGCCAATTTCTGGCTAATATGGTGCTGATCACATGTTGATTACATTCCAAACTATTTTATATTTACAAATGCATGAAAGGTAATCCTTCCTTTGTTTTCATCTGATGACCTTTACTTCTCTTCCTGACAGTATTAAAAATTAACAATAATTAGTTATCCACAAAATGTCATGTCCTGATGCAATATTGTTCATCACGTGATCATTATCATCATCAACATTATCATCATCATCATCATCATCTTTGTAATCATCATCATCATCATCCGTCCATAACAGAAGAACATTTCTCAACGTTCTCTACGTGTCTGTTGTTAGTGTCTTCCCTCTTGCTCCATCATATGCTGTAATAACTATTTTATCGTCGTCTGGTTCTCTCTAGGCCTTAACTTCGCTAGCCTTCCTGGGTTGGCACATTTTTGGTCATCTGTTGTCAGCTCTACTCATTATAAAATAGTACCTGCCCAAGTCCAATGCTTGTATTTATTCATCACAATAACATCTCCAATCTTTGTCTGTTCCTTAAACCCTTATATTCCTCCCACGTCTCTCCATGTTTTACCTTTATCATTTCTCCATTTCCTAGCTTTCTATATTTCTTCGTTAGGGAGAAAGTTCACTTCACCTCTAAAAGCGCAGAAACATGAAAGTACAATAGCCAGAGACACAATAGAAGCATTAACACTTGCAAACACTACAAATAAATGAAAAGCTGGAGGAGGTAATTAATATATTATATCCGTATACCTTTTAGTGGACCTAAAGAAGCAGGAGGGGAGGGGTTGGAGGGAAGCCAAGGCTTGGGCTGCCGCAGGAAGCTTTGGAATTTGCCGCCGCCCGCGGCCACTTGGATTTGCATATTTCATTACTATTTTCACGCGAGAGTAAAAGAGCCAGGTAGGACGCATGGCAATGGTTTTAAGTTAGACAACTTCAGATTCAACAAAGACAGACAAAAATTGGTTCACCAATAGAGTGGTGGATGAATGGAACAGGGTTGGCAGTTATGTTGTGGGTGCCAATACCATAGATACATTCAAGAAGAGGTTGCATAATTTCATGGATAGTGAGGTAAGGTGGGGTCAGGCCTACAGGAGCTGCCCTGTATAGGCCAACCGGCCTCTTGCAGACTCCTTACGTTCTTATGTTCTTATGTCACGGGCCCGCCTAGACAGCAGGTAGACAGCAGCTGCTGACCGGGGTCACCAGTGAGACATCCAGTAGAATATTTTCCTTCGACCGACTGACTGACAGCCCGATTTCTATGTAAAGGTAAAGTTGGGAACATCCGCTAAAGTTGCTCGTATCCATCTCCGTCCCGTTGGCCCTTTGAGCCTGTGGTGGGAGAGAACACAACCCGACACAGGGCCAGTGTAACACCCAGGTTACCACAGTTTACCTTCCGCAGGTTTCCCCAGCTACCTACTTATCGACCGGTACGTACTGAAGGATGCGCAGCTGGGTGGGCTGCGCACACCGACGGGCCCGGGACCGGGATTTGAACCCAGGCCCGCAGATTCGTAGTCAGGAACCTTAACCATTGCAAATCAGAGGCGGATAACAACACTTTTATAGTTTAATGATCAAGCATCAATTTAGATATAAATCATATTCAATTATATGGATGTTATGTAGCCTATAGTATGCTGAATTTAAAATACGTAGAGACATAACAAATGGGTACAGAAAGCTAGAATTCAAATCGCAATTTCTTTGCTATGCAAGTTTTACGACCAAACGAAACTAAGCTATTTCACCTTAAATATACATACGTATACGTGTGAGGGGAGCCGTTCTTCCTTGCGCATTCCTTATGACTCGTCACGTCCATCACCTCCTCCTCTTCCTGGATTCGCTACCTTAACTTCGTCTCCCTCCACCTTTACCTCTTCCTTTGTTTCTTCCTCCTCTTCCTACATCTCCTCCAACCACAAGGTGAAGGCAAGGCCTCTTAAGAGGCCTCAGGTAGTGGCAACTGTTTGGCGTGCTTCCCTTCACCTGGTTTCTCTACCTTCACCTCTTCCACGTGGCCGTCTTGGACCTGGGCGGGGTCGTTGAAGGGCTGCACCTTGTCCGTGACGCAGGTGATATAGAAGGTGGCGCTAAGCAGGTAGATGGCGGCAGACAGCAGGAAGACTGTGTTCCACGCCCACACTGTTTGCTGCCAGAAAGAGAAAGAAGAGAGATGTTAGGAGGAGGAAAAGGAAGCAGGGAAGGGGAGAGGAAGAGAAACAGAAAGGAAATACACTGGTTGCTACTACGAAGATAAGGACTTTAGGGTTAGGACAAAAAGAAGGCAAAGAGGAGGAGGAGGAGGAAATAAGATGTTGAATATGGTAGAGAAGGGATAGGAGGAGTGGGAGGAAGAGAAAAGTTAGGAGGAAGAAAAGGGAAATAAGGGCGAAGAACTACAGGAAGGAGAGGATAAGGAAGAAGACAACAGGATGGCGAGGAAGGAGGTAGGTAGGCAGAAGGAAGGAGAGACTTACAAGAAGACAATGAGGAGAGAGGTAGATGGACAAGGAGGAAGAGGAAACGAAACAAGTGTAAGGAAGATAAAATAGAATAGCTGAGGATGAGACAAGAAGCCTAGCAAAGAAAATTGGATATCACTTTGCTGCCAGAGACCCAGAAGACACAAAAGGTTAAAAGAAAAAAAACGAAACATTATCAAGAAGTAGAAAGACGAGGAAAAGACAAAAGAAACGAAAGAAAAGGAGGATAAAATAGATAAAAAGGAAATATCGAGAAAATATGAAGACAAAATGGAGGCAGAGAAGAAAAATATATGAGAATGCAAGAAAAAAACAAAAAAGATACAAAATAGAACGCTAAACCCACAATACTCATCCACTCGCAACTTTCCCACAACCTAGCCACAGCAAACCCTCATCTCCTCACATTCCTGAAGGTGATCACGCCGACGAGGGCAGGCGCGAGGAATCCCATCACGTTGGCAATACTGTTGGTGACGCCGAGCAAGGTCCCGGCCAGGTTTGGGGCGAGATCTTGATGAGAGGAGAAGAGGCCGCAGAAAGCAGATCCTCCAGCCCCGATAGCCACACACACCACCCCCACGGCCGCCACACTGTCACACCCCACCAGACACATGCCTACCAGCGCTGCGGCGGGGATGTACGAGGCTGTGGGGAGGAGAGGACGTGAAGTGGTGGTGGAGAAGGGGAGGCGATGGAGGGTAAAGAAAATGAGGGAAATATAAATAAAAAGATATGGAAAGAGGATAAAACGGAGAGAGAGTGTAACGGGCTTGCCGGGGGGCGTTTAAAGGGCGTTGATTAAGACTTCAGCTTCCTTAAGGCAAATATATTCATAGCCTATATGTACAAGAAGCGTCGTAGCGAGAGCGACTCCGTTTGTGTCAGTCGGACTCTCGTGAAGGAGTGACGAGTTACAGGTTGGAAAATAATTGTTACAATTGGTCACGTACGTCAAGGTGACCTCCCCGCACTATGAAATGCGATGTATACAAAACTGAGACGGTAAACACCGACAGACGACATTCCTATAAGGTGGCGTGATCTGTCTGTCGTGGGTTTTTTCCATTGACAATTGTATGCCTAATTCGTGGTGATATTAAATAATAATAATAATAATACATTGATATCCTACTATAACACTAGAGAGAGAGAGAGAGAGAGAGAGAGAGAGAGAGATGGTTGAATGTAATGGTGAGGCTAATTAGTTAGATAGGTGAGACACAGGTGATGAGGTGGATAATTTATGTGTTTGTGTGTGTGTGTGTGTGTGTGTGTAGTTTTTTTTTCACCTCTTGGTCTGCTGCAGGTCTCTCTCGAGACAGCCAGCCGTTCCCCTACGGAAGAGCACAGAGCTCGTAGTACCGATCTTTGGGTAGGACAGAGACCACTTCCACACAACACACCGCGACAACGAGGTCACAACTCCTTGCCTGACGTCGCGTATCTACTCACTGCTAGGCGAACTTATCTTCACCCGGCCGAGGAATTGAACCCCGGTCCTTCTGGTTGTGAGCCAGACGCTCTACCCCTGAGCTACCGGGCCGTGTGTGTGTGTGTGTGTGTGTGTGTGTGTGTCCATACAAGTGCATAAAAGATACGGGTACTGTTAAAAAAGTACATAGAATTGCAAATATAAATTATGAGAGGATAGAAAAATACTTGAATAACACATACACACACAATCAGGTAAAACACACACACACTCCCCCTTTTCACAGCCCCTCTACCCTCCCCCCCAGTCACACAGCTACACTCACCCACAGCCATGGCGAGCCTCCGCACGGCCAGCACAGACAGCCTGCCGCTTGCTGTTGCGCGGTCCACGGCCACGCAGAAGAGCAGGGCGAAGGTGGTCTCCGCGACGTAAGGAAGGGCCGACACTATGCCGTTCTGTGCGGGAAAAGTAGAGTAAATAAGGGAAAGAAAGTAATAAGAACATATGTAAATTGATGTATTCCTAATGAAGTTAGATAAATTAATATGTAAACAAAGAACTCTATACAGTGTTTTAATCCATCGGTTCTCAAGACACACGCAGACTGTTCACAGAAACTCATATATGAAAGGTACAATAAAACTTTTCATAATTCTCCTATTGAACCATTATAAATTCGCGGTCCATAGTATGAGAACAGTTCCCACAAAGTAACCTAAGCGAACCTTTCCTAATCAACTCTACCCAACACAAAATTCCTTAACCCTCCAGAACCCACACTCACCCATAAACAAGCAAGCTTAAGTCAGGTAACCAACTTACATTCCTGACCGTGAAGTGCTGTATGTTGGCCATGTAGGCGGGCAGCACGCTGACGAAGGTGTAGTAGCCACAGTTGTAACCTATGTGCATCACCACCAGGGACCAGAACGGCAGGCTGCTGAACACCTGACCCCACGCCACGCTCACCTGGGAAGGAGGCAGCCAGGTGTTACAGAGGAAGAGAGAGATGCGATGATGCTGATTTTGTTACTAATGCGTGTGGGCTCCTGGAACGTCCGGAGCCTCTCGGACGATGATCGAATGCCCTAACTAGCAAATGAGCTCAGGAGGCTGAGGGTGGGCATAGTGGCACTCTGAGACGAGGAAGCCTGGCAGTGGCGAGATCAGTAAGGGAGGGTACACCTTCTACTGGTCCGGCATGAGTAATGGCTTCCATCTCAAGGGGGTAGCTATGGGCATCTCCAGCCAACTTCTGCCATTTGTGGCTGAGGTTGCTCCGGATGATGAGCGCATAATGCTAGTGAGGCTGAAGCACACACTGGGCTTCATGTCTCTTGTTGCAATGTGCGCTACTACCGAGATGCGTAAAACTAAAGAGAAGCAGATGGTCTACGCCAAACTCGACTCTGTATTAGACCAGTGCCCTCCCCGGGACACACTCATTGTCCTGGGTGACTTCAGTGCTACTACTGGCACTAACAGGGTTGGCTACGAGCTAAGTGTTGGTTCCCATGGTTCTAGTACCAGGAACATCAACAGCTCTCCCCTCCTGAATTTTGCAAGATCCAGAAGGTTGAGAATTGCGGGTTCCTGGTACCAGAGACCAGAGCTGCACCGCTGTACTTGGTATAGGGATGCCGGAGAAGTAGCTAAGGAGATTGACCATATCCTCGTAAGTACTCGTTAGAGGATCCTTCAGAACTGCAGGGTTTACCGGAGTGCTGAGTTCTTTGCAACTGACCATAGACTTGTTGTTGCAACACTCAAGCTTCATGTGGTTAAGAAGAATCTCGAGTTGCAACAATACTTTGTTCCATCTCGAGAGGCTAAAGGACCTGACATGTGCTCAGGAGTATGTAGCGACAGTCTCAAATCGGTTCGATGTGCTCAGCACCCTGGAGGATCTTGCAGAACTGTGGGATACCTTCAAACGTGAGACTCTTCGAGCTGTTCATTGGGGTGCATTGTAGAACGCCCGAGATTAAGGAGTGGCTTTGCCTCGGTGGAGACGCTGGAGAATATCGAGGAGTCGCGCTGCCAGACTTGCTTGGAATCAGAACCAATACATGGTTCTGTCGCGTACGACTAGAATTCTCCTGAGGAGAGACAAGGAGAGGTATGTCAGGGGTGTCGTTGAGGAAGTCGAGGGCCATTTTTTTTACGTACCAGCCTATAGCGCCAGTAGGCTTTCTTCAGGGGCCTGGATGGTAGTCGGCCCCAGCCCGTCATGGCGCAGGCAAGTGTTTTATAGTGGCGCCATCTTGTCTTAGCTCATGCTGCCCCTCGGAGCTCGTTCTTGATTCACTTGGACGGCTTCCTCTAGAGTTCGGGTTGATGGGTGGTCTTGAGGACAGCATGTGGGTAGTCTTAAGCCACTCGGCGGTGACTGAAAAATCCCAGGTGGTAACGGCGGATTCGAACTAGAGTCGTCCATCACTCGGTGAATGCGAAGGCCGCACGCTAACCACTCAAGCACCGCCTACCCAAAATACGAATGACCTTCGCCCTGCTTATCGATCCCTGAAGAAGCTCCGCTCCATATCTCCCTCTCAGGTGAACGCTATCCGAACAGCTGATGGCTGCCTCGTGTCGGACATGGATGGGCAGACGGCTCGTTGGGCTGAGTCCTTTGAGCAGTTGTACACGGCGAACCCTCCACGTGGGCAGCTTCCAGTTGCTGGGTTGCAGGTAGCGGATACTGATCCACCCATCGACGAAAGCCCACCCTCCCTGCCTGCGGTCAGAGAGGCTGTGGCAAAACTGAGGGGTCTTGACTGCCATTCCTCCTGACTGGGAGAGGGGGTTAGTTGGTGGTCCCTATCTGGAAAGGGAAATGAGACCGACAGAACTGCAACAACTATCGTGGTATTACACTGCTTAGTGTGCCAGGCAAGGTGCTTGCCCACCTATTGCTGATGTGAATTCGCAGCCAGTTGCTGAAGCTGCAGAGACCTGAACAGTCCGGGTTCACGCCTGGTAAGTCAACAACTGATCGTATCCTAGCGCTTCGCGTATTGCTGCATGGAGCGCAGACGCGAGTTTCGACAGAGGATGCTTGCAGCCAATGTCGATCTCAAGAAGGCGTTTGACTCAGTGCATCGAGAGGCACTCTGGGATCTTCTGCGACTCCGTGAGATTCCTGCAAGGGCTATTGGTTTGCTGACTGGCCTCTATTCTGGGACAGAGAGTGCTGTGAAGTGTGTGGGGAGCTTATCCCGCTTCTTTCCTGTGAATGCGGGAGTGAGGCAGGGTTGTGTCCTTGCCCATCACTTTTCAACACTTGTATGGACTAGGTACTAAACAGAGTTGTGGACCAGAGTCATTGTGGAGCATCCATTGGCAATACCAGTGTCACTGACCTTATTTTTGCCGATGATGCAGTAATCCTGGCGGAGTCGCTGGAGGTTTTGGTGATGGCTCTCGAGGCACTGCACGAGGAGGCGAACCCCTTGGGACTTCAGGTCTCCTGGGCCAAGACCAAAGTACAGGTGTTTGGAGGCTTGCTTGATGGAACAGCATAGTCTGTATATGCGTGTGGCGAGGACAGTGAGATCTCAGAAAGTTTCACGTATATTGGTAGCGTAATTCTTAACATCAGCGAGTCTCGCCAGGAAGTCTTACGGCGGATTGGCTTGGCCCACGGTGTTATGGACTCGCTCAACACGAGTATATGGCGTTGTCGATACCTGTGCAGAAGGACAAAGATCCGAATCTTCAAGTCCCTTGTGCTCCCTGTCTTACTCTATGACTGAGACATGGACACTAAATGGGGACTTGAAGAGGCGGATTGATGCCTTTGGTAATAAGTGTCTACGCAGAATCATATCGCTGGTACTCAGGATGGGAAGGGGGCCTACATGAAGACACGCCCGGAGGGACCCCCGGACCTGGCGTCGTAGGGTGGGTGAGGCGACGCACCCCCCGGCGTATGCCCCAATTGATTAATTGATTGATTAAACATAATAACCTCCCCCAACACAACTCATACCTTCCCCTCTTAAACATACTGCCCCCCAACAGCATCCAAACCTTCCCCTTTTAAACAAAATGACATCCTAACACAACCCCCACCCATACCTTCCCTTCTTAAACATATTGAGTAGCGGGCTTTTTTTCTACACTTTCTGTTGCCCTTGAGCCGTCTCCTTTGTTGTAAAAAAAAAATATTGCCCCCCAAACTCACCCCCCACTCATACCTTACCCTCTTAAACTCACCCCCCACTCATACCTTACCCTCTTAAACTCACCCCCCACTCATACCTTACCCTCTTAAACTCACCCCCCACTCATACCTTACCCTCTTAAACTCACCCCCCACTCATACCTTACCCTCTTAAACTCACCCCCCACTCATACCTTACCCTCTTAAACTCACCCCCCACTCATACCTTACCCTCTTAAACATATGAACCTCACATCACAACCCTCACCTATACCTTCCCCTCTTAAACATATTGCCCCTAACTCAACCCCCACCCATACCCTTCCCCTCCACCCCCCTCCACCCCGCCCCAACACAGCACACCTTTCCTCACCTGCTCTTGCTGCACCACACAATGGGCCGTCAGGTATTTCTTCTCCTCGGCGGACATTCCGTTATGGTGCAGGGGACTCTCGCGCGCCACCACCCACCATGCAACACACCACAACATCCCCGCCCCGCCGAACACATAGAACACAGCCGTCCAGCTCCCCACGGAAGGCTGTGAGCAGAAGTAGCCGCCCACCGTCATGGACAACACGATGCCCACCTCCGAACCTGTAAGGGAGTGCTGTAAGTGATCAGTAGTACGAATTTCACAGGTCCGAAAACCCGCGAATAGTCCGAATTTGTGAAGCCAGAAACTGTTAACTGAAACACCTAACATTACCGTATAGCGATAGAGAAGTAAATGCACGCAAGTGCGCGTGCGCACGCGCACACACACAGACAATTGAAAGCCAAACTGGATAATAAGCGTTATGGAGACGGGACAGCACGAGCCTAGTACGCCTCTTTTCCTGTATTTCACAACTAGGTATAAATACACACAAACACACACACAACACAACACAACGGGTGCTCCGTGGTGCAGTGGTATCGTTCTCGGCTCACAATCGAGATGATCCTGGGTTCGTATCCCAGGCGGAGCGGAGATACATGGGAGGTCTCCCTTGACTTGTGCCCCTGTCCACCCAGCAGCGAGTGGGTACCGAGTGTCAGCCAGGTGTTGTGTCCCGCATCCTGAGGTGGTGGTCTGGCTCCTGCAATGGCGGGTAACTCAAGGGTGCAAACCCAGGCCCACAAACCCGGCCTCAGCCAAACAAGCAGAAATACAAACAGACAAGATGAAGGATCAAGTGAAACACACACACACACACACACACACACACACACACACACACACACCGTGGTGCAACTGGTTAAGAGCGCTGCGCTGCCAAGCTTCACAGCCTGACAGGGCGGCGGTTCGAGTCCGCTCAGGCCGGATTCTTTCTGTTAACTAGGAGTGGTTACTGTCCCCCTTTGAGCAAGGGGGATGGGGGGTGTGGTATGCGAGGTCCTGGCAGTACCCTTACATAGATCGACTATAAAAGAGCACTTGCTCATGTCGGGAGGGTACCTGCTGGCGATTACGAGTCCAACTCGTGACCAGGCCGTGGTGGTGGTGGTGGTGGTGAATTACACACGCACACACACACAAGCCTCACCTATGAAAACGAAGGTGTTGTACTTGCTTCTCTTATAAGGCGGCACCCACATCACCAAACACCGATTGAACGCCGGCACCAGGACGCCCTGCGGAGGAGAAGAAGGTGCAAGGGGAGAGGGAAGAGAATAGGTGAAGGAGAACGAGGAGCAGAAGATAGAAAAAAATAAGAAAAAATTACAAACTACACTGATGAATATAATTTTTGTACATATTATTTAAACATGGGCACATTTTCCTCTTATTCAGTCTTAATTTTCATTCATAATACTACACACGATTTTTAACACACACACACACACACACACACACACACACACACACACACTAATTAATGACGCCCTGACCCACACACCCCACCGCTGGAAGTACGTGGACGACACCACAGTGGGAGTAACAGTTGACAACAGCAACCCAGATTATTCCCACCTCCAGGAAACACTACACAACCTACACACATGGACAACACAAAACATGGTCACCATCAACGACACCAAAACTACACTCCTAGTAGTCTCCTACACATCAACACCTCCTCTGCCCCTGTTGCCCCCCCTGTGGTGTCCATCAACGACACTCCCCTCCGGGTAGTTACATCTGCAAAACTACTTGGAGTCACCCTGGACAACAAGCTCACATGGAAGGAGCACGTCTCCCAGCTCACCAGATCTGCCACCTATAAACTGTACCTGCTGAGGAGACTCAAAACGCTGGGGGCCCCTGAGTGTGCGCTGGCGAGCGTGTACTCCTCGTTCATCCTCCCCAAACTGACATACACGTCCCCAGCGTGGTCTTCCTCCATCAACATCACGCAGCGCCGCCAACTTGAACGCGTCCAGAAGCGAGCCTGCAAAATCATCCTGGGCCCTCACTACACCAGCTATCAGGACGCCCTCGACTCCCTCCATCTCACCAGCCTACAACACCGTCACGAGACCCTACTACACCGGTTCGCAACCAAGCTTCTCAACCAGCCCAGACACAGACACATCCTCCCACCCGCAGTGAACCGCCCTCAACACTCAGTGAGACACCACAACATTATTGCCCCGATACGGGCACGGACTGACCGCTATAAGAACAGCGCAGTGCCCATGATGGTCAAATATATCAACAATGCAAATTAAGAGCAGCACAATTTGTATGTTTTGTAAATATTTTTCATTAGGACTTATTGTTGTTGTTATTATGATTATTATTATTATGATTATTATTATTATTATGATTACTATTATTATCATTATTATCGTGATTATTATGATTATTATTATTATCTTTACTATGATTATTGCTATTATTGTTATTTCTATTTTCCTTTTTATTTTCAATCATACTACTTTGTTCATTTGTCTCATTCATTTCATTTCGTCTTCCATTGATGTATATTTTCAGCTCTAGGGCTGCCTGGTACTTCATGAAATAAACCGTTTATTATTATTATTATTATACACACAGCCACCTCAGTAACCCAAAACACCCTTACCTGTGCAAACCCCTGTACGAGGCGCACACCTATGAACATGCCGGTGGACAGGTGCGCCGCGAGTGGTGACACGAGCGACAGGAGGGAGGAGAGGAGCATGCCCACCAATATGACCGGCTTGCTGCCCACCCTCTCCGCCAGCCTCCCGCCCAGGATGTTGGTAAGGAAGTACCCGTAGTAAAAGGCTCCCAGCACGTGTCCCTGTGCCTTCTCGTCCCACTCAAACCTGGTGATCTTGGTGAGAGTGGGAAGATAAAGGTGAGTGGAAAAAATTAAGAGGAAAGATAAAGGAAGGGAGGAAAGTAGGGAAGGGGAAATGCTGTCTTTCTCCTCTCGTCCCATTCACAACTGGCGATTTTGATGAGAATAGAAAGATGAATGAGTACGAGTGTGTGAAGGAATGGGACAAGAGAGGGGAAGATGGTGGGAGGGAGAAAGGTATGAAAGGGGAATGGTGAGTGTGCCCTCCCGTTCCACTCAATCCTGGTGATCTTGATCAAGATCTAAATAAAGGGAGGTCAACCCACTGTCGGCTCAAAATTAGTCCTATTCCGCGCATCCTCCCGAGGCTCCTTCCCGAAGTCCAAGTGGCATGATTCACAGCATGGATTCACAAAGGGTAGGTCTTGCCTTACTAACCTGTTGTCCTACACTAAAGTAATCGAGGCGGTTGACCGAGATGAAAACGTTTTTTATACCATGTGCAGGGAGAGAGAGAGCGCGAGAGGAGGCTCTTCCCTCCGGTCCAAGTGACGTCACCTAAGCTGCGCGTAGGTCGACCTCCCTTTATTTTTAGATCTTGATCTTGATGAGAGTGGGACGGTAAAGGTGACTGGGTACGTGTGTGTGTGTGGAGGGATGAGACGGGTGAGGGGAAGGTGGAGGGAGGGAGTGAAGAAAGAAGGAAATGGTTACTATGCCCTCTCGTCCCATTCAAACCTAATGATCTGGGTGAGAGTCGGAAGGTAAAGGTGACTGGGAACGTGTGTGTGAAGGGGTGGGACAGGCGAGGGAAAGATGAAGGGAAGGCAGTAATGGGCATAAATACTCTAAAATATATTTAAATACAAAAAAAGCATTTAAATACCAAATACATTATTGAAAACTTGAATGTAATTAAGTAATAAATACATTACTTGAGCAATGTATTTATATACAATGTAATTACATCTTAAATACATTTTATTCATAATTTGTTATAGTTTGAGGCACGATGTTTAAGATTTTTATCCATTATAAAGGAACAAAACACCCAAAAGGTTTCAATTAACATTTTAATTGGGCAAAAGTGAAAAATAACTCATCCTTCACATATTTCAAGGTACTCAAAAGCAGGAGACACAAATATTCAAAATTAAAGAAAATTATTTTTGCAAATGTATTTAAAGATGTATTTGGAAAATATGTGTTTCCAAATACTAAATACATAAGTAATAATGTATTCAAATTCTGTATCTAAATACTGTGAAAGTGTATTTATAAATACAGTATTTATATACAATTTGTATTTAAATACGTATTTACATATTCATCAAATACATTACCGCCCATCTCTGAGGGAGGGAGGAAAGGAAGAAAGGGGAATAGTGACTTGACTTTGCCCTCTTGTCTCTCTCAAACCTAATGATCAGAGAAAGAGTGGGAAGGTAAAGGTGAGTGGGTACGTGTGTGATGGAATGGGACAGGTGAGGGAAATATGAAAAGAAGGAGGAAAGTAGGAAGAAGGATACGGTTACTGTGCTCTCTCGTCCCATTCAAACCTAATGATCTCGATGAGAGTGAAAAAGTAAAGGTGAGTGGGTACGCGTATGAAGAAAAGGAACAAGTGAGGGAAAGATGGAGGGAGGAAAGGAAGAAAGAAGAATAGTGACTTGACTTTGCCCTCTTGGCCCACTCATACATAATGAAACTTAATGATCTTAATATAATTGATGAGAGTGGGAAGGTAAAGGTGAGTGGATACGTGTGTGAAGTGGTGGGGCAGGAAAGGAGAGATGGAGGAAGGGAGGGAGGAGAGAACAAGGAAATGGCCACTGTGCTCTCTCGTCCCATTCAAACCTAATGATCTTGATGAAAGTGGGAAGGCAAAGGTGATTGGGTTCGTGTGTGTGAAGGGGTGGGACAGGTCATGATTCATGGGACAGCCCGGCCCGGCCCCGGACAAGTAAGGAAAGGATGGAGGGAGGCAGGGAGGAAAGAAGGAAATGGCCACTATGCTCTCTCGTCCCATTCAAACCTAATGATCTTGATAAGAGTGGGAAGGTAAAGGTGACTGGACTGGGTACGTGTGTGTGTGTGACGAGGTGGGACACATGCAAGAGTGGAGTAATCGTATTCGGTATTCGAATACATTCGAATACCGTATTTAGGTGTATTCGTATTCGAATACAAGGGAAAAGTGTTCGTATTCTGTGAATAATCTGACGAGTGCTATACTTCAAAATTTATTATCAGAAATAACAACAGTGTTTAATTAAGGTAGTTGTGATACCCCTGTACTGTACACTGGCACCAGTCATAAGTTATTGTTCATGAGCTCATTTTACTGATGCATAACTTTGTAAGTGTTATACCCAATTACGTCAAGAAAGTATCTGCAATTAAATGTATTCATGAATACTTTAAAGAAGTATTCGTATTTGTATTCGAATTAAAACCATTTCAGTGTATTCGAATTATTATTCGTATGCATTGGAACTTGAAGTATTCGTATTCGAATACACAACGCTTGTATTCACTCCATCCCTGGACAAATGAGGGAAAGATGGAGGGAGGGAGGAAAGGAAGGAAAGGGAATCGTGACTTGACTTTGCCCTCTCGTCCCATTCAAACCTTATGATCTTGGTGAGAGTGTCAAGATAGAGGTGAGTGGGTACGTGTGGGTGTAGATGGAAGGGACCAGGAAAGGGAAAGATGGTAATACTTTATAAGAAATCCGCCTCCCCTTTCGCCACTCCAGCCCCCCCTACCCCCCAAGACAAGCCTGGGGAGTTGTGGGGAACCGGAGTTTGGGGGGGAAGCCAAAATCACTGAAAAATGGGCTTCCAAAATTTCCCTAGAAAAATCCCTAAATGAAGGAAAATTCCCTAATCTCGAAAGTAATTAAAGTCCCAACTTTATAACCTAGCAGCCCCCCTCGCCCCCCTTCGCCCCCTCGTTAGCATGTCGTAAAGTTCGGTTGGAGTAGTTTAAATATTCTCCCCACCAAAAAAAAAATAACGATTTTCCGGCGCATCATATAATTATGTGGGGGGGTTTAGAGGGGGGCGCAGCCCCCCTTGGTTGGCAGGGAGGGCGAGGGGGACTGTTAGGTTATAAAGTTAGTACTTTCCTTACTTTCGAGACTAGGGAATTTTTCTTCATTTAGGGATTTTTCTAGGGAAATTGAGTGATTTTGGCTCCCCCCCAAAAACACCGGTTCCCCACAGTTTCCCAGGTTTGTCTTGGGGGGTAGGGGGGGCTGGAGTGGCGAAGGGGGAGGCGGACTTCTTATAAAGTATTACCTAATGATCTTGGTGAGTGTGTGAAGGTACTGATAAGTGGGTGGGTGGGTGGGTGTGGGGAGGAGAGGTGAGAGAAGGAAGGGATAGGGGAGTGGAATGGTTAAGGGGGAGATTATTGAAAGGTGGGAGCCATAACCATAAATCTGTCACCCGAGCTAGTTGATTATCGTGTGTCCAGCGCGTAATCAGACCATGGGGAATAACACAAAAAAATAGATAAATAAGTAAATAAAAAAAATAGCAAACCACAAAATAAACTCACCGAATCATTATATACACCGTCGAATGTCCCGTTAACACCACCATCAACACCATCAACATCAGGAGCGAAGCACACACCACCATCATCCATGCCAGTGGAGGAAAAAGTGGTTACGTTAGTGAGGAAAGGGGTGGCGGTGATATTGGTGGCGGTGGTATTGGTGGAATACTGGTGGTGGTGATCGGCGGCAGGTCGCGTCACCATGGACACTATAGCCATGGAGAGGCCATAGCGCATCATACTCATGAGGATGACGCCCACACACGCCAGCAGGACCAGCGTGTGACGGGCTCCCCAGCCGCCTGTTTGAAGAGTGATGCATAGATAGATGGATAAGAAGGAATTGATTGCTTGACTGACTAACTGATACACAGATAAACTGATTGATAGATTATTGCTAACTTAATGCAATACGCTTAGGCCGCACTCACTCTCACCGGCTCGCCTTATATTTTGAAGGCTGATGACCGTGCTAAGCGCTTACAATAATTATTCCTTCCCGTAGGGCCCCGCAAAAGGATATAACCTGTGAGTCACTTAGCTTGGATGTAGAGGGGGTTTCAGATTCAGTGGTCTGAACCTGGTCGGCGAGGTGAGGCCGGCCTTTGGTAGTAGGAAGTTGTAGTTAATATGCTATCTGCTGCCGAATGAAGGGAGGAGAGTTGTGTTGACTCGCTGCTTGCTTAGGTGAGACTGGCTCGTGTTTACGGCACGCAGTTTAACAGCTGACTGCTTGTGTTCGCCACAAAGGCTAAAGGCTGATTGACCACGGGCGAGCTTGGAAGTTAACTCATTAATTCCTTTCGGAGCTTTGTTGAACCACTGCTTCGAGCCCGTGGCAGTTATTAGTAATACTTGTTCGCTATCAGAGTACCAAGACTCCCTAAACAACCCTTAATTCCTAACAAGATGAGACCACCTGTTTACAGATTGATAAATAAACTGATTGAGAGATAGATAGACTGATTAATAGATTGATTGATAAGTAATAGGATAGGGTTGGCTACGAGCTAGGTGTTGGTCCCCGTGGTTCTGATACCAGGAACATCAACAGCCACAGGTCTCTCATCCTGAATTTTACAAGATCCAGGAGGTTGAGAATTGCGGGTTCCTGGTACCAGAGACCAAAGCTACACCGCTGGACTTGGTATAGTGATGCCGGAGGGGTAGCTAAGGAGATTTACCACATACTTGTAAGTACTCATTAGAGGATCCTTCAGAACTGAAGGGTTTACCGGAGTGCTTAGTTCTTTGCAACGACCATAGACTTGTTGTTGCAACATTCAAGCTTCATGTTAGGTCAAGAAGAATCTCGAGATGCAACAATACTGTGTTCCATCTCGAGAGGCTGAAGGACCTGGCATGTACTCAGGAGTATACAGTGACAGTCTCAAATCGGTTCAATGTGCTCAGCGCTCTTGAGGACCCTGTAAAACTGTGGGATACCTTTAAACGTGGGACTCTTCGAGCTTCCAAGGAGTGCATTGGAGAGCGCCCGAGATCTAGGAGTGGTTTTACCCCGACGGAGACGCTGGAGAATATTGAGGAGAGTCGCGCTGCCGGACTTGCTGGAAATCGAAACCAATACAGGGTTCTGTCGCGTAGGACTAGAGCTCTCCTGAGGAGAGACAAGGAGAGGTATGTCACGGATCTCGCTGAGGAAGTCCAGGGTCATTTAAATGCAAATGACCTCCGACATGCTTACCGATCCCTGAAGAAGCTCCGCTCCATGTCTCCCTCTCAGGTGAGCGCTATCCGAACAGCTGATGGCTGCCTCGTGTCGGACATGGATGGGCAGAGGGCTCGTTGGGCTGAGTACTTTGAGCAGTTGTACACGGCGGACCCTCCGAGTGGACAACTTCCAGTTGCTGGGTTGCAGGTGGCGGATGCTGATCCACCCATCGACGAAAGCCCACCCTCTCTTGACGAGGTCAGAGAGGCTGTGGCAAAGTTGAGGGGTGGAAAGGCACCTGGTACCTGTGACATCAGTGTGCTGCTCAAAGATAGAGGCGAGGCCATGAACCGTGGGCTGCATGCGGTCTTGACTGCCGTGTGGCAATCTGGTACCATTCCTCCTGACTGGAAGAGAGGGTTGGTCGTCCCTATCTGGAAAGGGAAAGGGGACCGACAGGACTGCAACAACTACCGTGGTATTGCACTACTCAGTGTGCCAGGCAAGGTGCTTGCCCACTTATTGCTGATGTGAATTCGCAGCCAGTTGTTGAAGCTGCAGAGACCTGAACAGTCTGGGTTCACGCCTGGAAAATCAACAACTGACCGAATCCTAGTGCTTTGCGTACTGGTGGTACAGAGGATACTTGCAGCCTATGTCGATCTCAAGAAGGCATTTGACTCAGTGCATCGAGAGGCACGCTGGGATCTTCTGCGACTCCGCGGGATTCCTGCAAAGACTATTGGTTTGCTGACTGGCCTGTATTATGGGACTGAGAGTGCTGTAAAATGTGTGGTGGGGGGTTGTCCTGCTTCTTTCCCGTGAATGTGGGAGTGAGGCAGGGGTGCGTCCTTGCCCAATAATTTTTCAACACTTTTATGGACTGGGTACCAGGCAGAGTTATGGATCAGAGTCATTGTGGAGCATCCATTGGCAATACCAGGGTCACTGACCTTATTTTTGCCGATGATGCAGTAATTCTTGCGGAGTCGCTGGAGATTTTAGTGATGGCTCTCAAGGTACTACACGAGGAGGCGAAGCCATTGGGACTTCGGGACTCCTGGGCCAAGACCAAGGTACAGGTGTTTGGAAGCTTGCTAGATGAAACAGTACAATCTGCACATGCGTGTGGCGAGGACATTGAGATTTCGGAAAATTTCACATACCTTGGTAGCCTAGTTCTTAACAACGGTGAGTCTCGCCAGGAAGTCTTACGGCGGATTGGCCTGGCCCACGGTGTTATGGACTCGCTCAACACGAGTATATGGCGTTGTCGATATCTGTGCAGATGGACAAAGATCAGAATCTTCAAGTCCCTTGTGTTCCCTGTCTTACTTTATGGCTGTGAGACATGGACACTAAATGGGGACATGGAGAGGCGGATTGATGCCTTTGGTAATAAATGTATACGCAGAATCATCGGATATCGCTGGAATGACTTAAGTGTCAAACCGGCGACTACTCCGTGAGGCTGATTCAACATTTCTTGCCTGCATAGTCCCTCAATGTCAACTCCGGCTATACGGGCACGTTGCCCAGAAGCTGATCCTGCTTATCGGACTGTCTCTGTAAGAGACAATCCTGAGTGGAGGAGGCTAAGGGTACGCAAACGAAGTTCGTGGCTTCAGCAAGTCGATAGATCCTGCCAGGAGGTATTCAGGATGGGAAGGGGGCCTGCATGGAGACCCGCCCGGAGGGACCCCCGGACCTGGAGTCGTAGGGTGGGCGAGGCGACGCGCCCCCCGGCGTATTCCCCCTTTGATTGATTGATTGATTGATAGGTAAGACTACCTGTTTACAAACTGAAAGATAGGTAGACTGATTGAGAGATTAATTGATAGAAAATACTACCTGTTTACATTGATAGATAAAGAAATTGATTTATTAGACTGACTGATAGATAAGTTACATAGAAGCAGACAGAGAAATAGAGAAATAGTTTTGGAGATATATAGATAAATATAGATTAACAGACATGTAGATAGTTTCTTTCCTAGACACATAAATATCAACAGACAAATAGATGGATCGACAGATAGATAGGGAGTTAAGTAAAGATAGACAGAAAAACAAATCGATGTGTGTGTGTGTGTGTGTGTGTGTGTGTGTGTGTGTGTGTGTGTGTGTGTGTGTGTGTGTGTGTGTGTGTGTGTGTGTGTGTGTGTGTGTGTGTGTGTGTGTGTGTGTGTGTGTGTGTGTGTGTGTGTGTGTGTGTGTGTGTGTGACTGCGAGTGTGAGTGTGTGTATGTGTGTGTGTGTGTGTGTGTGTGTGTGTGTTTATTACGACACGTACTGTTTACACACAGGGTGAAATAAAAAGATGTACACAATAAAAAAAAATCTAAAGTTTAGTGAGCCAATAGGGCAGGACAAGCAAGGACTCAAAACATGTTTAATGGCAAGGGTCGCGTGAGTATTGATGTCAAGGACAGGTTCATGATTATAAGACAGCGACCTCACCTGCATGTGCATTTAAAACTGAGAAGGGGAACAGAATCTTTTCAGTCTGACAGTTGCTAAGACGATAAAAAAAACTTCATTCTTCTTCTTCTTCTTCTTCTTCTTCTTCTTATTATTATTATTATTATTATTATTATTATTATTATTATTATTATTATTATTATTACCACCGCCAACGAGGTTGGGAGGAGGTTATATTTTCGGTCCGGTCAGTATGTTTATTTATTTGTTTGTTTGTTTGTTCGTGAGCAGTCTCCTGTGCACAATTTTGCGGATGTCTCAACCAAATTTTCAAGGAAGCTTCGTGTCCATACAGAATAGAACCCATTATTTTTTTATGTCAAAGGTCAAAGGTCAAGGTCAAGGTCAAGGTCGCACAAAACGTCATTTTTGCCATAACTTCGGTTCTCTTCGTCGTAGAGACTTCACACTTGGTTCATATTTTAGCTCATGGAAAGACGCACCTTGCATGGCCTTCACCTTGACCTTGGACCTTGACCTCGAAAAGTTCGCCCAAGGTCAAAGTTTAAAAAAAAATAGAATTTCATCACACTTCGAAACAAATGCTTCCATATGATGCACCTTGCATCCAGAATAGAACCCATTATTTTTTTTGTCAAAGGTCAAGGTCACACAGAACGTCTTTTTGACCATAACTTCGGTTCTCGTCCTCTTCACTTCACTTCACTTCAGACTTGGTTCATATTTTAGCTCATAGAAGGACGCACATTGCATGGCCTTGACCTTGACCATTGACCTCGACCTCGAAAAGTTCGCCCAAGGTCAAAGTTTCCAAAAAATAGAATTTCATCACCCTTCAAAACAAATGCTTCCATATGATGCACCTTGCATGGCCTTAACCTTGACCTTTGACCTTGACCTTGAAAGGTTCACCCAAGGTTAAAGTTTACAAAAAAATAGAATTTCATCAAATTCAGAAAGAAATGCTTCCATATGATGCATAGGATCACAGTTGATGCCAATACCAATTTTCAGGACGATCTTTGGCGGAGGTGTGCTCTCTCCGAGTGCTATGCGTCTAGTTTTATTATTATTATTATTTTTTTTTTATTACACGCACAGAGATAGATTTATAGATTGATAGATAGATGGTTAGATAAACACACACACACACACACACACACACACACACACACACACACACACACACACACATACCTTTCTTATAAGCTTTGGTGTTGGTGGAGGGGGTGCTGATGAAGGAATATTTCACCTCTTCATTCCTCTCCACCCTCTCCTCCTCATTTTCACACAATGACTGATGCAACTTATCTTCCTTCTCTTCTTCTAGCTTTCTCATTGTCTCTTCCATCTTCATTATATTCTTCACTATTTCCTCCTCCTTCTTCTTTGCCCTCCTCCTCGTCCTCGTCCTCCGCCTCCTTCTCCTTCTTACTTTGCGTGGAGGTGTGTTTCTGGTTGCACTTTTGCCTGTGTGTGTGTGTGTGTGTGTGTGTGTGTGTGTGTGTGTGTGCACGCGTGGGCGTTTGGGTCCGTAGGCGTGGGAAATCTGCCAAATAGGATGGTGATAAATAGGAGAGGAAGCAACCTTCAAAGCAGTTATTAAACTCTATTACTAATTCTCTCTCTCTCTCTCTCTCTCTCTCTCTCTCTCTCTCTCTCTCTCTCTCTCTCTCTCTCTCTCTCTCTCTCTCTCTCTCCAGACAAGACGCATGTGTTTGCCTTTGCACCTACATTGTGAAGGCAGCATCAACCAGCAATAACAAACACTGGACACGGAGGTTGCTAGGGAGTTCAAGTTGAGAAGAGGAGTAGCATGATAGACACTGTCTGGTACCATTATCAGATCGTCGTCCCTGATGTCACGTGTTTCTTATCTACTATCCATATCAGACCCTATGTCGCCAAGACCTCAAAACATCAAACATGATGTAATTATATCATAATAACACATATACAACTATGAACTAGTGGGGTCGCGGTCATGTCTAGAGATGCATGATTGGGGTCGCCTGAAAAAAAGGTTGGGAACCACTGCGCCTATCACATACCGTTTTTCGCAAATATCTTTCAAACGAAGACTCGGATCAGCATGGTGCTTTGGCACAGATTGTTTCACACACTCCGCTAATTTTTGACGCTATTGTGCATTGCCATATGCGGTTAATTATGGTGCTTACTCTTGACTGTGATGGCAAAACCTGCGTGAGCCACTTACACATTCGAACAGGTGAGGCGTGACGTATTTGTGACGTGTATCCACCACCTACCCCACCCCTGGCTTCCCCTACTCCCATCCCTCCCTTTCATGGAGGTAGAATTGGTGAAGTCGACATCAGCCCCAAAAAGTGAATCCGCCGATCTGTCATTTTTAAGGCCGCAAGGTTGTGGACACTTGCCAGGTGTCAGGTGTAGCCAGGTCAGGCTCCCAATAAATGGGCTCGGCCAAGCTGTCAGATGGTGTCAGGTTAGGTATTTATGAAATATTCGTAGATCTACCGCATCAATAAATGTTCAGTACTCAAAACACCACCATCATAATGAATGAGACGGGGTCTGAAGTTAAGGTAATGGACGTGAGCTCTCACCCGGGTATCCCTCATATTTCGGAAAATTTCACATACCTTGCATGGTAGCGTAGTTCTTAACAACGACGAGTCTCGCCAGGAAGTCTTACGGCGGATTGGCCTGGCCCACGGTGTTATGGACTCGCTCAACACGAGTATATGGCGTTGTCGATACCTGTGCAAATGGACAAAGATCAGAATCTTCAAGTCCCTTGTGCTTCCTGTCTTACTTTATGGCTGTGAGATATGGACACTAAATGGGGACTTGGAGAGGCAGATTGATGCCTTTGGTAATAAATGTATACGTAGAATCATCGGATATCGCTGAAATGACTTAAGTGTCAAACCGGCGACTACTCCGTGAGGCTGATTCAACATTTGTTGCCTGCATAGTCCCTCAATGTCAACTCCGGCTATAGAGGGGTTGCAAGTGACGTCATCATCAGCGATCAGCTGATCACTTCTCAGCTGCCCCGCAAAGGCCCGCCATTTTGGGAGGCAAATATTTACCGCAAGAGAGCTCCTCAGCTTTTCCCCGCCATGCTACTGTGCTGGTGCTTGTGTTAGCGGCCCACCCACTACCGTGTGGGTGGGTGTGTTAGTGTCCATCCGTTACTGTGTGGGTGGGTGTGCCAGTGGCCCATCCACCACTGTGTGGGCGGGCATGTTTGCGGCCCATCTACCACTGTGTGGGTGTGGGTGCTAGTGCCCCATCCATCACCGTGTGGGTGGGTGTGCCAGTGGCCCATCTATCACTGTGTGGGTGGGTGCCAGTGACCAATCTATCACTGTGTGGGTGTGGGTATCAGTGTCCACCCGCTACCGTGTGAGTGGGTGTGCTAGTGCCCATCCATTACTGTGTGGGTGCTGGTGCTAGTGTCCACCCACCACTGTGTGAGTGTGTGCTAGTGTCCACTTCTTACTGCGTGGGTGGGTGTGCTAGCGTCCATCTATTAATGTGTGGGTGTGGGTGCCAGCGTCCATCCATTACTGTGTGGGTGGGTGTGTTAGTGTCCATCTCTTACTGTGTAGGTGGGTGTGTTCTTACTGTGTGGGTGGGTGTGTTAGTGTCCATCTCTTCTGTGTGGGTGGGTGTGTTAGTGTCCATCTATCAATGTGTGGGTGTGGGTGCCAGTGGCCCATCTATCACTGTGTGTGTGTGGGTGTTAGTGTATCTATCACTGTGTGGGTGTGGGTGCTAGCGTCCATCCATCACTGTGTGGGTGGGCGTGCCAGTGGCCCATCCATCACTGTGTGGGTGCGGGTGTTTGTGTATCCATTACTGTGTGGGTGGGTGGGTGTTAGCGTCCACCCATTACTGTGTGTGTCAGTGTCCATCCACCACTGTGTGGGTGTGGGTGCTAGTGGCCCTCCACCACTGCCACTGACAGGTGCCACACTGCCACCCGCGGCAGATAGACAGGGGCTGCCAAGCATAGGCCAGTCGGCCCTTTGCGAACCCCCCACGTTCCCATGCTCCTACCAAACACCGCCCGGGGACGCCCGGGGCCAAATCAGTCATACATTCATCGTTCCTGTCATCAAATACATCTTAAAGTACGACAACAAATGTATAAACTGTATGTCCATCATCATCAGGCAGCCCAATGGATAGCTATATAACGAAGCCCAGCCTCACTGTCCAGACCACTTGCACATTCACTTAGACTGTGTCATGAAGACGGGAGGCACGGGTCAGGGGCTCAGCTGATCGCTCCTGCCTCCCAAAATGGCCGAAAGTTGCCCCTCCCCAAACAAAAGCGAAGCGGTGTGACGTCAGTGCAAACCCTCTATACGGGCATGTGGCACGCTACCCAGAAGCTGATCCTACTTATCGGACTGTCTCTGTAAGAGACAATCCTGAGTGGAGGAGGCTAAGGGTACGACAACGAAGTTCGTGGCTTCAGCAAGTCGATAGATCCTGCCAGGAGGTACTCAGGATGAGAGGGGGGCCTGCATGGAGACCCGCCCGGAGGGACCCCCGGGCGGTTCTATTCAGGATGAACTTCCTCCTAACAACTCACCCAATTCGACTTAGATCCTCGAGATGTAACTTTGGGGGTCGGTATATATGCGCGTTATGCGACTCTACAGTAGATTTTGTAGATGAGATATGAAGTTTCTTGCAATGATTTTGAGTTTAGAACAGACAGACAAGAAGGTTTAATTGGAGCAGAAAGACATTTTAGGAAATGGACCGTACGTATTGGCTATACAGGCAGCGCCACGCGTGGCCACTCGGTGAACTGTCATAGCAGTACTTTCCATAGAACTCAAGTTATGTACTAGAGTGCATCTGAGGCTGCCTCCAGAATACAAGGCCTTGGCAGAGTCACCGCTCTGAGCCAACGACCGCTCACATAGCACCGATTTCCTGACACTACTATTTGACCTGAAGAAAAACTGAAATCGGGTAGGAGTGAAGTGTGTGCAATCATCGGCTTGGAGCGATGGCGGCACCATGGCCGTGTATCTCGGAGACAGCCTCAGACACACACTATTCTATAACTTGAAATCTATGGAAAGTACAGCTTGGAGTTGAGTGGCCACATGTGGCGCTGCCTGTATAGCCATCCATTTAAGAATGTTTCGATCTTAGCAATCTATCGATAGGTATGATGTATATGACATACGTACGTACCATTGTTATTATTGAAATATGAAAAAAACTAGTCATATGAATATTGTACTAGTACACATATGTTTTTGTATTACTGCAAATCACGCTATGTATTGCCTGGGGGTCGGGATGGCATGTTCCTCCCTTCTCCTTTGTTGTGTACTTTTACAACAGTAACCCATGAATCAATCAATCTCAGAGTTTTAAAACACCATAAAGTTTATATCAACACTATTTATATAGGGAGCACGTGGTTAAATATCAACGTTTAGTTTGTTTACCGGTGACGTCACGGGGAGGCAGCCGCCGTTCGGACCGTTCCTCGTTAGGATACCATTTTATCTGTTTTCCGGTGCCAGCAGGAAGCCGACACGATGACGGCGCCACCAGCAGCCCTCCTCAACAAGAACAAGAAAAACTTCATCGGCATGCCCGCGCCCCTGGGCTACGTGGCGGGCGTGGGGCGAGGGTACGTGGCTGGGGCTGGGGCTGCACGGATAATATTAATAGTCTTATTTCGCCCAGTGCCATATATAAACAACGAGAATGATAACGAAAACGGAGTACATTACATAGACATAATCAGACCCCTAATACACTTTTAAAAGAAGTAATACCTTGTGACGGTATTAGGAGGGCTATTTCTGCTTAATTTAGCTGAATGCTATTACGTCCACTTACCCTTGTAGCTGCTTTAGCGGTTAATCTTAGGTAGCATCACTCCAAACCAATATTCATAGTAATTTAGCATGTGAAAGAATTATTATTACAATGCATATTTATATATGTTTTACCTTGGGCAGGGGCGAGGGGGGCAAGCCTGTTAATTATAAAGTTGGGTGGCTTCGAAGTCCATTGTTATTGTTTCACGAGGGCCTCTATAGACAGACTGAGCCTCATAGCTGCCTTGCAGTGCACCATACAAACTATTTCCTAAGTCGTTAATATCCAGAATGCGCATGGATCATTACGATTTCGGACTTAAAACGGTCTCTACGAATTCTACGTTATTTTCTTCTCTATGTTGAAGCAAATAATGCCGCAAGTATTTGTATTTTATAATTTTAAAGGATTACATTCATGAAGTATTACTACGAGGGGTGTATCGCGCTGCCACGTAGGCAGCTTTCTGAATCTCAATCTTCCTCGGAACGCCATGATGGACGGTGGGATCAACATAATTTTTCTTTAGTCTCCTCAAATTATCATTCTACTTCACCTCTCGGTAAGTGTTAACTGACTGAGAGTTCTTTATGGTATCACCCGTGAGGCACCTTGCGCCATCAAATAACCCCAAACCGAGTCCCTGTGACCCTTCAATACCACCATATTCGAACAGTGACACGGGCGTGTCACATGGGATGCGCTTGATGCCTCGTGGGCGCATCAAGCTGTGACTGACAAGTTAAGCAGATAGAGCTGCCCTCCTTAGCACAGGGGGGGGTCAAGGGGGATGAAGCCCCCCATTAGCAGTTAAGTAACAAAGTTTGGTTGGAATAGTTTAAATATATTCAACATGTGGTGTGGGCCGTCAAAAATTATGCAGGTACACAACGCGGAACGGAGTGGGGCAGCAGCAGCCACTACGCTGGGCATTTAGTGACTTGCCCAACACTCATCAACAGACTGGCTGCGGCAGCATCTACCACTGCAAGTTTGTTAAATTAGATTAACCGATTAACCCGTGGGCTTCGGCTATGGGAAATACGAGAAGTGGCCGAGAAACTACAAAATTACACTGCATTTTGAGACTATGAAAAGAGCATGGAACGTACATCAGAGTATTCCTCTCGTAACCATAAAGCCGTTAAAAATATTTACTTTTACTCAAACTATTTTTTGGGGGTGGTTTTTGTTACAAAATAAACAGTCTTGTGATGTGTGGCATTTAGCCGATAGTCACTTGTCTATTATAGAGAATTTGACAAGTGATTACTATATGGATAGCTAATTGAGTATGCCATGACCTTACAGCACCACCTATGACAAAAAAGCCCACCTCAAGATCACTCACCCACCACAATGACACCACCACAAGATGGACAGATAGAGATGCCCTCCTTAGCACAGGGGGGATCGAGGGGGGTGAAGCCCCCCCATTAGCAGTTAGGTTATAAAGTTCGGCTGGAGTAGTTTAAACATATTTGACATGCGGTGTGGGCCGTCGAAAATTACGCAAGTACAAGAGTATGCGTTAGGGACTTTCCTTACTTTCAAGACTTAGGAATTTTCCCTATCTTAGGGATTTTGGGGGGTAAATTTTGGAAGCCCATTTTTCAGTGATTTTGCCTTCCCCCATAAAACCCCGGTTCCCCACAGGACCCCAGGCTTGTTTTGGGGGGTAGGGGGGCTGGAATGGTAATTCTTAAGATTTACCGCTTTAGCTTACCTAGTGAGAGCTTAAGAGGCATAGTGCTTGTAAGAGGGTGCTTCTTAGGTTTTTTACATGCTAATTGTTTATGAAGCTGTTGGTGATTATATTCTTGATAACCTCTGGCAGTTTCTTGCTGTCATCCACCTCCATGCCTCTGATAGCTCAGTTGGTAAAAGTGCTGCGCTGCCAGGCTTCGCGGCGTGGCAGGCAGCAGTTCAAGCCCTGCTCAAGCTGGGGGTTTCTGCTGAGTAGGAGCAGTTACTGTGCCCCCTTAACTTGAGCAAGGGGGATGGGGTGTGTGAGGTCATGGCAGTACCCAGAAAGAGACTAAAGAGCCTTGCTCAAATTGTGAGGGTACTTCCGGGCGATTGCGAGTCCAACTTGTGATCAGGCTGTGGTGAAATGTTCCTTTTATGGGTGCAATGCCTTTGTTCAGTAAATTTCAGGGTGTGGCCCTGGTCTGTAGATGCGAGTGACTAGGGACAAGTCTCAGGTAGTTGTTCCTACCTATCCAGTCAAACCCTTGATGACATTAAATACCTCAATCATGTACCCCCTGCTCCTCTTCTAGTTACATCAAACTCACTCTAGTGGGTGTTATTCTAGATGAATACTCACTTTAGGTTCAAGTTAGTTTTTGATGGAAGGTAAAATTCTTAAATTTTTAGACAAAATCTCATCAGTACAAAACAATAACCCTAGTGGCCTAGCATCAGGGTTGGAAAGAATCATGATTTAAAAAAAAAAAAATTATATATATATATATATATATATATATATATATATATATATATATATATATATATATATATATATATATATATATATATATATATGATTTAAATCAGATTTTTTTTTATTTATTTATTTGTTTATTTATTTATTTATTTATTTATTTTTTATTTTATTTTTCTTTTTTTTATCCTTGTTTGTTTCCACTGATTATTTGTTTTTTTATGTCGAAGCCTTTAGCACCAGTAGGCTTTCTTGAGGGGCCTGGTGGTCGGCCTGAGCCCGTCCTGGTGCAGGCAAGTGTTTAAAGTGACACCATCTTTTCTTGGTGGGAGTAATAGTTTAATTTTTTATACTTTTGAATATTTTTTCTTGTAAGAGATGGCAATGATTCACTGCTGCCTGACTTGCTACAGGACCATTACAGGATCAGTACAGGACAAGTAGACTTGATACTTTTCCTGTACAACTGGTTCACGTGTTTTTCCTTCCTCCTTATATATATATATATATATATATATATATATATATATATATATATATATATATATATATATATATATATATATATATATATATATATACACAATTTAAATCATTAGATATTTTACTCGTGATATAACACTTAAATAATTTTAAATACAGTACGTATATTTAATTTTGAATTTAAATCATGATTTTTTTTACTTTGATTTAAATCAAACCAACCCTGCCCAGCATGGGCACTGCTGAAACCACCTGCTGCCACTCCACATATTCTCAAACTAACTGAACCCCATGTAATCTTGTCACCTGTAAGCTTGCCACAAATGGTGTTTTATAAAGTAAAGAGATATATGTAATTCCCCTGTGTGCTATACCCTTATGTTTGATGTGTTTGGCCTTGTTTTCCCAGAGCTACAGGCTTCACCACTCGGTCTGACATTGGTCCAGCACGTGACGCTAATGATGTGTCAGATGACAGACATGCTCCACCCAACAAGCGGAAGAAAAAAGATGACGATGACGACGAGGACCTTAACGATGCCAACTATGATGAGGTGAAAAAATTTTACCTTTTGTGATGGAAAGTAACATAACCTAAAATCCTGTTCAATGCAATTCCTTTTGATTGGTAAAGAATGAAACTTACTTGTGAAAAAGATACACATTCCTATTTTCTTTGTAGGAGTATGATGTTCTCCATGTATTGTTTTCCTTAAATGTTTAGCCATTGGTTTGCTTTCTTATCTTAAAAGAAATAGTAATAATGCTGTTTATAGTAAAAAAATTCAACCTATTATTGAATTAATTTCTTTTATCTTTTCTTAGTCATGCCATTTAAGCCAAGAGAAAGCCTAGTAATACACTTCCATCTTTTACACCCTTTGCAGTTCAATGGGTATGGAGGGTCACTGTGCAGCAAGGATCCCTATGACAAGGATGATGAGGAGGCAGATGCTATATATGATGAAATAGACAAACGCATGGACGAGAAGCGCAGGGAATATCGAGAGATGCGCCTAAAGGCTGAATTGGAGAACTACCGACAGGAGCGGCCAAAGATTCAGCAGATGTTCACTGACCTCAAGCGTGAGTTGGCTGGCGTCTCTGAAAATGAGTGGAGTTCCATCCCAGAGGTAGGAGATGCCAGGAACCGCAAACAGAGGAACCCCAGACCAGAGCGATTCACCCCACTGCCGGACAGTGTTCTCAGCCACAACTTGGGAGGCGAAAATGTGACCGCAATTGATCCTGGCTCTGGCCTGGCCTCCATGATGCCTGGAACCTCCACCCCAGGCATGCTGACACCAAGTGGTGACCTTGACCTCCGGAAGATTGGTCAGGCTCGCAACACCCTGATGGGCATGAGGCTGAACCAGGTCTCAGATGCAGTAGGGGGACAGACAGTGGTAGACCCTAAAGGCTACCTCACAGATCTGCAGAGTATGATTCCTCAGTATGGCGGGGACATCAATGACGTGAAGAAAGCTCGGCTGCTCCTCAAGTCAGTGAGGGAGACTAACCCTAACCACCCACCTGCCTGGATCGCCTCTGCCCGTCTGGAGGAGGTAACTGGCAAGATCCAGTCCGCCCGTAACCTAATCATGAAGGGGTGTGAGATGTGCCCAAAATCTGAAGATGTGTGGCTGGAGGCAGCAAGGCTTCAGCCCCCCGACACAGCCCGAGCGGTGATAGCTCAAGCCGTGCAGACGCTGCCATACTCACCCAGGATATGGATCAAGGCAGCCGACCTTGAGCTGGAGCTGAAGGCCAAGAAGCGTGTGTACCGCAAGGCTCTAGAGCAAATCCCAAATTCTGAGTTACTCTGGAAACTTGCTGTGGAGCTGGAGGAGGAGGAAGACGCCAAGATCCTTCTGAGTCGGGCAGTGGAATGTTGTCCCACATCAGTTGACCTGTGGCTGGCTCTGGCTCGGCTAGAAGTGTATGAGAATGCCAGGAAGGTACTCAACAAGGCCCGTGAAAACAATCCAAAAGACCGACAGATCTGGATCACAGCCGCCAAGCTGGAGGAGGCCAATGGCAATGATACACTGGTGGGTAAGATTGTGGAGAGAGCCATCTCCACGCTACAAGCCAATATGGTGGACATAAACCGAGACTTTTGGATCAAGGACGCCATGGAAGCAGAACATGCTGGGGCCGTGCTCACCTGCCAGTGCATCATCAAGAACATTATTGGTCATGGAGTGGAGGATGAGGACCGCAAGCACTCTTGGATGGAGGATGCTGATAGCTGTGCCACTCAGGGAGCCTATGAATGCGCCAGGGCCATCTATAGCCATGCCCTCTCTATCTTCCCGAAAAAAAAGTCTGTCTGGCTGGCTGCTGCCCACTTTGAGAGGAGCCATGGTACCAGAGAGTCCCTAGAGACACTCCTGCAGCAGGCAGTCACCCACTGTCCCCAGGAGGAGACACTTTGGCTCATGGGAGCCAAGTCCAAGTGGTTGGCAGGAGATGTTCCAGCTGCTCGGTCCATCTTAGCTCTGGCCTTCAAGGCCAACCCCAACTCTGAAGAAATCTGGTTGGCAGCCGTAAAGCTTGAGTCTGAAAACAATGAGTATGAACGAGCCAGGCGGTTGCTGGCCAAAGCCCGCTCCCAGGCAGCCACACCCAAAGTGATGATGAAATCAGCACACCTGGAATGGGCTCTTGGCAACCTGGAGGTGGCCAAGAACCTTCTCGATGAGGGCCTCAAGGAAGTGGGTGACTTTGCCAAGCTATGGATGATGAAGGGCCAGATCCTAGAGCAGCAGGGCCGCACGGAGGATGCCTGGGAGGTGTACAGAGATGCCGTCAAGCGGTGCCCGTCCTCCATCCCCCTGTGGCGACTGCTAGCAACCCTGGAAGAAAAGCAGGGCAGGCTGGTCACTGCCCGAGCCACCCTGGAGAAGTCCCGTGTCAGAAACCCCATGAATGAGGAGCTGTGGCTTATGGCCATTAGGCTGGAGCTGCGGGCAGGCCAACGAGAGGTGAGCCGTGCCCTCATGGCCCGTGCCCTGCAAGAGTGTCCATCCTCAGGCATCCTATGGGCCCAGGCCATCTACCTGGAGGACCCAGCCCAGCGGAAAAGTCGCAGCGTGGACGCCCTCAAGCGGTGCCAAGACGATGCCCATGTGGTGCTGGCTGTGGCCAAGATGTTCTGGATGGAGGGTAAAAAGAATAAGGCCCGTGAGTGGTTCAACAAGACTGTCAAGATTGACCCTGACCTTGGGGATGCCTGGGCCTGGTATTACAAGATGGAGATACTGTTTGGCACGGAGGAGCAGATACAGGAGGTGAAGAAGCGGTGCCTGGCTGCTGACCCCCACCACGGAGAGCACTGGTGCCAGGTCTCCAAGGACATCAACAATTGGAGGAAAAAGACGCCAGAGATCCTGCAACTGGTGGCTGACAAGCTGCCCATCCCTGTCATGACCAGGGAGGTGTACTAGAGGCCAGCCAAGACATCATGTGCTGTCATCCAGATTTGTGTATAAGTGCTCAGAGACAAGTGTGAGGTATGAGTACCAGTGGAAAGGGGACACCTAGTATAACTTTGTTTTATTGATAGATTATATTTTTCAGAAGAGATAGTAACATGTGCACTGGCACTTGATTTGTCTGTCTGTCTTTGTCTCAACCCTTCCTCACAGATACACAGTCATTGCCAGTGAGGAGCAGGAGCTTTGGTGAAGAGACTCAAGAATCATAAAGTACTGTGTAGTGTTATCTGGAGCAGATTTTATGAGTCAAACCATCACTTTTTTCTTCAGTACTTATTGTTGCATGACACAATAATTTGAAAGGCTTTTGTAATGAAGTGTAAATATATACATACATATATATTAAAAAATTATTAAAACAACTATGACAAACCGTACTTTCTGATTACATAGACTAGGATAAACTTGATTCTTATGCTTTACATGTGTTATAATAAGCTGAGTTATGGAGGAATATGCCTAAATATTTCATCAGTTGAAACTATTTGAGCAAAATAGACTCCACTCCAGTTGACTTAATGATGTGCTGGAGCTGGGTGTGCTGGGGCTCCCTGACCTTGGCTCATGAGGTATATACCTGACCCAAGCCCTGCCGAAGCTCACACACTGAACACCCTCATCTTTCTTTGTGTTGTCTGGCATGGATTTATTTATTTATTTATTTTTTTTATTTTTTTTTTTTTTTTCAATTTTAGATACCTCTCTACAATGTACCTTTGTATATAGTTTAGGATTTAGATGGCTAACCTTTCCTATCCTTGGTTGTAATTTTTGCAATAATAAAAATATTCAACCAATTAACAGATTTCTCCCCCAGAGATTTAATATTAATATTAATCCCTGTGATCAAAGCATGACACAAGACCTTTCCATTCTGTACCTCAGGGCAAAACATTTTGATTCTTCTATAATCTATAATTTACTCTTCTTTGGTGACTCCAAAGAAGAGTAAATTATAGATGAATTTTGAAATATTTAAGTGAATTAATAGAATTAACTAGGGTTATGCTAATAAAGTAGCTACTCACTTTAAAAATATCTGAGCCTAGAGGAATTGTCACAATTTGGATAAAATCAGGTTTGAGAATGTAAAATCTGAATGATATATAGACCAGCCTACTGGTATAGAGAATTCTGGATTAAGGAATCTCAGGCATGTAGCTACCTTTCGGTTATATGTTACATAGTTAGGCTATATATATATATATATATATATATATATATATATATATATATATATATATATATATATATATATATATATATATATATATATATATATATATATATATATATATATATATATATATATATATATATATATATATATATATATATATATATATATATATATATATATATATATATATATATATATATATATATATATATATATATATATATATATATATATATATATATATATATATATATATATATATATATATATATATATATATATATATATATATATATGTATGTATGTATGTATGTATCAGGGGTGGATCAAATACAATTGTATTTAAATACAATTTTAATGTATTTGTATTTGTATTTTGACATCCAGAGAAAAAAGTATTTTGTATTTGTATGTTGGTACCCAGAAAAAAGTATTTTGTATTTGTATGTTGGTACCCAGAAAAAAGTATTTTGTATTTGTATTTGTATTTTGGCACCCAGAAAAAAAAGGATTTTGTATTTGTATTTATTTTTCGAGTCAAAACCATTTGAGGAAGATAAATACTGTTAAGGAAATAGAAAAAGAAGTAATGTTAAGCTGCGTTAAAGCGGAGGAGGAAACAGATTAAAGTTGAAGGCGAAGGAGTAAAGGATTAACGTTAGATCACGGGGAAAGCGGAGTAAGGAGAACATTAAGGTTGAAGGCGAAGGAGGAAAAAAATTAAGGGTGGGGACTAAGGAGGAAATTAACCTCAGGTCACATGGAAGAGGAGCAGGAGAGGATTTAGGGAGTTACTGAGGGATGGGTGGCTCGGAAGAAGGATCCGCCCGCAAAAATGTGTGACGTGACGGAAATGGGAGGCATAGGGGATGAGATGTAAGTGAAGACGACGAGAGAGACAGTAAATCGATCTACTGCTTTAACTTGGCAAATGCACTACAGTCACCTATCAAAAAGAGGTTGCATCCATTTCTTGAGAGGACTGATGTCATTGCCGCAGCTGTCATGGGCCCCAGGTTTAAGCTGGCATGGATGCCATGTAAGAAAATGCAAAAGGAAAAGGTTTCCATGATTGAAAACGTAATTATTTCCGAGTTAACTCAGTCGACCTTGAAGAATAAAACATTTCAAGAGAGTGAGCCTTTCGTCTTTTCGGCTGGCATGAGTGGAACACGACCTCGTCTTTTTGCCTACATGCCTCCAGCTGGGCAAATGATGGCAAGTGCATCAACAAATGACACTACAGTGGTGAAGGCAGAACTTTAAACGTACCTAGAAGAAGGTGTTTTGCCTTTTGATGTCAATCCACTGAGGTACAGGCATGATGCAAAAAGCTTCAAAATTTTGAAGCACTTTGCCAAGAATATTCTAGGGCGCTGTGCAACGTCGGCACCATCCGAGAGGGTGTTAAGCAAGGCCGGCAATTTTTACACTCCTGAGCGAGCAAAACTCGGCCCGGAAACCTTCCGGGCATTAATGATGATAAAATGCAATTATGATGTGAAGTGCAAACTTGTGAAAAAAGTATCTTTATATTTTTTCGCATAATTTCAGGAGTATTTTATTTGTATCATTGAAATCTGGAATAGGAGTATTTGTATTTGTATTTTTAGATTCAGGAATAAAAGTATTTGTATTTGTATTTTTGGAATCCTGAACAAAAGTATTTGTATTTGTATTTTTGGAATCCTGAACAAAAGTATTTGTATTTGTATTTGACGTATAAAAAAAATCAGTATTTGATCCAACCCTGATATATATATATATATATATATATATATATATATATATATATATATATATATATATATATATATATATATATATATATATATATATATATATATGGTAAATACTTTAAACGTCGAATACTTTATGAATTAATCTTCTGCAATACGTCTTCCATTAATAATCTTCAAACCAAAACTTTAGGAAATATACGTGGTGCAGCGTGGAGATCTAAACTAAAGTCCCTTGATAGAGAGTCCCGACAACCCAAGGATTATATACTATAAGGATAGCTCACTAAGCATTTGTTTTACCCACAATGCACCGCGAATGACGTCACACATGTACACAAATGGTGTTGGGCGAGAAACTGTTTCAGTGTTCTCAACTTCTCACCGCAGCGTGCTCAGTGAAAATGGTGATTTGTGCTCAGTGGCGTACCGAGGGGGGGGGGGGGGCATGCGGCCATTCCCCTCCCTTTTTGCCAAGAAAAAAATAATAATGAATAAATATTTATTACACAAAAATAATATGAATTAGTGTTACGATTACGAATGTGTGTGTGGAGTTGAGAGCTCATGCAGTGGCACGAGCAGAGTTATATATGGTATATAACTCTGTGGGCACGAGTGACCGAGTTATTTCCCCTTTGGTTTTGTTTTGAGTTGATTAATGGTAGGATATAAGGTGTGTTATGAGTGAAAAAAGTAAGGTGATAAAATGATGGTTTCATAAAATTGTGTGATAAGTGCGATGTCAAGTTGTCAACTGAAAGCGGTTGAGGGGTGTTTGTAGCTGGAGCGGGAAGGGGGAGGGGGAGGGTGATCCAGCAGGAAAAAGAGGAATACGAGACAGGGGCGGCACGGGCAGAGAGCACGTAAGTCGTAAGTGTTAGCCTTCTGTCCTCTCATATTTATTTGATCATAGGTGTAAGGTGCTGTCAAAGTGATTGGAGGACTATATACTTATACCCTAGAGGCACCAGGCGAACTTGTCTGGTGACAGTGGTATATAATGGCAGGCGACGCGAGACGCATATGGGACCTGTGAGGTCGACCTTTGCCGCTATATTACCACCTTTAATGACTGTTTTGTGCTTGACAGTGGACAGTGTAGAGTGGCCGAGTAACTTGTCTATGTTCAGCATCTGAACACTGGAGCTGCTGAGTTAAATAAGAGTAGGTGATCTATTTAGAGAAGCATTCATTGACGACGTAGGCTCGATCACGTGGCCGTAGTCTATTCATGTTACTCGTATAATATTTTCTGACCACAAATTCCAAATTTTTTAAAATTATGATTGATAAACTTCACTTTCTTTTGATCTAGTACTATTTTCAATAGCGTGTGTCATTTCTTGAATTCACGCAGGCTTGGTATTTGTGGCTTTTACATATTTCCTCCTTGGCCATGAAACGCCAGAAAACACTCCACTCTATCTGGTGTAAGAAAAGTCACCACTGACTCAACTGATGCCCGGACAATTCAGTTAATCAGGTAGGTAAATAATGAATAAGAGTAATTACTGCAAAACACGGTGGGTGAAGAATCAGTAGGCAATTAAGCCTAATCTTCAGTGAAGTATATCCTTCAGTAGTGGCGTTACTTGACGATTTATCTACGAACAGGGACTCTGAAGTAATTGGACAAGCAAATGCTTTCAAGAAAGCAATAAGTGAACCAGGTTTTCTCATGAGTTTGGAAGTGCTCACCTCAGTTCTAACTTCTAAGTGTCACAAAACCCTTGCCAGAGAAGCTGCAGGGGTCACAACAAAAACTGACGGGAGCTCTTGTAAGTGTACAGAGCTGCATAGATGTACTTCAGTCCTATCGTGATGGAGATAAGTTCAACCAACTTTTTGCCCAAGCTGAGGAAAGGTACGGAGATATCATCCAGAAGCCTTGAACAATCAGTGGTCGTCAGAAACAAGGCTAACCTTCAATCAGCAACTCAGCAGGAGTATTATCGAGGAGCTATTTTTCTCCTATTTTTGGACTGTACTGCTAACACAACTCAGGGAAAGGTTTGCATCTGAACACGCTAGGAGTCTTTTGTTGGGAAATCTTGTTCCTTCTCTTTCAGTTGATAATGATTTTAATGAACTGAAGGAGGCAGTTGAATTTAATGGAAATTTTTTTGGTGATGCAGATCTCGTTGAAGCGGATTATCTACGGTGGCAGAGTTAACAATTATTGGAAGCGTCATGAATCTCATGAGAGGTCAAAGGAAGTTCTTGACTGACCCGCTTTCCATGTATCTTGTAAAAATATGTATTTAAGCACCAGCCTGCATAAACGAGGACCACACAACATGTATGAATATAACTTTATTCCTTGCCAGTTTATTTGACCATGTAGTTCTAAAGTAAGTAGTGTTGTTTTGAGGGTAAATCTTTGCAGTGCAAAATACAGAAATGAAGAAGATTAAAAGCAATGTTCGCTCAAGAAACAAAATAAATACGTTTCAAATTATTTAAATCCCTCAGATTTATGTTGTACTTATATGCTGTGTCTCTTTCACAATGATTTCCATAGACAGTACAAAGGGAGGGCGGTTATGACAGCAAGACACACAATGGCAGTGTGTGTGTCTTGCTGTCATAACCGATTTGGTTTCCTCCCAAGACGACTGACTGTTAACACACCTCTGTCTTCTCAGCGACAGCGACCTTGCAGTTAATTTATAAGCTTTGTATCCCCTCTGTGGCATGTTGCTACAGCCGAAGGCTAGGCAGCAAGGCATTATTACATTAAAAAGCAGCCGAATCCGCTTCCAAAATAGGTAATATTATGTTTTTAATATTTCAGTTCAGTGTCTTCTTGCCATTGACAGCTTAGAGAGGGATAATAATCATCGCGGGTTCACTTCACTTGAGTACGTGCCATCTCATGTGGGCATCCCTTTTAATGAACAAGCGGATTCTTTTGCTCGGCGTGCCCTTAATAGAACTCTAGAAGGCCCTCCTGCAGAATATACTTATAATCATATCAAGGGCAGACTTAAACTCTACACACAAAGCTCAATCGACTACGACATTGCCAGCTGCTATGAGAGGGGTAGTCCAAGCGCTATCCACTATGTCCATGTTTCGCAAGATACCAATGTCACCTACGGTAGAAAGAGTGCCTTATATGATTTGGTTGTAATGCGTCTTCGACTAGGGTATAAATACAACTGGGAGGTGAGTGGTGCCCCACCCGAGTCTTGTGCTGCGTGCGCCAGGCCGGGAGGTCACACCCTATTATATAACAATGTCCTTGAGTGTCCTGCCACAGCCTGTTACCGTCCACAGGGTATAAGTGATCGACGTGCCTTCCCTTGTTGCCTGGTTCAATGACATATTGTACCTCATGCGTAACCTACCCAAAATTTGCTGCAAATACGTGGTGATCTAGGTAACTGCATGTGTACTCAGGAATAGTCAATATTTACATTCTATTTTTTTTTTTCTGTTAACTGAACTCAACTTGTGTTTGTATTTTTGTACAGTGGAGATTTTTTAATTTTTTTTGTAATTAGCCTAGTCATGGGTTTGTCTGCAAAGACCAGCCATCCCCCTTTGTTGTATTTTACAACAATAAATATTTTAATTCAATTCAATTCAAAGTCGGAGCGGTGCTTGAAGGGCCAATAATGGCCCCCAGCAGCCTTATATACACAGGGCCGCCTATGTCGGGAATTTCTCTATCAAGGGACTCTAGTGTGCAGAGTCCCTTGATAGATAAAGTCTCGACAACCTAAAATTTGGACGCCATTATTGGCCCTGGTTTCGCCGCGCTTTTCAAACGCTAGCACACGCTCTCTTTTGTATTTGTTTCACAGTCATACGGGTCGTCCACTGAAACTGAACACACTTGTGTCAGACCTGCACATGCACCTTCCCCTAACAGCCATCAGGGAGCCAGCAGCCAGCGAGCTCTGGGAAAATAAATAAGAGACGTAATGGTGGGTTAATTAGCGACACCTGTTGGTGTAGACACAAACTGTCTCTTATTTACGTATTTTCCCAGAGTTCGCGCTGGGTGCTGGCTCCCTGCTGGTTGTTGGTGTGACCAGACTGCCGCGCGTATCGCTGGTAGGGATGGGCAGGTACCGTTAATTTGAGTACCGGGAGTACCGGTACCGAAAACGCAGGTACCGTTAGTATCTTAATGACGTCTGACGTCCTAATTAAATTTTCTGTAAAGAAAACTCTCTCTCTCTCTCTCTCTCTCTCTCTCTCTCTCTCTCTCTCTCTCTCTCTCTCTCTCTCTCAAGACTTATCTTCTATTATTTATTCTACTCTTGTAAGTCTTTTTTTTCATCTCTGGTGATCAAATTAATTAAGACACCTCCACCGCTCCACAACCATATTTCTCTCCGTAAAACATGTAACCAACCCCTCTCAGTAATTGGTGCCCTGTATGTTGTATTTTCTCCATTTACTGGTTAATATACCTCTTACAATGATCGACATACATGATTGTGTAACACAGTTGGTTGACGTCGAGTTAACTAAGGACTATTATTTGGGTTCGAGACCTATCCGGTGCCATGTTGGGCCTCCTCCTTGAAAGAATTGGGCATCTCTCTACCAGCCGTCTGGGGGGTTGCGCGACATGCACTTCCTCCTTGGGGTATATCCCCAACGAAATACCAAAAAAAAAAAAAGAAAAAAAAATCAATCAATCAATTTATATTTCTTTTAGGTAACATATTCCTTGCCACAGGTTTTCTATATAATTTGAGAATATGTTATAACAAGTCTTCTTTAGGTGTCAATTCAATTCAAGGTGTTGCATAACGGGCTACGGGTCTAAAAAAGAGGGCGAGGAGCCAAACGACAGTCAACAGCTTTTACAGAGAGCTTTTACTGTTAGGTAACATATTCCTTGCCACAGGTTTACTATATAATTTGAGAATGAGTTAGAACAAGTCTTCTTTAGGTGTTACATAATGGGCTACGGGTCTAAAGAAGAGGGCGAGGAGCCAAACGACAGTCAACAGCTGATCGCCGCCTCTCAGCTGACCCACGGCCAGCACACGCCACTGTGTAGGCAGGACTCGCCCGTGTGTTGCTGAGTTTTTTGTGTCCTGGCGCGGATTACACTTCAGGTACAGTTCTTCTCTTTCTGAAAAAAAAAGATGACACGCTTTCCTGCAGGTTATATATATCCCTTTTGTTAATCTGGGACCAGAGTTCTCAAACACTTCGAGGCTCACACACCCACGTTTAATTCCACTTTGATTGTACTTCAATTTGATTACACTTCACTTTGATTACACTTCACTTTGATTACACTTCACTTTGATTGCTCTTCACTTTGACTGCACTTCACTTTGATTATACTTCACTCTGATTACACTACACTTTGACTACACTGATTACACTACACTAATTACACTTCACTTAGACTGCACTTCACTTTGATTACACTTCACTCTGATTACTCTACACTGACTACACTCTGATTACTCTACACTGACTACACTCTGATTACTCTACACTGACTACACTCTGATTACTCTACACTGACTACACTCTGATTACTCTACACTGACTACACTCTGATTACACTTCACTTTGATTGCACTTCATTCTTATCACACTTCACTTTGATTGCACTTCATTCTTATCACACTTCACTTTGATTGCACTTCAGGTACACTTCTTTCACCCCAAAAAATGAGTTGACACACTTTTTGGTATGCCATGTGTCCCTTTTAATTATCTGGGCCCAATTCTCAAACATTTTACACCCCCACATTTGAGAAAAGTTTGGTAGAGGCTGTAGGAAGGTATTTCCATGTGTAGTTTTGCAATCCCAGTGATGGCGTGACAAGCTTTCTGCACCATGAACGGTAAAAGCACTCATAAGAACCTGACTAATCTTCTTTGTGGTCTTTGAAAATATTTGTTGTGAGACCCCAAACAGTCTGAGAATAATGGCCGTGTACCTCAGATTTGCTGTGCCATGGTGATTAGGTAATTCAGTAGATGTATGGTTTAGCTCCCTCACCTCAAAATACCACATACACCCTCATCATTATTACAGGGTAAAAATACCTGCCTTTTAACCATAATATGAAGACATGGTTAAAAACTAAGCAAACCTTGCAAACCAAACCTAACCGCTACACCCCAGACCACAACTGCCGCTCTGACCATCTTTACCCATTGGTGGCATTGGCATGGTTATGTTTAGGGTCCTTAGATTGCTAGTTCATGCTGGTTTCTAATTATGTGCACCTTCATATTACAGTTATAGGGCATGTATTTTTGCCCTTTTTCTGTAATATGCAGGCATTTATGGTATTTTGAGGTGGCAGTGCTAAACCAAGTATTTTCCTACTATCCTTAGCAATGATAGGTTTATGTTGGGTGCCATCTCAATAGTGAAAAGCTTGGGTTAAGGTGGAGTTTATTATGGATGTCGTCTTGCAAACCTTTCAGCATTGTTTCCCAGTGAGACATTCATCACAATTTTGCCCAGTTACTTCAGTTTCTAAAATTAGGTGACATTTTGCTATATTATAGCATTTTGGTATTTTAGGTGGCATTTAGCTATAATACCTGACTATAAAATAACCCTTTTTGCCCTGCCTGGAGTTATACTTCAGATTGTACACTGCACAGTTTTCTCCTCCAATATTTGTACTTCATTTCCCAGATATCCTCTGGTTAATTACTGAAATTTAATTGCTAACTCATAAACCAGTTCTGTCTTTATCTGAGTGTTCTTGGACTCATCTCCCTCAGCTGCCTGGAGATTCGACAGTACTGGGACAAAAGGCGAGGATGCTGTCAAGAACTTCCATCATGGCCTCCCAGTTCAAGGGTAAGGCTATGAGGGAGTGGCAAGTGAATACCACTCTCCCTCATGAGTCTGGTGTGATACAGATTAATATAGATTGTAGTGCCATGCAAACTTCCCATCTTAACATACTAGAAATCCATCCCCCTGAAGCTTAATATTTATTGTACACACACACACACACACACACATGGTAAGAAGTTGAGGGCGACCACGTGTAGGAGAGATGTGAAAAAGTTTAGCTTCCCAAATAGAAGCATTGAGCTATGGAATAGACTGGAGGAGGAGGTGGTCTGTGCAAGAAACATTCATGATTTTAAGGAAAAGTTAGATGAGAGTGGATATGGAGTCAGGACAGCGCAAAACAAAATAACTATGTATAACTGTTGATCCCTTTGATACAAGTATGTATGATTATATGACTAGTACACTTATTATGTAACCTGGTTGTTTCATTTTGTTCATCAGTATTTTTGTTCTAGGGATGCTGGGGCCTGCATCCTATAAGTGGATGTCAGCCTCAGCCAAGGGTGGTGAGACTGAGATCTCTGCACCCAAGAAGGCCAAAACTCCCATAGGTATGTGTAGCCAATTCAGTGAGAAATAATGCCTTAAAGGCAAGCCTTGTATGTATGTTCATTGTATATATATACTTGCTCATCTGTACACAATTTACTTGAGTATTCTTGCAGTATTCTGTTATATGTATTGAATTGCCTTCAGCATTGGGGAGGAATATGATGAAACATAAAGTACATAGTGTATTGTTGGTGAATACAATGTGTACTTCATCTCACAGTATTCAGTATGTAGGTTGGTCTTGTAGCCAACAATTTTTTGTCATCCCTTGGTCTGCCTTCTCCTTCTGTAAGACATAGCAGGTGCTGTACAAAAGGGCAAAGTTCAGACAGAATATGTATTATGATAATAATAATGTTACCTGCTCATTATGTAAAGTTAACATGAAAGCAGTTTAGGTGAATCAGTTAATGGACAGGAAATTGGTGAAGAAAAATTAGTAAGTTAAAATTAAATACATCAATAAGGAAATTATTATTTCTACACAAACAGAAAACAGAGTAGATAAGAATGAATGAAGGAAGTCAGAATTTCACCCATAGTGAACAATTTTAGCCAATATATGGGACAGACTAATGACCCAGAGATGAAAGCATTGGGACAACAGATAATGAGTCAAATACATATAGCAATACAAAAATAATCCAGGCCAACCTGAAAAGACAGACAGCATACAAGAATGAAGGAAGGAAGTCAAGCTGTGCCTATAATGAACAATATTAGCCAAGACGCAAGAATGAAGGACAGAACAAAGACCTCAGAAGGAAGGAAGTCAGATGTTTGCCAATAATGAACAGTCTTAGCCAAGTGCAGAAATGAAGGACAGAACAAAGTCCTCAAAAGGAAGGAAGCAAGTAAGAGATTCACCAATAATGAACAATATTAGCCAAGAAGGAGAGATGAAAGATAGACAAAAGACTTCAAAGGGAAGGGAGGAAGTCAAGAGTTTGCTTATAATAAACAGTTTTAGTTAAGATGTAGGAGGAGGGATAAAAACTCAAAAGGAAGGGGAACATTTGCTTATATTGAACAGTATTAGTCAAGTGGCATGAAAACCAGGAATGTTGTACCTCTCCAATGCAGTGAACCTGAGAACTCACATGGTAGACTATTAGATGTCCAGTCTTTGGCTCGCCCCTAAGGCTGCCTCATCTCATCAGACCTTTTCCACCTGTTATACTTTGTCTCTGCTGCGTAATGATCACCATTATAAAGATGTTGAATTGAACTCAAGACCAGAATTAGACTAAAAGCCTCAGAATGGAGAAAGTCAAGTTTGCCTGTAATGAATAGTTTTAGCCAAGATGCAAGAATGAAGATGAGGAAAAGATAAATCAAGGTCCTTATCTTGATCAGTGACCCTCCACACGCAGGTAAGCTTGATGACAAGGCGACGACAGAGGGTCTGCACCCCCACCAGGAGAAGGAGCCCCTGCCAGCCTTCCCAGACAACACAAACCCCACCACAGGAGAGATTGGCGGCCCCCGGGGACCCGAGCCCACTCGCTACGGGGACTGGGAACGGAAAGGCAGAGTGTCAGACTTTTGATCTGTCTCCTCATGGCCTCAGGAGCCATTAGTGTCTCATCTGCTGTGAATTTAGGACCTGATCTGCCCATATCAGTGTTGACTGGTGGTTTTCAGTCTTGCACTTTATTTATAGTACATACTGCTTAGATTTATGTCTCACTGAATGGTTCTTCGTTAAAGAATTACCATTTGTATGTAAATGTAAAAATAATGTAAATACACAAAACTTTAAATCTGTCCTCTTATCTTTATCTTTGCTAAGGTGTAGCCTATTGATTTCCTTTAAGAGACTAAAAGCAAGAAACAGATACAAAAGATCCTCCATTGAACATCCCAGTAATTAAACCATTAAAAGCTTGGTCAAAGGTGATGAGACAGAACAATAAAACATATATCAGGTTTATTAAAAAATATCCCAAGTTGCTAATATGTAATAACACCACCTTTATGTGTCCCTTTACTTATACTTGTCAACACCAATGTTTTGTCGTCTGGATGTGGACATCATGGGCACCTCACTGTTGTAATACCAAGTGGAATAGGCAGCAGTGCTCTCTGGCTGCCTCTGCCTCACTGCACCTTGCCCCTCCTCTGGTCCTTGAGGCACCCTCCTCGCCTTGAGTGCAGGGAACCAGTTGGTACAGTTGATGATAATTACAATCCCCTCTACAGCTGCTAGAGCCGTAGGGAGCACCCACAGCATGATGGAAGGTCTGTTGCAAGGAGGAGCTTTTACCACCTTCGGGGTCTTTGGGGGCACTCCAGGAGCCCTGCGTTCCTCTTGTGTCTGTGGTGTTGCTTGAACAGGCATGGCAGGCAACTCCTCGGGGCCGACTAAAGACACTCTGCCGTCCATGTCCTTCAGATTCACACTGGATTTGTGGCCTAAGACAATGGCATGTCCCAGGGATGTTTTGATGTTACTCGCCCATATACTAAGCATGGAGTCCTTAAGGTGCAGGCTTTTCTGTTTCATCTCATTGATTGTCACATTGTAAAGCACCAAGGAAGATTTGCCTTCCAGATGTAGCTTCTCCAAATTGTCTACAACTGAGTGTTCTACCTTCATGGCGAGCCGTTGCGTAGGCTGGTAAACTTCTAAATGATCAATATCTGAGTGGACCACTGAGAATGCCTTGAGGTCCCTCTTAAGAATAACATCTTTTGCCTCTGATCGCTGCAAGTCCAGCTGAGTGATATAGGGCGGCACAAGATTGGTTGAGGAGTCTGCCAGCTTGAAGATGAATGACTGTTCAGGATTACAGGCTTGAGGAACAGCGGTGTAGGTGATGTTGGCCACGCTGAACGCCACGAGGCTGACGCAGATCTCCCCCACCACCACCTGCCCAGCGTTGTGGATGTAGATTGTGTTCACTGTCTTGCCCACTCGTGTGTGAAGGGAGTCAAGCGTCACCACCTGGGACACATTGAGGAATCATCGTTATTGCTGCAGTTTTGGATTTTATTTTCAGTAAGAGGAGGCAGACCAAGGCTAAAGACAGAAAGAGTTGGCTGTATGTTCACTACACAGAATTAAGACAAAGACATGAGTTGAGTTGCATTCATTAATAGTAACACTTAGGCAGAGTAAGTAAGTGTGATGGTTAACTGTGTAAGGAACTATTCATTGATATTACTTTACTGCAGAATGATAAAAAAGTTTCACTCAGTAATGTTACTTAATGCTAAACTAAGAGAAATGGATCCACTTTCACTGCACTGCCTCCTTGCTGAAATGCCTAACACCAACATAATACTACAATATACATACATTTACCTATAACCTTTCACTACATGACTAATAGATGTTTATAGGAGAATTCAGTTCTTTTCATCAATATTACTTCAACACAGAACTTATAGGATATGCATTTATTACTTTTCTATACCTTTTATCTTAAGGGTACAATGTCTCAACACTACAGAAATTTCTACTTGCCAGGAACTCAATATTACTTCCTTCACATCTAACAGAAGTAAGAAATGATTTCATTACTGAAGAAATTGCTTAAAGATGTAACGCCTCAATTTTATATCATATTTTTTACTCAACAACTTTCTAATGACCACTATTATTATTATTAGGATATGTTTACCAGTAAGCACACCATTTCATTTAGGACTCACATTGGGGAAATAATTACCATAGGAATCTAAATAAAGTATTGCCAAAATCATTATCAGTAATCAAACTTAAGGAAGGTTGAGAATATTTCCAAGAATTTATTACCTAATACAAGCACTGAATGAAATAGTACAACTTTTTGGCAAATTGGGACTGCTCTGCATGCTTTTTCTTATCACGCTTGACTGCTCCCTCTGCTGCAAAAAATAAAAAGACATATCCTGTGCAGACACTCACCTCTTGTGTTCCCTTGAAGTCACAGGAGAGGAAGGATGGGTGTTGCATGCAGTACTGTGAGTGTGGGGAGACTTCTAGGTCAGCCAGGACACTCCCCGGGACAGTAACCAGTAGCAGCAACACCACCAGTAAGCCCCCTCTGGTTACCACTCTCAGCAGCTTCTCCATCCTTCCTCTCAGTGCCACAGAGCCCTTAGGAAATGCCTTGGATAAAATGATCTTTAAGTATTTGTTCAGTCTGTTTCTTGCTGTATATTCATTAATTCCTGGTTTGTATGAATTGCTAGTTTCCCTGGCAAGTTCTTGTAATGATCATTAGTAGTAGGGGTTGTAAAAGTAGTATCAGTAACAATAGCAGTAATGGTAATTCTAGCAGTACTAGTAGGCACAGTGCAATATAACAAATACACTTAATCTCATTTTTTTTTTTTTCATTGTATTTGTGAATATTAAAAACTCATAGGCTATATTTTTTGGATGTATGGCTTCACACATGGCTTACTTTACCAAAGGCCATGTCTGCTGAAACAGTAATGTGCTCACTTTAATACATTTTTATGTATTTACTAATATGAACAGCATACAGGTCCTAGTGTTGGGTGTCCATAGCTGCCTGCATAATGAGCTCCATCATCAGTCATGCCTTATTGTCTAGCAAATCTAGCACACTAAACTTATTTTTCTTCATGTATTTACTAACGGAACAGAACAGACTCTTAGTTTTGGGTGTCTATGGATGCCCACATAACCAAGCCATGTCCTATTATCCAGCAAAGTCCAACAAATGCACAACTTCATTTTTCTTTGAGTGTTAATATAAGCAACATGTGGGTTCTAGTTTTGAGTGTATAACTGCCCAGCTAACCAATCCCACCAACAATCATATTTTTATCATCCTATGAAGTCTAACATTTCAATAAATATATTTAAACATAACATTTTTTGGAACATTTATTAATTAACATCAACAAATATTTTTTCATAGTGAACATTTCGACAAGAAAGTCATCCAATTATCTATTTTTCCCTGAACTAAGAAATAATAACCTAATGAGAACAATAATCCTGGATACATTAATCAACAGCAAAAAATAATGCACTGCCTTCAGTCATCTTTTGATAGCTTTACCACAGTTAGGACACTTCCACATAGCCACAAATAACACACAGCTACAAGACTAAACACAATCAAACAGGTAATACAAAGGGCAGTGCATGTTACTCCACCTTCAATATCTTCCACTATCAATATAGTTTTATGGTCCTATACCTCACATTTTCCCTTTCTCCACTTCCCATCCTTTCCCAAATCCCATCTGTTTCACATATATGATGTACCGTACCTCTTTATGGTGTTTCCTGTCTAGTGTTAAGATATCACTAATATGCAATAGTGTCACCAAGCAAGACAGTCACTAACCGCCCGTGTCCCTGAGGGTTGTCTCTCCTTGTGGCTTGATAACACCTTATCTACTCCTCTACACAGTGACAGCCCTTGCCTCTCACTTTCATTTATCTGCATCAAGACAGAAGTGTTTTTCCTTATTCTAAGGAGTATTGTTAACTTTTTAAGGCCCTTCTCTCAAACCTTCTTTTCTACTCAGCCTCTGAGGCGTATTTGTTCTGACCAATTCACGTACATCAAGATAAATTTATTTTCCCTAGATGCTGCTCTCAGACCAGAGCAGCAGCACTTTTCAGGCCACATGTATAGATTCCATGTGTTGCTGGTCAATTTATTAAACAAATTTATTCTTTAAAAGACAAAAGACTGCTTTAGTATTTGCTGGAGAGTTTTATGTGCAAAAATATCGCCTTTGTGTGTGTGTGTTTATATAAAACAAGCGAGTCAAGTTCGTAGCTTCCGTATTTTATCGCATTTTATCATGACTACAACCCAAACATTTATCTGTATCTTTTTACATACACGATTTCGTTTAATAAAGAATTTTATTCAACAACTGCTCGGTAGGGAAGCTAGGCTGCTTATTCTTGCATCTTTATGGCCTCTTATTGGGTCTGCAATCACTTCCCTTTTCCTTCATTATTCTTCTTCCAGTCGATCAATAAATCACCATTTTGTGTGTGTAGTATCCTTCCCTGTCTGTAAAGCAAGCCCTGTAGCGTCACAAGGCCGCAAACGCTAATTCCTAATTAAGCGAGAAAATTGTAGTGCCGAAAACTGACCAATGTATGATACGTCCCAAGTTAGTATGTATGTATGTTAGTATGTAATTGGGTTTTGGGTTTTGGATCATTCGAAAAACAGATAACTCTCAATAGAACCCATTGCTGGCACTGTGTCAATATAGTCGATCCGTGTAGTGGCATTGCAACCTTGTGACTGAAAGGCTCATGTGAGGGTCCCAAAGAGAAGCGCAAACAGGGATTCCAGAGACGATTTCACAGACCAACACAGTTGCTTTATAATCGCCCTAACCAATCTGTTCACTCTTAGTTTTTCGATACAAGATCATAATTATACACAAGAGATATCCCGTGTATCGTTTCCTCAAATTCCTGAACTTAAACATGAAAGCAAAACGCTACGTAAGGAATTTTCGAAGTCTTTGGTACTGGTTTGAAGGCTTACTAATTTCCATCATGGCGAACTGTGAAAGTGGCCCCTAGCCCTAACCCAACCCTCTAGACTCCTCGGACACACTCATCCTTTCTTCCTTCTCACACGCCAGGCTTCCCCGCGTCCACCCTGAGGCTTCCCGCGGGCTCGCCACCCTCGGGCACTACGCCGTCCCCAATGATCTCCAGCTGCGAGATGTCGTAGTTCTGCACGTCCTGAGACACGCGCCGCCGCACCTCCTCCGCCGTCAACCCCGGCAGGAGGCCAAACAATTCCTCGTCCACATGCCAGTTTTTCTTCCTGGAGGGGGCAATGGAGGATGATGGTGAGTGTGAATGAGGGATAGGGATTGTGTGATGTACAGCCTACGTGAGTTTGTGAAGAGGCCTAGTATTTTTGTTGTTGTTGCTGTTGTTGTGTGATAGCGAGGGGTGTACGTGTAATATCTCAGAAATGTCTCGTATTTTTTTCTGTGCTTTTGACCAAATAACATCAGGTCGAAGATTTTTGGAGTGATTAAAAAAGTAATATATCTATGTAAGGTTTGCTGCAACAATCCACTGCGTATGTGTTCACACTAGTTACGCGTAGACAGGCAGTCAATCAGTGGGCTAAGTATAGGAGATACGTCCAGCCAGTCAGCCAGCATGCCTAATACATCACTCACATACAGTCAGTCCGTCAGTCAGCCAGTCGGCAGAGCAAATGCGTCAGGCACGCATCAGGTCATAGTGTCGTTTTATCACATAGCTCGGTTACGCAGTCAGTCAGTCAGTCAATCAAACCGGCCGACTGACAGGATAGCCATATTACTCATCCAGCCAGTCAGTCAGTCAGTCAGCCAAGCAAGCACTGGCAGGTCGATTCAAGACACTCCAATCATTGACATCCATTCAGTCCAGCAAACCAATCAAATGCGCTCATTCAGTCAGTAGTCATTTCAAAGACACACTAGTCATTCACACACAGTCAGTCAGTTTGTTAGTCAATCAGTCAAACAAGTCAAGAACACTCCACTCATATCCAGCCAGGCAAGGAAGCAGGCAGCCGATCTAGGACACAAGTTCCAGTCACTCAGCAAAGCGAGCCGTTCAAGTACACCCCAGTCACTCACGTCCAGTCAGTCAGTCAGGTGGGGGGGTGGGGGGAGGCGCTCACCCCTTGGTTCTGCATAGGTCGTGGTCGATGGATTCCAGGGCAGAGTGACCGACCGCTGCGGCGTCCAGAAGGCGGCGGACCTGCGGGGGGAGGAGGCGTGCAGGGGTTGGTGACAGTGATGGGGCTGATTGAAGCGGGAAATACAGTGAAGGGAAAAAGGAGAAATAACTGACAATGGAGGAGAAAAGGGAACTCGCTGATAATAGCAATCGATATAACAGGGAACAGGTTGGTTGAGGCGGAAAATAGAGCGAAGGGAAAAGAAAGAAACAATGATAACAGAGAAAGAAAAGGACATCAGTGATAATAACGACCTATAAGTGCACGGATAGGTTGAGGCAATGAAGTAAAAAAAAAAAAAAAATGCGGGGGAACCAGTGACAGAGGAAAAGAAAAAGGAAAATTGCAGAAAATAACCAAAATAAGTGACAGGGTGAGATAAATCCGCAAAAAACAGTAAAGGGAAAAGAAAGATAATGACAAAGGAGGTAGAGAGAAAATGACATAATAATAAATATGATGAAAAAAGAGGAGGAACAAATTAAGATTATGGTAGGCTACTGAAGCTGTTTAATAAGTAAATTCCATAATTTCATTTCTGAGAGAGAGAGAGAGAGAGAGAGAGAGAGAGAGAGAGAGAGAGATTGATTGATTGAAAGTTTATTGTTGCAGGTAAACAACAAGGGAGAAGGTTGCTTTATTGTTGCAAGGAGAATACAACACAGGAAGAGGGAGATCCTTGCATACCCTCGCATCCCAAGGAATACAAAAAAAAAGTGCAGAGAGAGAGAGAGAGAGAGAGAGAGAGAGAGAGAGAGAGAGAGAGAGGCCTATTGTGCTCCTCCTTGCGGAAATAATGCATCACGAACCCAGAGAGAGAGAGAGAGAGAGAGAGACCAACACCAAAACACCACCTTCATTCACCTACGTCCCATCAACTCACCCTATTCACAAACATGATGTCGATGGTCTGCGTGCGGGAGAGGATGGCCACGGACCGCCGGTGGAAGAGCCCCGCGCGGTCACACTCGAACACCGCCATGTAGGTCTCGTAGTCCGTGTCGAAGACGATGAAGTCCGCCGAGCCCGTCCAAGCTGCTGGGAGGAAGGGCCGAATAAAGGGTCATACTCGCATTCATAAACAGATCGGCGGCCAAGCATACATATTTGACAAGGCTTTCGTAGAAGTTGTGGACATTTCCTGGAGTAGTTTGACCGTTTTTCTGTACCGTTAACCTAAAATCGTGCTTCTCCAAAATTAACCAAATGACCAAAGGGGAGATAAGAGGGAGTGGGAAGGGTCAGGATACTTTATTGTCTTATTTGTAAACAGATGGACGCCCAAACACATACATATTTGACAAGATTTTCGTTGGAGTTGTGAGCATTTCCAGAGGTAGTTTGACCATTTTTCTATACCGTAAACCTAAAAGCTATTCATTAGAGCCGGACTGACCTCCTTTATGGGCTTTGGAAATTGTAGAAGTGAGAGATGGAAACGTCTGAGAATTTACATTTGATCAAGGCTTTCATAGGGGCATTTCCAAGGTTACTATTATGCTCTCTGGTGGTAGTTTGACCATTCTGCATCGTGAACATCAAAACTACTCATAAGAACCCAGCTGATTTCCTTTATGGACTTCAGAAATAGTAGATGTGAGAGCCGGCAGCGTCTGCTTTTTTTTTTTTTTTTTTTTTTTTTACGGAAAAGGAGACTTCAAGGGCGTGAAAAAAAAAGAAAACAATAATAAAAAAAAAGCCGCTACTTACTGCTCCCGAACAGAGTACATAAGACCAAAAGCAGTGAAGATGATAAGGGAAGGAAAATGAGAGAGAGGCTTTTTGTAAGTTAACTAAATGACCGGAGAAGAGAGGGAGTTGGAAGGATCATATACTCAAACGCTTCGGGCTCTTCTCGTGATCATGTTTGAAGGCCACAGAAACGATTCGTCGGGTTCTCATGAGTGTTTCTCCTCTTCATGGCGTAAAGTCTTGCATAAATATCGCCAGAAATATAAATCCACCCATGTGAATCCCTACATCTTCTACGAGAGCTACATAAAATAAATGTAATACTAAGCACTGTTGCCAGATTGTCGTACTCAGAGCATAGTATTTACCGGTTTCTGACGCCTAACTATTGCCAAGAAACATCAGGAATGAACTATTTTAACGATAATTATAAGTAAATCTCCTAATTGGGGTCCACGAGATATTTTTTGGGTCGGAAGTCGGTAAATACAAGAGGCTGAGTAAGACAATCTGGCAACTTTGCTACTAAGGCGTTGAAACGTTTGAGACTTGAGGTCGGTATTTTCAGACGCCTCCAGCTCTCACATCAACAATTTCTGGAGGCCAAAAGGAAGATTAGTCTGGTTCTAATAAGTCTTTTTTTAGGTTCATGGTACAGAATAAGGGTCAAATTGCCACCAGGGTCATAAAAGTACCCCAGGATATACCCACATATCCTAGGAAAGCCTTGTCAAATATGTGTACTTAAGCGCAGAAATGTTTAAGAATACGGTGGGCCCAGCAGAAGGGAAAGAGAAGAGGCAAGGATTAACTGTGAAAGGGGTGGCGGTGCATAACACTGTATATCCTGCGTCAGGGAAACTATTTAAGGTCGATGTTCCCTCTCAGACGTTTCCGCTTCTCACATCATCCATATTGCGCAACAAATCCTACGAAGAAAGGCTTTCTACCCTTAACATGTTCTCTCTTGAGAAACGTCGCCTCCGAGGAAAACTGATCGAATGTTTTAAAATACTTAATGGTTTCACGAATGTAGACAGATCAACATCGTTTATGATCGATGACACTGCGCACGAGGAACAATAGCGTAAAACTCAGATGTAGACAAGTAAATTCAGACTGCACCAAATTTTTCTTCACCAACGTTGTAGTGCGAGAATGGAATAAGCTCCCATCATCAGTGGTCCAGTGTAACACGATTGACTCCTTCAAAAATAAGCTCGACCGTCACTTCCTTCAACTTAATATCAACTAGAGTAGAAATGCAACGTTTTGGAGTCTTCTGATTAATGTAAAATCACTTAGGTTTAAGGACAGACCACCAAGTCTGGACCATGGGGTCTGTGTGGTCTGATTTTCTATGTAAATCTATGTAAACGTTCAAAAAGGAGATTGATCGATTTCTCATGAGTATTTTTCACGTTCATGGTATAGAAGCTTTGTCAAACTACCACCAGGGTCAGGAAACTACCAATGGACATGCCGACAACTCCGACGAAAGCCTTGGCAAATGTGTGTTCTTGGGTGCCGGAACGATCTTAGTCCTATGTATAAACTCAAGGGTTGAAAAGTAATACGTGATGCAAGGAAGATATGGATAAACAGGTGATGAAATCCGTCGATCCCATCAAGGCCACTGGGAAGAAAGAGGCAAAAACGAGAAAAAAGGGGTTTTGCAATAGTATTGAAGTGCGCGCCATAAAACGGACTATTAAGGATTGAAGGCTACGTGATACTCAAAGGAGAGAGAGAGAGAGAGAGAGAGAGAGAGAGAGAGAGAGAGAGAGAGAGACGGCCCATCCTTGAGTACTGCCGAAGGGAAGTAAACTGCTGCGTCAGAAAAGTTTACAATTCCCTTCCTGTGATTTCACCGCCCTAAGAAAACAACGTTGCCAGCAGTCTTGGGAGAGCTTACCCCCACCCCCCCTCTCCCCTCCCCTCCTCTCTCCTTCCTTGCACAGTTAACCCTTTCTTCCCATCCTCCCCTTCATCCCTTTCCCCCTCTCCTTGCATAGTTAATCTTTTTTTTTTCTTCTCATCGTCCTCCTCATCCGCTACTCTGCACAAACAACTTCTTCATCTTCCCATTCTCCTCTTCATCCCTTTCGGTCTTCGGTCTATTAGTTAACTATCGAAAGACCTTTACTCCGTTCAACCTTTTTCTCTTCTTGTATTTCTCTCATTCTCTTCTTCCCCTTTCCGTCATCATCTCCATCTTCTTCCTTCCCTCCTCGATCATCAGCTTCATCTCCTCATTCTCCTTAATTTCTCTTTCCTCCTGTCTTGTCTTCATCCCTTCCTCATTGTCTCCTTAGCTTCTCATTTTATTCAGTTTTCCCTTCCTCCCTCCATATTGCCCCTATCCTTTTATCAGCATCTCCATCTCCATCTCGGAGATGGAGATGGAGATGCTGATAAAAGGAAAGAAGATGAGGAGATGGCATCTCCTCATCTTCTTTTTCCTCGCTCCACCATGTCCTCCTTCCTTTATCATCCTGTACATCCCCTCTTCATCTACCAAATATCCCTTTCCTCGCCCCATTCTGTCCCTATCCCTTGATCATCATTTTCATCCCCTTCCCAGCCTTGTCAATTTCCCTATCCTGGCTCCATCTCGTCTCCGTCCCTTCTTCACCCTTTCCATCCCCTTCCCAGCCTTCCCTATCCTAGCTCTGTCTTGTCTCTGTGCCTTCTTCACCCTTTCCATCCCCTTCCCAGCCTTGTAATTTCCCTATCCTCGCTCTATCTTGTCTCTGTGCTTTCTTCACCCTTTCCATCCCCTTCCCAGCCTTTAATTTCCCTATCCTGGCTCCATCTCGTCTCCGTCCCTTCTTCACCCTTTCCATCCCCTTCCCAGCCTTGTAATTTCCCTATCCTGGCTCCATCTTGTCTCTGTGCCTTCTTCACCCTTTCCATCCCCTTCCCAGCCTTGTAATTTCCCTATCCTCGCTCTATCTTGTCTCTGTGCCTTCTTCACCCTTTCCATCCCCTTCCCAGCCTTGTAATTTCCCTATCCTCGCTCTATCTTGTCTCCGTCCCTTCTTCACCCTTTCCATCCCCTTCCCAGCCTTGTAATTTCCCTATCCTGGCTCCATCTTGTCTCCGTCCCTTCTTCACCCTTTCCACCCCTTCCCAGCTTTCCTAATCTATCTTGCCGGTCCCGTCAGACTTGGGGATTTCCATTTCTACCTCTTTCCTTATCTCTTACATCCTTCCCCTTCTTCTCCACATCCAGTTACCTTTCTTGATCCCTTTTCATCTTCTTATTGGATTTTTTTCTTGTATCACCTCTTTTCCTCTAACCCTTACTGTGACGCTTTTCCTCTCCTCCTTTTCAGTCCTCTTTCATCCTCCTCAACCCCTTTTACCTGGCCAGTGACTCACCCCTTTCCCCTGCCCATCCCATCTTAATTCCTCCTTTCTTTCATCCTTCCTAACTCTTTCTCCGGCCCAGCGACTCATCTCTTTCTTCTTCCCGTCTCATTATCCTCTTCTTCACTTTTTTCTTCCCTCATAACCCCTTTTTCTTTTCCCGTTCCATCCTCTTCAATCCTCTTTCCATCCTATCCTCCTTTCCTATCGTCTTCCATCCTCTATAATCCTATTTTCCAGCCCAGCGACTCATCCCTTTCCTCTCCCCATTCCATCCTTCTCTTCTGTCCTCTTTTTCATCCTTCCTAACTTTTTTTTTTCTGTGCCTTCCTTCTCTTCACTCCTCTTTCTTCCTTATTCATCTTTTCATCATCTTTTTTTCATTTTCATCTTCTTTCATCCTCTTTCATCTTTTTCATTCTCTTCCATCATTTTCCCTCCACCTCTCTTCTATCTTTCACCCCTTCTTCCTGTCCTCATACTCACACGTGGGCCAGCGGATCCTCATCTTGCCGGGCACCTCGGGGTTGGGGATGTCCACGCGGGCGGTGATGGCGTGGGTGTGGTCGACCCCCAGCGTGTCCAGGAAGGCCAGCTGGCGAGTCTCGGTCACCAGCAGCGTGTCCGGCAAAGGCCCCTTGGTCATGTTCCACACCAGGCACGTGTTGTCCGTGTCGAACTTTTGCAGTACGTACCAGGTCCCCAGAATCTGTTTGGGCGCGTGAAAATGTAGTCAGAATCGGTGGAAAGGGATTTGGGTTTCATTATCGCATCCCAGAATATGTTTAGGTGTGTGAAAGGAGAGTTAGAAACGATAGAGAGGGACTTGGATTCTTTTTATTGTATTAGACTATGCTTAAGCTCGTGCAAGAGAATTAAAAAGGTGAAGAAGGTCCTTGGATTTCTTTATTGCGTCCAGGAGAATTTGTTGAGGCGCAAGAAAGGGGAGTTAGACAATGCGGAGAGGAAGTTGGATTTTTCTGTTGCATCCCAGCTAGAATATGTATAGGTACGTGAAAAGGGAGTATAGCAAATAGTTAATGTGTATTGATTCCTATCCCGAAACTTATTTAAACACGTGACAAAGGAATTAAGAGATGGTATAAAGATATTACATACCTTTATTGTATCCCAGAGTGTGTAGGCACGTTAAAAGGGAATAGGAAATAACATGTAAGGATTGATCATATACTAAACCCTATTTAAACTCGTGAAAAGGAGTTAGAATGTGTTATAAAGCTATTTAGATCTATTTGTGTACCCAGAATCTGTAAAATAAGAACGCGAAAGAAAAAGTTACAAGCTGCGTCTAGACTTCGATTTCCCAACTATATATCTGAATGCTAATTTCCGAGTACGGGCGTCAGATCGCCTTGGGGAAGATAGACCCTTTATTACGACCCCAGCGGAAGGGAAAGGTTAGGAAAGGGCACAGTGCGGAAAGGGTTTGGCATTCCCGATCCTTCTCCGATTAGACTCTGATGAAGGGAAAAGCTGAAAGGGAAAAAAGTAATAGTAGTAGTAGTAGTAGTAGTAGTAGTAGTAGTAGTAGTAGTAGTAGTAGTAGTAGTAGTAGTAGTAATAGTAGTAGTAGTAGTATAGAAGGCGAAGAAGTTTCCAGCTCATCATGTAACATCAAAGAAGAAGAAAAGAAGAAGAAAAGTAGAAGAGATAAACTAAAAAGAAGACCACGCTTCCAGCACAGACAGCATCAGAAGAAAAAAAAGAAAAGGATGAAGAAAAAAAAAGGCGTTTAAAACACACCATATAACATCAGAGGAAGAAGAACTAGAAGAAAAAGAAGAAGAAGAAATAGAAGAAAAAGAAGACGACGAAGACGAACTCGTTTCCGGCACAGTATGTATAGCGCAGGGAAGAATAAATAGAAAAAGAAGAAGAGAAAGAAGAAGAAGAAGAAGAAATAAAAGAAAAAGGAAAAGAAGACGAACACGTTTCCGGCACAGTATGTATGGCGCAGGGAGCGTTACAAAGAACACACACGTAATAATACTCCTTCTTGGGTTCCTGCACTTGATACCTTGTTCTTTTGTGTGCCGGTCCGGGAAACGAACCAAAAATGAGGAAACAAGATCAACGCAATATATTATTATCCTTTTTTTCCCTAAAGCACACTAAAAACAAGGTCAACAAAATAAGGACAAAACTAAACTTAATACAAACCAAGAAGAAAAAGAAAAGAAAATAACATAAAGTATATTAGTAATAGCAGAGGTAGTGATATTATTATTAGTAGTAGTAGTAGCAGTAGTAGTAGGAGTAGGAGTAGTAATAGTAGTAGTAGTTGTTGTAGTTATAATAGTTGAAAAGGTGGGGATGATATGAAGAAGATATAAGAGTTGTAGTAGAAGTAGTAATAGTAGTAGTGGAAAATAAGATGGGGGAGGTTTAAAGAAGAGAGAGATGACGGAATGATATGGGAAAGAGGAACGAGGAAGATATAATGGAGAAGGAGGAGGATGAAATGAAATGAAAAGGAAAGAAAGACAGCGGAATTATCAGATTTGGTCTCGTGAGGCGTGTCACTGCTCCCCTCTCATTGTTCCCTCTCCTACTAACGTTCTTATGGTGGATGTTTTCAGCGACGGGGTAACAAAGGGGCGTCTGACACGCAAAGGAAAACGGTAATTAGAGGTTCGTGCACCTGCGTTACCCTAAATGATAACACCTTTTTTTTTTTTTTTTTTTTTTTAAGGACAAGGACGGTCGATAAAAAGAGAAAAGGAGACTATAGAGACGGGATAAGGGATGATGAAGATGAGAAAAGTAATGAAAAGGAGGAAGTTAAAAGGAAAGGAAATATAAATGAAACGAAAAAGAGGAAGGAAAAGACAAAGTAAGGAAAGGATGCAGAGTGTGAAAAAAATAAGGGAAGTAAAGAGAGGAAATAAAGGAAAAAGAGAATTGGACACACAGAAAGGGAGGAAATCACAGCGACGAAAGTAAGAAAGGGAAACAAATAACAAAATACTGAAGGAAGAAAAAGGAAAGGGAGGGCGGGAATGAGAGAAGAAACAAGTAAAAGCAGGGAGTACAGGAAAAAAAAAAAGGACTGCAAACAATTAAACGAAGAAAAATAAATAAGAAAAGAAACCGAAATAAAAAAAAGTGCAAAAAGAAAAAGAGGTAGGGAAGAAAGGTCAAGGAGAGAAAGCAGGTAAATATTCTGGTAGACACTGACCTTATCAACGGAGAGATTAGGGAAGGGCATGACCTCCGGGCAGGTGCGTCCCAGGTGCAGGGTGTGGCCCAGGGCAGCCGCCACCACCGCCGCCGCCACCACCCTGAGAGCGTGGGTGTTGTTTTTGTTATTAATATTGTTATTATTATTATTATTATTATTATTAGTAGTAGTAGTAGTAGTAGTAGTAATAGTAGTAGTAGTAGTATCATAGTTGCTATTATTATTATTATTATTATTATTATTATTATTATTATTATTATTATTATTATTATTATTATTATTATTATTATTATTATTATTATTATTATTATTCCTTAGGTCAAAAAGATCAAGTTAAGTCTGACATGACGGGGATTGAACCAGCTTAATGAAATAGATTAACGTCATTATCTAAAAATAATGGCAGTGGTATGGCAGACATCTTAAAGGAACTCCCTCCCCTTTAGGATTCTTCGGGACTTTCATGCATCATAGCAACAAAGTATCCTGGGTAACTGTGCAAAAGTTTGCCACCTGACCTTCAGCCTCAAACCCTAGAATCAGCAGACTACCCCGCGACCCCGGCAGGTGTAACTGAATGTTTTGATCCACCTCGTCCCTGGCCCTGAATAAATGTTTAGGTCATACAATACTGCTGCTAATTCTACTACTACTACTACTACTACTACTACTATTGATAATAATAATAATAATAATAATAATAATAATAATAATAATAATAATCAGTCTCTCGCCTTCGTCAAATGTCATTCACTATCTATTTATGACCATGAAACACACACACACACACACACTGACACACACACACACACACAAACAAACAAATAAACAAAGACACCCTTCTCCTCTTCGTCCACAGTCTTGCATTCCATTCAATCCTTCCAATAATTCAATCAATAACAATTCACTCACACAAACAGACACCAAAGAAAGTGTCACTCATGTATCCGGGTTCGTCACTCTCTCTCTCTCTCTCTCTCTCTCTCTCTCTCTCTCTCTCTCTCTCTCTCTCTCTCTCTCTCTCTCTCTCTCTCTCTCTCTCTCTCTCTCTCTCTCTCTCTCTCTCTCTCTCTCTCTCTCTCTCTCTCGAGCAGGTTCTCTTAAATGCATAACACATACGCGCACACACACACACACACACACACACACACACACACACACACACACACACACACACACACACACACAAACCAGTTATGTATCCAAATGTAGACATGAAGTTGCATAAGAGACGAATACATGAACACACACACACACACACACACACACACACACACACACACACACACACACACACACACACACACACAGTAGTAATAGTAATAACAACTAAAACAAACTTCACAGCAACTAAAGTAAACCCTCGCAAAAACTCAGCATTATACATGATATTTCTCTCAACCTTTTTAATATTTTTTTTTTCTATTTCCAGGGGCAGGCAGGAAACCGTACAAGGCCGACACGCAAAATAAACCCAGCCACAAGGTAGATACAAGCACATTAGGAAAAAGTAAAGGTAAGAGATTAACTCCTGGGAGAGAAAACTAACAAACTAACACTTACAGAACACTCCAGCCTCTTCCGGAACCCATGTCTTGCACGTTGCCTCTCTTCTGTCACCTTGCCAGCACTTCCTTCTGCTCTTACTATCACACGGACACCCTCAACAAGCCTCCTCTCGTGTCAAGGCGTTCCTGTACACTAAACCATCTCGTTGCCTGCTCCCACTACTTATATAGAATGACCGACTCCCCGACGTCACTCCCTTTCTCCTCCCTGATTGGCTGCGAGGGTGTGACGTCATATACTTTCCGCGATCTCATTGGCTGTCAAGGTCTACAGCGTAAAATGCGAGCTTTACCTGAAACATTGATGACGTTGTTGATTCAGAGGTGATGGGACGAGAGTTGAATGTGGGTCAAACTGTGCATTGGCATCGAGGAGAGAGGGGAAGGGGAAATTGTAGTTGAAGGGAAGGGAAGGAAAAGGGGAATATGGAAATGTATGGGAAGGTGAAATATATAAAAAAGAGAGAGGGGGGGGGGAGAGGAAAGGGGAGGAGTAAAGGAAAGGGAAAGGAGGGGAAAGGGAAGGGAAGATAAAAAAAATGAGGAACAGGAAGGGGGAGGGGAAAATGAAAAGGGAAGAAGGGTAAAGGTAAAGAAGAATAAAAAGAAAGAGAGGGAGAGGAAGCAGGTAGGGGAAACGAAGGTGAAAGTGAAAGGAAAGTGCAATGCATGGTAATATAAATGAAGGGAAAGGGAAAGAATGGGAAAACGTAAGGAAAGGTTTAAAGGGGAATAGTAGGAAAGGAAAGGGAAAGAAGAGTAAGGAAAGGTAAAATAAATAAAAAGTAGGGATGGGGAAGGAAAGGGAAAGGAAGAGGAAAGGTAAAGGAGGGTAGTAAAAAAGAAAGGAGTAGTAAGGAAAGGGAAAGAAGGGGAAAGGTGAAGGAGGGTAATAAAAAGAAGGGAAAGATTAGGGAAGATAAAGCAACAAGAGAAAAGGAGGGGAATGGAAGGAAAGGGAATCAGAAAAGGGGATGGAAAAGAGAAAGAGAATAGAGGAAAAAAAAGAAAATGGCAAGGGAAAGAAGAGGAAGGAGATGGAAGAAGGAAAGTGAAGGAAAAGAGAAAAAGAGAATAGGGAAAAAAAGGAAAAGGAAAGGGAAAGAAGGAGGATAACAGGAAAGGAAAGTGAACGAAATGAGAAAGGAAAAGGGAAAAGGAAAATTAAGGGACAGCAAAAGGAAACTGAGGGAAAAGATGAAGGGGAATGGGAAAAGAAAGGGGAAGGCAAAAGCAAAGTGATGGAATAGAGGAAAGGGAAAGGAAAGAAAGAAATGAAAGGAAATGGGAGGAAGGGGAAAAGGAAGGGAATAGCAAAGGGAAGGAAAATAGGGAGGGGAAAGGAAAAGGAAAGGAAAGGAGAAAAGAAAGGGGTGGAAAAGAGGAAGGGGAAGGGAAGAGCAAAGAGAAGGGGAAGGGAAAAGCTAAGTGAAGGAAAATAGGAAGGGGAAAGGAAAAGCTAAGTGAAGGAAAATAGGAAGGGGAAAGGAAAAGCTAAGTGAAGGAAAATAGGAAGGGGAAAGGAAAAGCTAAGTGAAGGAAAATAGGAAGGGGAAAGGAAAAGCTAAGTGAAGGAAAATAGGAAGGGGAAAGGAAAAGCTAAGTGAAGGAAAATAGGAAGGGGAAAGGAAAAGCTAAGTGAAGGAAAATAGGAAGGGGAAAGGAAAAGCTAAGTGAAGGAAAATAGGAAGGGGAAGGGATAAGCAAAATGAAGGGAAAGAGGAAGAGGAAGGGGAAGGTAAAACCGTATAGGTCGTGAGAGGGGAGAGAAAAGTGACCCTGACTTGCCCGCCCCCTCCCCCCTTCCCCGCTCCCTCCCTTCCCCCATCTACTTGGTTGTGGCTGGGAATGAAATCAAAGCAAAAAAATCGAATAACTTCCCGGCCGTGAAATGGTCTGCCACGGTCAATAGTTTGGTGTGTGAAAATTTAGGGATAAAAAAGAAAGCAACAAAACAACTTTTCTCATATTTTTCCTTTTGAGGATGAAGAAATTTGTGTTTGTTTCGTGCTTCTTTGTGTGTGTGTGTGTGTGTGTGTGTGTGTGTGTGTGTGTGTGTGTGTGTGTGTGTGTGTGTGTGTGTGTGTGTGTATATATATATATATATATATATATATATATATATATATATATATATATATATATATATATATATATATATATATATATATATATATATATATATATATATATATATATATATATATATATATATATATATATATATATATATATATATATATATATATATATATATATATATATATATATATATATATATATATATATATATATATAGAGAGAGAGAGAGAGAGAGTCACGTCGTACACCTAGATGGCTACAGCCCTGAACTTGATACCCTGTTCATAAAGCGTCTCTAAGCCATTATCAAACAAGAAGCGTTGGGAGGCGGAAGGGGGAGGGGCTTCAGAGTGACAGGGAAGCTAGTTTCTCCTCCCCTCCGTCCCTTCCCCTCCTCGCCCCGCCGCGTGCATCAGGTTAATAGTTTTTGTTGAGGTGTTTCTCGGAAGACCGACGTGCGGGGACCGTCTCATTATACCGGAGATGAGATTTTCATTTTTCGTTGATATTCAATCTTTTTTTTATTATAGACCATTATAATCGAGTGTTGCCATTTCCAAACATAGGTGTATTTCTAAATTTCTTCGTTTACATGACCAACTTTTGAAGGAATCTTTATGCATTTATTTATTTCTCTATTCATTCATTTACCGGTATATCTATTTATTTACCAATTTGTTTATTAATTTATTCATTCATTTCACTTTTAGAAGTGGTCGAAAATCACTTACGTGAGAATTAGCAGCATATTGTCTGTTGTCAGGCTGCGCGTAGGTACAGGTCAACAGATAAATCGAAGAGGACATCAAGCACGATACCAACCCGTGACGCGTTACCAAAATTCACCCAGTCTGGCAATGAAAAGTATCAAAAGGCAAACCTGGATCTCTCTACCTTCACCATTCCTCCAGAGTGCTTATAGCTTTTCAAATGTTATGGCACAAATTTCTTTCTAATCACTTTATTAACTTTTATTATGTTCTTTATCTTTCAAGTCCCGTATTCGGCATATCTCTTGATAGCTTTCCTTATTTTCTAAAGCTTCCAGGTCTTTATTCGGTATATCTTATGATTAGCTTTCATTATTTTCTAGAGCTTCAAGGTCCCTTATTAGGCATATCTTTTGATTAGCTTTCGTTATTTTCTACGCGTAAAGCTCTCAAGTCCTGTGTTCGACATATCTTTTTTTTTTACAGCAAAAAAAAAAGGAAATAATAATGAAAAAAAAAAGCCCGCTATTCGCTGCTCATACAAAAAAGCGCTCAGAGAAGTGGCCAAAAGAGAGGTCAACTTCGAAAGGAGAGGTGTCCTGATACCCTCCTCTTGAAAGAGTTTAAGTCGTAGGCAGGAGGAAATACAGATGAAGGAAGATTGTTTCAGAGTTTACCTGCGTGAGGGATGAAAGAGTGAAGATGCTGGTTAACTCGTGCGTAGGGGATTTGGACAGTAAAGGGATGAGTTTGAGTAGAAAGTCGCGTGTGACGAGGCCGCGGGAGGAGGGGAGGCATGCAGTTAGCAAGTTCAAAAGAACAGTCAGAGTGAAAATACTGATAGAAGATAGAAAGAGAGGCAACATGGCGGCGGAATTTAAGAGGTAGAAGACTATCAGTAAGAGGAGGAGAGCTGACGAGACGAAGAGCCTTAGACTCCACTCTGTCCAAGAGAGCTGTGTGAGTGGAGCCCCCTCACACGTGAGATGCATACTCCATACGAGGGCGGACAAGGCCCCTGTATATGGATAGCAACTGTGCGGGGGAGAAGAACTGGCGGAGACGATACAGAACGCCCAACCTCGAGGAAGCTGATTTAGTGAGAGAAGAGATGTAAAGTTTCCAGTTAAGATTTTGAGTTAAGGATAGACCGAGGATGTTTATTGTTGAAGAAGGTGACAGCTGAGTGTTGTTGAAGAATAGGGGATAGTTGTTTGGAAGATTGTGTCGAGTTGATAGGTGGAGAAATTGGGTTTTTGAGGCATTGAATGACACAAGGTTCCTTTTACCCCAATCTGAAATGATAGCAAGGTCTGAGGTTCAGCGTTCTCCAGCCTCCAGTCTGGAGTCCTTGAATTCCTGTTGAGAGGGTCTTCTGTTGAAAGAAGTTGAATAATGCAGAGTGGAGTCAATTAGTTTCATTATTTTCTAAAGTTTCCAGGTGCTTTATTAAGCATATCTCTTAATTAGTGATCATTATTTTCTTCAGCTTCCAAATTATGTATTCTATATATCTCTTGATTAATTTTTATTATTTTGTTTACCTTCCATGTCCTGTAGTAAGCATGCAGTCGGAAGAAGAAAAAACAAACCACAATATCCTCATTTTCCAAACTCAGGTGGTGATTTGTCCTTTCCATACGAAAGTGATCGAAACTAAATGAAAAAGTGAGTGGGTGGACGAAACTTAAAAGTGAAAGAACGACCACACGTCTCCATTTGCACGTCAGTCACCCAGTCAGTAGTATGCAGACCATCGTTTGCTGACGCTCGGAGGATGCATGACTGTATCTCGGAATGTTCGTTGACTCCTCTTCTTTGTACCCCAGACCACACACTCCTCCAAGGCTTCTGTATGATATCTTGGTCTTATTGTAGCGCCTATGGGTGCCTGCCGCCACTGTCTGTAGCATGATGTCTTAAGCTTAGGCCCGTATTCTCAGACGCTTTCGGCTCTCACAACAAATATTTCCAAAGGCCACAAAGGAGATTAGACGGGTTCTCATTAGTGTTTTTCATATACCTGGTGGAGAAGTCTCGTCAAACTATCGATTATAAAATTACCCATGCATGGAAATACCCACAACCTCTACGAAAGCGTTATCTAATCTGGGTGTGTAAGCCTCGCACATGGGCCTTTGGTCGGTATTGTTAGACGCTCCCTTCTCTTGCATCCATAATTTCTTAAGGCAAAATAAGAAGTCAAACGCGTCGCCATGGGTGTTTCTTTACGTTCACGGTACAGAGGAAGGATCAGACTACCACCAGGGTCATAAAACTACCCATGGAAATGCCCGCAAATCCCACGAAAGCCTTGTTAAATGTATGTACTTGGGCGCCGGAATGTTTAAGAATATGACCCTTAATACCGCCCAAGTATCTTTGAGAGAGAAATAAGAAAAGTAATTAAGGGATTTGCAAGAAGCCAGCCGACCTTCACAGAGCCGCTGCCGCAAACTTAACACCATTTATAGCCTCGTCTTTTTTGGCTGTAATGCGTTGTTGTTACAGGTTTGGGTGATATCAGTTAGTCTATTTGCTCGCTCTATATATATCTTTATCTCTTTATCTATATATCTATCTGACTATCTCCATCTATCAATCGTCTTAGTTCTGCTCTGTCCTGGCTTCCTGTTGTTTTTTCCTAGGTTTAATAAGTCGATCATCTCTCAGCCTTTGTTGTGGTTTGAGTAGTCGTTGGTTTGGTCTTCCTCCTGTTGTTACCTTGCCTTTGGGGAGCTCCTGAGTCGATCCCTTAATTCTGTCTTGGTCCGACCGCAGAATGTCTTTGTTGTTTGTTGTTGTTGTTGTTGTTGTTGTTGTTGTTGTTGTTCTTCTTCTTCTTCTTCTTCTTCTTCTTCTTCTTCCTTCTCCTCCTCCTCCTCCTCCTCCTTCTCATCATCATTATCATTATCATCATCATCATCATAATTATCACCATCTTCTTCCTCTTCTTTCTCATTCCTTTCTTCTTCTTCTTCTTCTTCTTCTTCTTCTTCTTCTTCTTCTTCTTCTTCTTCTTCTTCTTCTTCTTCTTCTTCTTCTTCTTCTTCTTCTTCTTTATTATCTTCTGACTTCTATCGCTTCCAGTTTCTCCTCTTCTACACATATACTTTTCACCGTCAATACATTTTCTTAAATTTTTGGGTCTTTCCGTTTATTTACCTTTCACTCGGATATTTTCGTCTAACCACACATACCGTAATCGACGATTCGGCTGACCACACCCGGAAAAGTCGATGGCGTAACAAGCTTCCCACAGCCAAGGTTGCGCTGGAATCTCTGGAAACAGTCTCCAAGGCGGCACTTAAGGGGGAGGGAGGGCCGCTGACAGCTTCCGGGGACCGCGCGCGTGTATGATTCACCGGGGTAACAAAGAATCCAGAACATATACTTGGTTCTGTTGATTGTTCTTCGTGCTCAGCCTCTATTATGACGTACACAGGTTATTAAAATAAGTGTGAATATATATATATATATATATATATATATATATATATATATATATATATATATATATATATATATATATATATATATATATCCAATAGCTTCCAATATGAAGTGTTTAGTATTCAGTGTGTTTCGAATCAATATCAGAGGTCACAAAGCATCTCCTATAACTCAGTGAGGATAACAAAGAATGAGCCATAGTTTCTGATTCTGTTTTTGTGTGTGTGTGTTTGTTTGTGTGTGTGTGTGTTTTATAGTAAGACCTATGTAGTTGATTTTCTACGTATCAAATCAATATGAAGCGTGTGAAGTGTATAAATGAAGTGAATAACGATAACAAGAAAACAAAACCATAATGATTAATTATTAATATTAATATCTAAATATGGGTAACAAAGAATCTGAAACACATAATAAGACACGGTACCTTATTTCCCTTTTTTCTGATGTGATGTATACTGATTCTTACGTATCTATGTCGGTGCCAATCGTCTTATGGTGTGTTTACTTCTTATATAAGATTGAGTGATCGATATAACAAAAAATCTAACCTTCCTAATTGATTCTGTATACTTATTTTTTTTCTGCCTCTCCTTATAGTGACGTAAACACTCCTTTATAATTCCCCAAATCAACATAAGATTAATAGGACACATAAACGTCCTAGCATAGAACATGAAGTCCAGTATCATTATGTATCGTATTTCTCCACGTAGGCAACAACCTTGAAAAATACTGCTCGCTCACCTTGAACACATCTCCTCCATTAACAGCGAGACTCCGGTGCAGGCTCGTAACCTTACAAATAAGGAACGAAAGAGGCACCTTCGATTCCGCCTAATGTTTCTGAACCTAGCCTCCGAGCCGCAGCCAGGTGGTCACGTGCGTTTCACTTTCTCATCACCTGTCAGGGAAGCCTCCAGCACCTCCTCCTCCTCCTCCGACAGGTCTTCTGGTGTCTGTTCTTCCTATGTATTCCTATGTATTCCTCCTCCTCCTCCTCCTCCTTATCCTCATTTCGTTCTTCTATTCTAATTTGTTGCTCTCCTCTTCCTTTAAGCCCTCCTTCAACATCAAAAGTCTTCCATGTCCTCCTCCTCCACCTCCTCCTCCTCTTCCACCTGCTGGTGCTCCTCCTCCTCCTCCTCCTCCTCCTTTTCCTTCTCTTCCTTCTCCTTTTCCTTCTCCTCACCCTCCTCCTCCTCCTCCTTCTCCTTTTCCTTCTCACCCTCCTCCTCCTCCTCCTTTTCCTTCTCCTCATCCTCTTCCTCTTCCACCCTTATCTGTTGCTGTCCTACCCGTTGCCTCGCCCTATTGTTTCTTACACTGGTACTCAACATTCTTCACGCCTTACCTCACCTTGTCTCGCATCTCGACTCCTTTTGGCTCCTCCATGTAGCATAAACTCCATCCACCTGGCACTCTCCCGGCATTTTATGGAGTTAAAAGCGAAGAGAAGATAGAGGATTAGGACGGTTTTACTCCAATTATTAACTGATTTAGTGTGAAGGAGGAAGTGGATGAATTCATGATATAAAGGATTAGGGTTTTATTTGTTTAGTGGCTGGTTATTATGAGTCAGTTATAATTAAGAGGAAGCAGGTAGAGAAAGATAAAAAGAATTAGGTGAATTATTTTTTCAAGATGCTGACTTAATTGAAGGAGTTATAAGGGAAAATGAGGAAGATAAGGAAGATATAGAAATTATTATAGATGATCAGGGGGATTATGTCTCACTTAGAGGGGTTAGATCTTGCTGAATCCAGAGAAAAATGTGGTTGCAGGTTTTCTTTCGGAGAGATACGTGGAGGGAGAAGTAGGGAATGACAACGAGTGGGCCATCCAGCATCCACAAGTGAGGATAGGCGTGCGCTCTCTCTCTCTCTCTCTCTCTCTCTCTCTCTCTCTCTCTCTCTCTCTCTCTCAATGGTTTTCGCTCATTCTTCGTTCCATCGCTCTCAAAAGTACTCGATGTCTTTAGGATTTGATTGTACAATAACCAAGTAGGAAAAAAACGATAGCATGTAGAGTTCCGAGGTATGTATATTCATGTATTAATTCATCTGTATGTTTACTTTGTACAGAAAAGGAGATAGACAAAAAAAAAAAGCTTTCAACACGCTTCTCCCACACACAAACAAAAGAAAAAAACATTAGAAAGCGCCCATAAGAATAATCACATTGAGCTCCGGAGATATCGCGTCCTGACTCTCGCCTTCTTGAAAGAGCTGAGGTCAGGAGGTTACACCCATGGAGGTCACACCGCACAAAAACAAATATTCGTTCGTCATATTACTGTAGCAACGAATCAAAGGTTTGTCATCGGGGAATCCTCAGGAAGCGCTGTGACGAAGAGCGACAGATAACTTCTACATAGCTAAATGATAAAAAAAAGTGAATACATTAAGTGACAAATAGGACACACCCAGACCACAGGCATATTTGGATCGATTGTCATTTCATTTTTTTTCTTTATTTTAAGTTTCTCTCACCAATGACAAAACGGCGAAGCATATTGTAGAAAGAGAAATAATCCAAAAGCGAAAATATGCTTTTATGAATGAGAACGCACACACAATAATACTGAAAATGAAGGTTACGAGCTTTTTTATATATATTGTGCATTCGTGTCTTTGAAATATACTTGTTCGGGATATTGTTTGAGTGTGAAGAAAGCGTTACGTCCTCGAGAGAGAGAGAGAGAGAGAGAGAGAGAGAGAGAGAGAGAGAGAGAGAGAGAGAGAGAGAGAGAGAGAGAGAGAGAGAGACGGTGAGCGCCGTGTATAATTTTTGGAACATGAGCAAAGTTAAGGAAAAGAAATAAAAGAAAGATAAAAACATTGAAAATTGGAAGGGAGGGAAAGACGGAAAGGGGAGAAAATTAGGAATGAAAGGAGAGAACAAGAAAAGAGAAGGGGAAATGAAGGATATTGCAGGGAGAAAACAATGAGGGGAAGGAAGTTAATAAATATAAAAAAAAAAGGAAATGAAAGAGGAAAAATTGAGTAAAATAAAGGAGAAAAAAACAGAGCGAACGTTTTCATCATTCAGGAAAAAAAGATAAGTGATCTGTTTTTTCCTACAATCCATCCTGATAAGCCTACATTGAATGTCACAACCCAACGATTCCCGGAAAAAGTGGTTGACGTCGCTGATGAGAGAAGTAGTTGTTGATCTTTTACATTTGTTCATCACAAGTATCAAGAAAAAATCGGTGTCACTTTTAAAATAAATATACGCCCGCGCCACCAACGGAGAGGGCCAGTAGGTCTCTCTCTCTCTCTCTCTCTCTCTCTCTCTCTCTCTCTCTCTCTCTCTCTTACACACACACACGACGGTAAGTGCGATGCTTTGTGTGTATGTGTGTATGTGTCAGAAAGTGTGTGTGTGTGTGTTGCCTGCTTTTCATTCTCGTTCCACCGCGGTGACTCACGTCCTTCGGCCTCCCCTGTCAGGTCACATTTGAATCCTAAGTGAAGCCCCCAGTCGGTCTGTCCCCAACCATCCCCAACCACCAGCAGGCGCCTTGTCCCTCCTCCGTCTCCAGACTCACCCACAATTTCTCTTTAAACAAGTAAATGAAATAATTGCACGCATGAAAACTGCACACGCATAAATTAATAACTCTGCAGAACCAAGCAAAATAACATATACGCATAAATAAGCGCGTCCTAAGTGGTTAAAGATGAGGGAGAGCGGGCGGCATGTCAGTAAGGCCGCCCACACACGGCAGAGAGAAGTTAGCCTAATCTACCACCCTTCTTGTGCCTTGTTATGATGTGTGGCTGGCGTGTGAGTCATCCGGGGAGAGAGAGAGAGAGAGAGAGAGATGAGCTAAATGCTATAATAAGTAGCAGGATGACAAAGCCACAACAAAGCGTATCAAGGAATCCAACATCACTTCCTCTATTTAACTCTACTTCGTTGCATTGTTTCAGAACGCGTCGCACTGAAACACAAAACAAAAGGAAAATTCGTTTGTATATATGTTTTTAATACCAAGCCATTACACGTCAAAAAGAAAAAACTGAATAATTTTAACCCACCACAAACCAAAGACCTAACGTGAGAATATGAAAACCATATCTTGTTGTTATTATTGTATCGTTTCCGTTGTGAAGTACTAAACGGACCTCTCTGTTCGGCCTTTCGTTTTGTTTTCTTTAGTTGGAGCAGCGTTTAGTGGGCCTTTCTGTTTGTTTTCTTGTTCTTTCCCTTTAGCTATTCCTTGCTCTAAAAATAAATAGATAAATAAATGAATGAATAAATAAAGTACAAATATCGTCAGCTAATTGAGAGCTATTGTATATGAAAGCAAGACCGATAAAACAGCGCATACTTTCTCGCACAGCCCACACACGCGACAACAAAAGAACGGATAATGCTAAGTGTTGGGCATATGCGCGTGACCTCAGTGCTCATCTCCGTCTTGTTGCATATTCCCTCTCTTTTACCCTCCCTCCCCTTAATCACCTTTTATCTCCTCCTCCTTGTCTTCCTCCTCCTCCTTCTCCTCTCCCATCCTCCCCTTTAGCACCTACCATCTCCTCCTCCTTCTCTTCTTCCTCCTCCTTCTCCTCCTCTCCCATCCGTATTTGTTGTTGTCCTATCCAATACACGAGTCGATGAGGGCAGCACAGATTCCCTCAGACAGTAACAAGACACCTCTCCACTACCTAGAACTGACCGCTCTAAGCTCTCTTCTGGACTCTCGTTCTTTATATAGTTTGCCGGAGCAGCGTTTAGCGGACTTTTTTTGTGTTTTGCCCTTGAGCTGCCTCCCTTTCTGTATAAAAAAAAAGATTAAAAGACACATTCCCATTCCCGTCCGTATTTGTTGCTGTCTTATCCAATACACGAGTCGATGAGGGCAGCACATATTCCCTCAGACAGCAACAATACACCTCTCCACTACCTAGAACTGACCTCTCTAAGCTCTCTTCTGGACTCGTTCTATATATAGTTTGCCGGAGCAGCGTTTAGCAGACTTTTTTTGTGCTCTTTTTGTGTTTTGCCCTTGAGCTGCCTCCCTTGCTGTATAAAAAAAAAATAGATTAAAAGACACATTCCCATTCCCGTCCGTATTTGTTGCTGTCCTATCCAATAACCGATTCGATGAGGGCAGCACAGATTCCCTCAGACAGTAACAAGACACCTCTCCACTACCTAGAACTGACCTCTCTAAGCTCTCTTCTGGACTCTCGTTCTTTATATAGTTTGCCGGAGCAGCGTTTAGCGGACTTTTTTTGTGTTTTGCCCTTGAGCTGCCTCCCTTGCTGTATAAAAAAAAAATAGATTAAAAGACACATTCCCATTCCCGTCCGTATTTGTTGCTGTCCTATCCAATAACCGATTCGATGAGGGCAGCACAGATTCCCTCAGACAGCAACAATACACCTCTCCACTACCTAGAACTGACCTCTCAAAGCTCTCTTCTGGCCTCTCGTTCTATATATAGTTTGCCGGAGCAGCGTTTAGCAGACTTTTTTTGTGCTCTTTTTGTGTTTTGCCCTTGAGCTGCCTCCCTTGCTGTATAAAAAAAAAATAGATTAAAAGACACATTCCCATTCCCGTCCGTATTTGTTGCTGTCCTATCCAATAACCGATTCGATGAGGGCAGCACAGATTCCCTCAGACAGTAACTTGACACCTCTCCACTACCTAGGACTGACCTCTCTAAGCTCTCTTCTGGACTCGTTCTATATATAGTTTGCCGGAGCAGCGTTTAGGTGGCTTTTTTTTTGTACTCTTTTTGTCTTTTGCCCTTGAGCTGCCTCCCTTGCTGTATAAAAAAAATAGATTAAAAGACCCATTCCCGTGCAGCCGTGGGCCCGTATTCTTAAACGTATCGCACCTCAATTCGCCTGTTTGAAAAGCCCCTCGATCGTAGACATTTCTGGGATTTTCTTGAACTGTTTTGCGATTCTAGTGATAAATTTACCCGACTTCTGTACCTTGAGCGGGAAAACCACCCATGGAAACCCGATTAACCCGGTAGCAGCGACGTGCCAAATTTGTGGCTTTACCGCAGCGGTGCCAGATTATCGTATTCATCATTTCGTCTTTATTATTTTTAAGCCTCAAACTCTCGTACCTACACAAGTAACTATAGAAAATTGAAGTTAGCGTTAAAACTCCTATTTATTGATTTTTTGTTTTTGTTTTGTTTTTGCATTCGTTATTGGTTAGAAACTACGAAAATGCAATGCGATGAGTACGATAATTTGGCAACGCTGTTTTACCGTGTACCAGCGACGGGCCACATTTTTGCCATAATATAAACCCCAAAAAATAGATGATGCATAAACTGATCACAAATGCGTTGATATATATATATATATATATATATATATATATATATATATATATATATATATATATATATATATATATATATATATATATATATATATATATATATATATTATGAAATGGTTTGCGTGAGTGATGATTTTTTCTCATTTTCCTCGCTTAGAGGGGCCTTTAAGAAACACGATCCCTGCAGCTACCAGGTTAATCTTCTCCGTGACCTTGAAATAGTCGTAATGAGAGCCCCTGACGTTTAAGAATGGCCCTAATCATCAACTGGGACCGATGTTTGATGCATGGAAAAGTGCCCCTTTAAAATCACGCAAATATCACTAATTCATCAAACAACAATGAATATGAATGATTGAATGAGAACACCATGGATTCTCTCAGACCCAATCAGTCGTAACATCTGCCCGGGACCGATGAGTAATGAGTAGTTAGTGTCAGGCTGCAATGGGTGAGTCAGGCTGAGGCACAATGGTTAGTATCCGGCATGACTACTTCCCTCCTCTTCCTTTCCCCCCTCTCCCCCATTTTGTCCGGTGTCACTGTGTCACCTTCCCCCCCTCCCCCCAGAGTGCCTCCATCAATTTCCTCCCCCTTCTCTTGCATAACCCTAATTTCATAATATTCCTTCGTTATTTTGTTTTGTTACTCTTCATCTGTCCAGGCAATCACGCCCTCGGCGGCGTATACGTACCTATAGCACGTGTTTATAATTATTCTCCTATTTTATTGATATTTATGATATTTATTATTTGGTTTAACGTAGCTATGCATCCGTTTCGTCGTTTGATCGGTTAAGTCCACGGTATTCATCCACTTATTTGAAAGTGAAAATATTACGATGATAATAATAATAATAATAATTATAATAATAATAATAATAATAATAATAATAATAATAATAATAATAATAATAATAATAATAATAATAATAATAATAATAATAATAATAATAATGATAATAATAATAATAATAATAATAATAATAATAATAATAATAATAATAATAATAATAATAATAATAATGATAAAGTTGTATTGAAGTAATTTTTATCTTGACATTTGACGTCATTCTCAAAGCTTTCTTATTTTTTCTACATTCTTCATAAACAAAACAAGACACACATTTGAAAGAAATGCTAAAAAAATAATAATTCTGAGCCATAGGGGCGTCCCCTTACACTCCCACCCACCCGCACTTGGACACTCACAGCCCTCCATATGATTCATCTACTTTTTTTTTTTTTTCCGGCGGTGTGGGTGTGCTCTTTGTAATTCTTGTCTCCTACAGCAGTGTCTCTTATTCTGTGCCTCACCCACACCAGCCATTACTATCTCGTGGGCGAGACGGACGCAACACCTTAAGAAACTGCCTCATTTCCGTCACATCACCTGGCGCTAGTCGCTCAGTTCCTTCCTACAACACCAACGCTTTATATATATATATATATATATATATATATATATATATATATATATATATATATATATATATATATATATATATATATATATATATCACTAGAGGTGAACCGTTGGATTTTTAGAGGCAATGGGGGTGCAAGATATGCCAAAGAAAACAAAAAAGACTAACTACAACAATTATAACGTCACTTCAGGAGCTGCCGTTGCAACCAGTCTGTGGTTGCAACAGTTATAGCTTCTTATCTACATCTTCATCATGATAAGGGAGGGGGAGGAGACGATAAAACACATTCTACAAGGGAGCCCCAGGTATGAAAGAGGAATAATGGGTGCCCCAGAGGTAGTAGCAGGAATGTAAAGCAAAGTAAAGGAAATTTTAGAGGAACTGGATGATGCGTACGGTGTAAGAGGGACTCCTAATATATAGACTTAGTGGGACTCCACCAAATGTTCTCCTTCCCCGGGCAAAAATGTTGGTGGGATGACTTGTTCACGCCGTTGACGCTACGCACCCTATATAGTCGTGACTTAACGCATTTAGCTCATGTATTTGTACTATCTGGAATTCGCTTTTCCATCTCCCACACAATACCTGCCTGTTGCGAAGCCCACGAGGAATAATTATTGATCTTATATTAGTCCGGAAAGGGTGAAACATGTTTCCGACGTGACCAGCAGGCGGGCAGCCACCTGAAGATGCCGCTTCCACCCTCTCCTACCATCCGGATGGGCTTTTAGGGGGTTTCCGCATCAGGACTGTCACTAAAAAAGTTCACCCACTCAACTCCAAACCATCAATAGAAAATATAGAGATGTCCCTCCCCTCAATAAGTGCCGAGACAGAAAACGGACATGTAAACAAACCGCCCCGGTCCTTATACCTGTAAAATAGATACCTGTAATTGTAAACTGATGCACAAATAGACAATTAGACTCCCTTAAATCAAGTAGTCAAGCTTCCGACATTGAAACTGCATTTTTTCTTTCATTTGATCAATCCATAAACAGTTAAAAGTCAATGTTTGGGATGGCAAGCTTCTCCCTTCTCTTATGCTGTTATTTTCCGTCATTCTGCTGTTCTGTTCTCACTTTTCAGTACCAGAGTCAATCAATCAATCAATGACGGTATATCTCTAGTCCTGAGGAAGAGAAGATGATGCTAAGTGGATTAAATACAGTGTTCCTAACCCTCCTATCACCCACTATCTCCCTCACACAGCGGTGGCGCCCTCTGAGCAGCCGCCATTACGGGTCTTATATATTTCCGTGCTTATATTGTATAGGAGGTGAGGCTCGCAGGGGAATTTGAATCATTTCTAGGCAACACGGGGCTCGGGGGCGGTCATTAGGGGCATGGGGGCGACGCATGGCCCTTGAGATGAGGCAGTATGAGGGTGACATGAGGGGCAGGGAGGAGATGTGGCCTGGCTGTGCTCCCAAGGCTGATATTATAGACGTGAAGGGAAGCAAATATCCTCCCCCACGTCAGCTGTCTCGAGTAGAAGTGACAGGTCCACAGCCACCTGAAACTCTTGGTGTGAGCCAGGATAAGGGTGACATGAGTGGTAGGTCGGTGATGTGGTCTTGTGTCCTCGTAAGGCAGAAATAAATACACGTAGGCAGGCAAATAACCTTCCTTAGTGATCTTATGAGGAGTGACGGGAGGCTCATAGTCAAAGGGGCGGTGAAGAGAGACCCAGGTATAATAATTTTGTGGGGGAAGAAATAAAACTAATCTTAACCCATATTTTAATCTAAAAAGTTGAAATATGAGGATGATAGCTATGAAATAACATGCCCTTTACTCACATTCAACCATCTAGCTACATAATAGTGCATGAGAAGGTAACCCATGAGAATACCATATATATGTTCCATAACAAATTTTGAGGAAATTTTAAGCAAATTTGTTGTAAAGGTGGGCGAGGAATGGAAAAGGTGTCATAGGATTTTGAAGCCATTAATAACAAAAAAAGACATACACAGAATATTAAGTACAACATGTTTTTTTTAAGATTCATGCGTGTAATTATACCTGGCTTCACCTCAACCCATAGGATACCATCACTAGCCTTGATTTTGTGAGGTTAGGATGTATGAATTGGTTTATCAGTATACTCTTAAAATTACTATGAAGGTAATTTTTATTAACTTTGGAATCTGCTTTTGCAATTATATTGAGTTTTCTGAATCTGGATTATAATGTGCAGGGCACCTATCAGGTGCCCTTTTATTATAGGAAGGAGAGCCAGACTAAAGAATAAGCGAAGAGGAGAAAAAAATTGTTAAGCTACATCAAACATTTTCAGTCTATCTTCATAGGGCTAAACTTTCTCATTTTTTGCTCCCTGCCATGGTAGATGAAATAGCATAATATAGTGTGTCATTCATGTGATGCACAGAATATTGTGTTACATCATAAATTTTCCAGTGTCTCCATGGAACTTTTTTTTCTTGTAACCTTATGTTCTCCTTTCTGGCAGTAAAATCTCACAAATTTGGCTTATCCTCCATTTATTGTTCAGAATATTTGGTTAAATCACGATATTTCTCAATTCTTTGGAACTTTTCACCTTAACCTTATTTTCTCTTCCTATTGCAGGTAGTGGGCCGGGCAGTGATGTCCCTCAATGGGGAGCTGCGGGTGGTGTCGCGGCGATGTCATGTGCCAGGATGTGGTGCCTCATCCTCCAGTAAGTGTGGGTGTAACATTAACCCATTGAGTAAACTATTTTCTTTAACACTATCCACTTCTCTTCATCTTTCCTGTCAAAACTCATCTTTCCAGCCTCAATCATGGTGAGAAAGGATCTAATCAATTATGTAAATGATGTAAATCCACTAATAGAAAAGGCTGAGCAATCTTTACCATCTTAATTTTTTTTCCAGGTGTGGTTGTGTATTCAGCCAAGAAGAACAAGGACAAGGAAGCACACAGGAGGTGGCTGAAGCTTCTGTGCCTGGAGGACGGCCGGGTGGCAGTCCATGCTTGTCAGAGGCACTTCCCGGCCGGGGCGCCCACACGCAACAACCCGGACCCCAACCCAAACCTCTTCAACCCAATTCCCAACCAGGTGAAGGCAGATTTTTTTTTGCTATTTTTATTTTTATTTTTTTACAGTGAAGAAGACAGCTCATGGGCAACAAAAGATACACATTTTTTTTCTTTTTTATATGAAAAAAATTATACCCATAAGTATTCTCCCCTTGTGTAGGTACTAATCTCAAAATCTTGTAGGGATGAAATTTTCCTTGACTTTTGATGTCATTTTCCTCTTCTTGAATTCTCTGGCAACATTTTGCCAGTCTGCTAATCTAATCGTCTTAAAGTGTAGATATTTTATTCAAGACCGTGTAGCGAATTCTCTTCTTAGAATTCTTAGGCAACATTTTCCTAAATTGTGAATGGTGTGTGAAAAAATCTTCCTGGACAGCTAACCTTTATCTTTTTTTCCTTTTTTCTCTTCTCTTTTTGTTGTAAGGCACCATTTTGTTAGCTTACTAATCTTACTAAACTTATTTTGCAATCTTTCAGTGTTGATATTTTCTTGCACTGCAAGTCTTTTCTTTTAGTTCTCTGGCAGCATTTTTTCATCATGCAGTTTTTAGGCAGCATTTCCCAGACTATGAATCACACGATCTTGCAGTGTTGAAATATTCCCTGACTGCAAACCTTATTCCTCATTTCTTTCAGTCCTCTGGCAGCAACAGTGCATCAGGCCTTGACAACACAACCCACATCCAGCCATTGTTCAACACTGCAGCGGATGGAACACCGCTGGGCCCCAATGGACAGCCCCTTCCGCCTGCCATCCAGCCCCCGCCTGGCTCCGTCACCAAGCTAGCACCCAATGCCACCCTCATTGACCTCAACAAGATCAAGAAAGATCATGACGGAGAGAAGCCGTTCAAAATTGAGCAAGTCACTGTTCTCATTGATGAAACGGACGATGTCAAGGTAAGTAAACTTCCCTCTTTGTATGAACTTAGCTAAAATAAGTCCTTTAGAATCACAAGGTCACACATGCCAATTTTCAGAAAGCGATAAATCTTTTATGTTTTGAGAGTCATTGTTGTGTAATGCAGTTTTAGATTCTGTTAGGTAATCATCCCTTCTCCTCGACCTTTAGCAGCCTATATGTCAGGTCCTGAATCTACAGGTCATTTTTCACTACTTCACTGTAAGCCTTCTATGATCTTCCTCTTGACTCAACTCTCACCTCCTTACTCCACCAGGAAAATACCCTAAAGGTCTTCCTAGTCCATTATTGACTCCCCTGACCTGGGCTAACCAATACAGATAGAGGGATGGACAGATAGACAAGTTTATTCATCCCTCACTGTAATTTAACCATGCAGGTTATGAATAAGATTAATATTAAGTTCAAGTATTCAGTGTAACTAAAGTAAAAAGCATTTATGGTTCATAAAATTAAGATACCTCACAGTTCAGTTAAAGAGAGGAAATGCCCAAACAGGTAGTGGGCTATGGGCCAAGGGACCCTCTCAATCACTCCCCTGTGGAGCGCATCCCAGGGCGGCTAGGGCGGCCCCGCAAGGCCCAACCACCTCCACCTCCTACCTGGGATGACGGTGGGGCCACAGATGGGCTGGAGGATGTGGCCTCAGAGCCGTCCTTCCCCCAGTTCAGCGACCCGTCCCTGGGCAACACGCTGGAGCAGATGAGGCAACTCCGCATCGACTGCAACACTGCGCTTGTGGACATGGACAAGAGGCAGATGGTATATGTGAGTGAGGAGCAGTACTTGTGTACATGTATTATGATTGTATAAGAAGAGGCAAATGGTGCATGGAAATGTGGAGGATTTTAGGGGGGCTCTGATGTCTGGTACTACAAAGTTGAATGCTGTGTAGTCAAAATAATGATTGTTAAATGGCATAGTTATTCTTTGGTTCTCTTTACATAAACAAGGAGCAGAATGGATATGCAAGTGGTAGAGAGGTTTGTTGATAGTATACTTTCCATGTTACCACTCTGTACACTTTCCTGGATGAGAAGTCTTTAGGTGAATCTTTATAAATGATTAGGCAGTGTCAGTCTTCTCATTATTATTTCAAATTTGATGGGGTTGCTATTTTGCATGAACATCCTCCACTGTGGTCTGTTTTATTCTATTTGTTCAATGATAGTTTTGTCTTTCATGTCTCTCTTTAAGCTTCTTGTGGTTTATACAGTGTCAGTCCGGCCAGCCAATAATTTCCTTTCCCCTCCCAGGCCCACCGTGCCATCCTGGTGGCCCGCAGTCCTTACTTCTACCGGCAGATGTATCTAAGAAGGAAGAAGCTCAAGTATCTTTACCAGTTCTGTCGCTTCACTTTACCAATTGATGTAAATTTTGATGTTGTGGATGCTGTGGTGTCATACATGTACACAGGTGAAAAATATTTATATGTTTGTTGGATTATCTGTATATAGTAGATGTTTTTCGATACATGGGAAAGAGACAATTCAAGAGGGAAGTATCAAAACACCTCTGAACTAAATATGATCAGTAAACTTTTGCATCTTCTGTCTTTCGTCATGGGAGTAGCATATTGAGAGCATATTTGTTATCTTTTTTTTGTTTTTGATCGGTGTCCTTTACCATAAAAGAGAAATCTGAAAAACAACACTTTCTGGTTCCTCTCATCATTGCCACTAATCTTTGTCTGCAGGTTCCATGAGCACCTTATGGGGCAAGGGGACAGCCTCCATCAGAAAGGTCCTCAACCTGTTTGAGATGAAGGAGGGGCTGGAGCTGTATGACCAGGAGGTGGCTGGGAGGGAGGTGAGGTGGAGCTGCATTCTTCTTATAGCTCTCTTTTATTGTGTCATGTCTGCTTGATATAGCTGAGGCACTGAAGTGTGGAAAGTCCTTCTTATATCATGTCTGCAAAATGTTTGAATCAGAAAAAATAAGTCATGTCTTGATATAATGTTAGCTGTAAATTGTTGATTCTTTTGTTTTTTCACCAGAGAAGGCAGTCAAGGGAAGAAAAAAAGAGGGGAAAAAAGGGCCAGGAAATTTTAAGCATCAATGTCTTAATAGACTTTTTTCCTTTAATTTTTTTTATTTTTATTTATTTATTATTATTTTTTTTAAGCTACCAATAGTGCTAGTAGACTGTCTTTAGGGGCCTGGTGGATGGACCCCAGCCTGTTAGTGTCTCATGCAGTTTGATTTATAGTGGCTGCCATGGTATATGACTTGCTTGGCCATGCTGCCCCCTGGTGCTCCTCTTGACCAGTCACTGAAGTTAGGGTTGATAGATCTCAACAGCATGTGGGTAGTCTTCCACCACTTGGTGAAAAAACACCTCCTTTACTATGAAAAAAATGTTTGCACTATGTTGAAATCTTTGCACCATTTTGTATGAGTCATCTTATACCATGCCTGCAAAATCTCAACTCACAGTTGGCCAAATCATTAGCCACCTTTGAAACCATACAACTGAGAATCACTGAAAACTAGAGAGGATGGACATTACTATAAATAACAATGGCATATGCTTTAGACTGTTTCTATATTACTTCATGTTCTGGAGTAAGACTTGCTTTCTTGGCTTACTGTACCAGCTCCTGTGAGTGTGCTATTTCTCCACCGTAGCACATTAAGGTAATACTAAGGTCTGTGTCCTTCAGGTGGAAGAAAAGGAGCCTCGTCGCATCAAAAAACGCATCCGGAGGGACCCTGAAGAGGATAACCTGGAGAACTTGGTGATGCCACTGCTCTCGGAGACTGGTGGGGGGTTGGACGGGGCAGCGGGGGAGGAGGTGTTCCGAGGAGAGGAGAGGCGGAGGAGGAGGAAGGCGCCGGCAGATCATGAGAGTGGGGAAGACGTCCATGGCAAAATGAAGGTGGGTGTTCAATAGAGGCCTTTAGAATCACATGCAACAATTTTTATAAAGCATGAAAACTACCGTAGCGAGGGGCTATTCAGAACAGCCAGGGTAATACAGGACAAATTTCTGACAGCGCTTTAAACGTCTTCAGTGGCTAAGGCTCTTCGATTTTTCCAAATCTCTAATATAGGTCATAAATTTCAGCCTTTTTGCTGTATATGTCGACCCTCCAAAAATGAAAATGTTTCTTTTGAACTCTCGAACAAAATTCTGATTTTATTTATTTATTTATTTTTTTTTTTAACATGTTTTCGAAGTTGATCCTGCTAAGGTCTGTGGAGAAAAAACTATACAGCCGATCATTACGCAATACATAATACAATAACAAATGGCAGCCACATCCGCAACCCAGGGTAATTCAGGACAACACCCCGGGGTAACACAGGACAGTTGGCAAAGGTTGCCAAACAATGTATTATAGTAAATTTACATGTTTTGTGTTCATTACAGTGGTGGGCACCGATCACTTTTTTGCTGTTCCGATCCCTGATCATCCGATCCCTTTGGGCAATTGATCCGATTCCGATCATCTGATCATTTTTTAAGTACTGCTGTTCCAAGCACTTCATTCCGATCATCCGATCAATAATACTTATAATAATAATTAATATTTTTTATAAAATAATGATTATAAGAAACACCTATTTTAGGCATTCTTTAAGTAATAATTTCAAATAAGTAATAACTTAATTATTTGCTCATAAATATCTTTATTTTTCCTCTTTCTTTTGGTATATAGGACATGGTAAAGAAAAAAGTTATCTTAACTTCTTATTTTAGGCATTTATTTAAGTCTACCCTTTTTATTCAGTTTATGAAAGTATGAAAAAGGAAATATGTACGCTATTCTAGCTATTGTATGAAGTTGATTTAGATTTTTGACAAATATTTGTCAATTTTTTAATATTTTATCATCGATATCTAGGAAATATTTTTTACTATTGTATAAAAACAAACGATAGTGATCATTAATATCCTATCCTTCCTGATTTACGCGATCCTCGGCAATCTCTGGTAACAATGTTGGCATTACAGGGGGAGAGAGAGAGACACACACACACACACACACACACACACACACACACACACACACACACACACACACACACACGTGCGACGGCTATAAAGACACATATGGTGGAAAATAACTGGAGTTAATTTTGAGTGGCTGGGAATGTTTCACCACAATATATGATTGATTACTTTCCAATCAAAAGCTGGAAGCATGGAAATATAGACAGAAGATAGAGAGACATCATTACAATGGAATATAAGAGGTAGGAGACTGTCAGTAAGAGGAGGGGCACTGAGGAAATGAAAAGATTTTTGCTCTACTCAATCCAAAGAGCTGTCCCCTTTGTAACTCAAATTCATATTCTCAGGTATCGGTCCAGAAGATTGTGGACAGTGCGCTGACACCATTCCTTGGCAAGATTGAGGAGTTGTTTGACCCTTCAGCCTCAACACTACACATTGCTCGCACCTCCCAGCACATCATTACACTCTGGCATGCTGACATCCTACTCACTAAGCTGTTTGACCAGAATGATCTGACAAAATTCTTCTCGGAGGTGATGAACGATGTGTTGGAGAAAAACAACCTGATGCACCAACAGGAGACCGGTGAGAGTGAGGGTTGTGGCTTCACCGTGGAGGTGCTGGTCACCCACACCGGAAACCCCATGATAGACGAGGCTTACAACAAGGCTTCCATTGGAGACTCTTTCATGCAGGAGGTGGAGACCATAACACTAGGGGACATGCAAATCATCAACTACCACCAGATTGATCCACAGCACATCTCAAAGTATGTCCACATGATAGCAATGTACCGATATAGGATACGCATGGAGAAGAAGGCTGGAGGGCGTTCAGATGGAGGGGGTGGAGGCGCAGGGGCTGGGAGCAAGGACACTCTCATGCCTCCCCTCCTTGAAGGTGATGTGTTACCTGACGACTCGTCCACACCTCAGGACCTTGACGACCTTGTGAACAGGATGGCAGGAGGGGGTGATGACCTTCTCACAGGGTCAAGCAGTGCACTGACCCGAGCATGCTTCCAGCAGGTCAGCACAGATTTGAAGCGCAGGGCCGTGTCTGACCTTGAGCTTTATGTGAACCCGTCATTCCACGAGGAGCTCATCATGCACATCATGGTGGACCAGGTGGAGGAGCGGGGAACCCTCCCTCTGTGCCTTGCCGTGTTCCTAGCCAAAGGATGTAACTTCTGCCGCAAGAAGGAATGCAAAGGGGAAGACCTCACACTCCCCATCAGCCCTGATAATCCCGTCTGCCCTGACCGACAGTGCATCAAACGGAACCTCATATGTGAGCTGTGCAACAAACAGATGTCCAACTCCAAGTCTCTGGCAAGACACAAGTACAGTCTGCACGACATACAGGTTGGAGACACTGGTGGGATCTTCATCTGTAGTCACTGCGGGGAGACGTTCAGCAAGAAGTGGAAGCTGAACATGCACGAGAGGCAGCACGAGGACCGCAAGCTGGAGGTGGCATGTCAGATCTGTGGAAAGGTAATGCGTGGTGCCATGGCCCTCAAGAAACACGTCAACATGGTCCATGAGACTAAGCCACAGTACCATTGTGAATTTTGCAACAAAAGTTTTAAGCGTAAAGAGACCCTCAATGTCCACGTCCGCATCCACACTGGTGAGAAGCCATTCTCGTGCCCACGGTGTGACTATGCCTCAGAGACCAAGGGTAACCTGAAGGCCCACATGTGGCGGAAACACAAGATGCAACTTGGCACCCAAGCTTCAGACCAACAGCAGGTGGCCGATGAACAGGCAATGGCAGCAAGCTTGGTGGCCCATGCCCACCCTCTTGGTGATGGTTCCTTCATCATTGCTCAAGGGAACACAACTCCTGGCACCATCCTTAGAGCTGGTGTGGAAGACCGTATGTCACCTGGCCACCAGTACTAAGAGAGGGAAGGCATGTGAGGGACAGTGACTGGTAGTGTGAAGCAGAGTCATTTACTGCTGTCACACAGGCAAGGACAGAGTTTGTTGATCTGGGGTGTAAATAAACCCGACTCTTTCCTTCCAGTGAAATAATGACGTCAAGCTGTAAGCTACAATGTATTGCCAATGACAAGACTGAACATTCATTAAAGTCCTGTACTTTTATTCAGGGAGAAATATTTATTTTCATTTATCATTTTATATGAAATGTACACAGCAGTGACCTGATTGTGAGTGATATGCATGCATATGAAGCATGTTTACCATTGTAAATATTCATAATTGTGAAAGTTACTTGTAGATATGTATGTCATATTTATTACTGCAATGCCTTGTAAAATTATTGAAATTATATATATTTTTAATATACATTATTGACTATACATTAGAAAGTCCTTTACCATCAGTCAGTGAAATGGAGAATATATTAACAAAATAAATTCATTCTTACTCGGTCACTGAATAAGAGTGTAGAGGGTGAGTGGAACAAAATGAACGGATAATCAAAAAGCTGATGCAAATACAGTTGAAGGTTTTAAAAGGAAGTTAAACATTTATGAATGGGGAAGGAAGATGGTGAATATTTCATTCTCAGGAGCTGCCATGTGTAGGCCATCTGACCTCTTGTAGTCTACTTATATATATCTGTGTAGATTCGAGGCCATACACAATAGCAGGGAGTTGCATTGACTTTCATGTCTGTTACTTAAGTCTGTGGTGGTTAAGAACCAATTAACACATCCATGTACACAAAAGTATGTATATTTATTGCTCATAATATTATTCGCTCATGTTTTTTCTTTTCTTATTCGTATGTATAGAATGCAGGTTATGTTTGTGACTTATTTTTATTACAGTCAGCTAGACCAAAAAGTCCAGAGGTTAACAGCAAGGTGCATCAGCAGAATGAAGCATCCTTTACAGCCCTTATCGTGGTCTAACCGATGAGGTTTGGGGAGCCCCTCAGACAAGTAAGAGAACCAGGTAAGAACGAGGGAAAGAAGGACGGGTAATAGCCCCAGATACATCCACAATCCTCTGTATCTTCCATTGGTACTGCATGAAATGAGAAACAGAGGCTGAGAAAGATACACTTGTGCTTCTTGAATGTTATTAAGAAGTGCCAGGAGGAAGATATGCCTTCAACATCATGCTCTGGGTTACTGAGAAATGCAAGGACGGCCACTTCCCTAGTTATCCACTGTTGGCACTGCAAGAAATAAGAAACTAAAAGATTAATTGGGTTTCTAAGAGGCAAAAAGAAGTGATAACAGCTAGGCGATGTAACATGAAAATAAAGAAATATAAGCAATAACTATCACGTTTTAGGCCAGTAGGAATATGAGGATGGCAGTGTTCCTGGTTATCTTTCACTGGCACTGCACAGAACAAGAAATGTAAGCTGAAAAAAATAACTTGTGACGTGCGAGTAGAGATAAGCCAAGATAACACGTTCTCAGTGGTGATTGAAGGAGAGCCGGGCAATGTAGATCATAATAATACACACCCATATCCTCCGCTGTTACTATACCTATAGGTTATATGGTAGGAAACTTGGCTGGAAAGAGTGAATTTGTGGCTACTGAGAAACAAAAATGGTGGAAGAGGTGCAGGGAAAGATAAGAAAAGATCAGGGATATATGAGATGGCCAGAATACTTACTTATCCTACACTGGCAGTACGTGAAATAGGAAACAGAGCCTGAAAAGGATGGATGTGTGAATAACGAAAAATAAAAAAATGCTGGAAAAGGCTCAAAGACATAAAGATAACCCAAAGTAGAATGTAGGCTACTGCTCTGGGTGACAGATGCAAGGATCGACGGTCTGTATCCCTAGTTATTCTCCCCTGGCAGTTAAATCATGAACAAGGAAACAGAGGCTGGGAAGGATGAAGATGTGAATAATGAGGAGTAAAAACGCTAGAAGAGGCGCGAAGACATGGAGGTAATTAGGATCAGCCCAAAGTAGTCATCCGGGTGACGAAAAATGCGAGAATGGGTTACGTGGTAGGCCTATCCCTAGTTACCCCTCTTTGGCAGTTCATGAAATAGGAATCATAGAGGCTGGAAAAGAGGAATATGTGGCTTTGCAGAGTTATGAAGGAGCAAAGTTGTGGAGAGATAAGGAAAGATTTACTTGAAAGTGATCCTGGGTAACGAAATAAAAAGATAAGATGCGAGAACGGGTTACATATCCTTAACATCCTCATCTGACAGGCTGGAAAGGTGGAATATGTGGTTGGGAGAATTGTAAAGAAGTGAAACTGTGGAGAGATAAGGAAAGATCAACCCATAATATTCTGGGTGACAAGAGACTCGAAAACAGGTCGTGTATATGGTTATCCTCCCCTGGCAGTTCATGAAATAGGAAACAGAGGCTGGAGAGAAGGAATATGTGGTTGGGAGAGTTGTAAAGAAGTGAAACTGTGGAGAGATAAGGGAAAGACCAACCCATAATATTCTGGGTGACAAGAGACTCGAAAACAGGTCGTGTATATGGTTATCCTTCCCTGGCAGTTCATGAAATAGGAAACAGAGGCTGGAGAGAAGGAATATGTGGTTGGGAGAGTTGTAAAGAAGTGAAACTGTGGAGAGATAAGGGAAAGACCAACCCATAATAGATCGAGTAATCTGGGTGACAAGAGACGCGAAAACAGGTCGTATCCATGGTTATCCTTCCCTGGCAGTTCATGAAATATTAAACAGAGGCTGGAAAGGAGGAATATGTGGTTGGGAGAGTTGTAAAGGAGTGAAACTGTGGAGAGATAAAGGAAAGACCAACCCATAATAGACTAATCTGGGTGACAAGAGATGCGAGAACAGTGGTTATCCTCCCCTGGCAGTTCATGAAATAGGAAACAGAGGCTGGAAAGGAGGAATATGTGGTTGGGAGAGTTGTAAAGGAGTAAAACTGTGGAGAGATAAAGGAAAGACCAACCCATAATAGACTAATCTGGGTGACAAGAGATGCGAGAACAGTGGTTATCCTCCCCTGGCAGTTCATGAAATAGGAAACAGAGGCTGGAAAGGAGGAATATGTGGTTGGGAGAGTTGTAAAGGAGTAAAACTGTGGAGAGATACAAGAAAGACCAAGAGATAAGGAAAGATCAATCCATAATAGAGTAATCTGGGTGACGAGAGACGCGAAAACAGGTCCTATCCATGGTTATCCTCCCCTGACAGTTCATGAAATAGGAAACAGAGGCTGGAGAAAAGGAATATGTGGTTGGGAGAGTTGTACGGTAAAAGAGAAGGATAGATAAAGGAAAGACCAATCCTTAATAGAGTAATCTGGGTAACAAGAGATGGTTATTCTCCCCTGACAGTTCATGAAATAGGAAACAGAGGCTGGAGAAAAGGAATAAGTGGTTGGGAGAGTTGTACGGTAAAAGAGTAGGATAGATAAAGGAAAGACGTACCAATCCAAAATAGAGTAATCTGGGTAACAAGAGATGGTTATTCTACCCTGGCAGTTCATGAAATAGGAAACAGAGGCTGGAGAGAAGGAATTATGAAGTTTAGGACAATCGTAAAGGAGTAAAACTGTGGAGAGATAAGGAGAGATCAACCCATAATAATGTGACAAGAGATGCGAAAACCGGTCGTATCCATGGTTATCCTTCCCTGGCAGTTCATGCAATAGGAAACAGAGGCTGGAGAGAAGGAATATGAGGTTTAGGAGAGTCGTAAAGGAGCGGGAGGAGGCAGGGCGGTGCGCAGGAGGCCCCGCGCACGTCACGGCCACTCCTCCCGCCGCGGCCATATTGTGGGGACAGGAGGTGAGCCAGACCCAAAATACCCCAAGTTATCCCATTTCTCACCCCATTTTCCTATTTTTCACCAGTGCCCTCGAAAAATAAGTGTCAGAGTGAGCGGGTGGGGTGAGTCTGGACGGTTGGAAATTCAGAAAACCCTAAATTCCGGAGTTACACGAGAGAGGTCCAAAGTTTGTGTCGGCGCGCGCCAGGTTTAAGTTATGTTTTTTAGTGTCCTGTCATGGAGATTCAGGGGCGTGGGAGTCGTTTACGTGTGGGAGAAGGCGTGGGAAGGGGATGGTTGGGGTGTACGGGGTAGGTGGAGGGCGCGGGGCGGTGGGTGGTGGTGGTCGCCGGGCACCCACCTGTAACCTCACCACCTGTCCACTCCACCTCCAGGCCTCATTAACCTGTATTTACTAGTCAGAGCTCCTCCCCCCGGCCTTCCCAAGCTCGTTTTCCTCTTATCTTCATGGGGAATTCGGGCTTATCATCAGTATTTCCTTATCAGTTTCAAGCTGGTTATTTGTGAAGGGATTGGATTAAGGTTAGCCCACTTGCTATTTAATCACCCAACCTCGTTTTCCTCTTATCTGCATGGGGAATTCGGCCTTATCATCAGTATTTCCTTATCAATTTCAAGTTTGTTATCAGTGAAGGGATTGAATTGAGGTTAGCCCACCATCCTCATTAACCTGTATTTACTAGCCAGAGCTCTTCCCCCTGTCCTGCCCAAGCTCGTTTTCCTCTTATCTGCATGGGGAATTAGGGCTTATCATCAGTATTTCCTTATCAGTTTCAAGTTTGCTATCATTGAAGGGATTGAGGTTAGCCCACTTACTATTTAATCACCCATGAATTTTGTCTCTTATCAGCATGAGGAGTTTGGGTTTATCATCAGTATTTCCTTATCAGTTTCAAATTTGTTATCATTGAAGGGATGAAATTGAGGTTAGCCCACTTATAACTTACTATCCTCATTAACCTGTATTTACTAGCCAAAGCTCCTCCTCCTTCCATTTCCCTCTTTATTTCCATGGGGAATTTGGGTTTATCATCAGTATTCCCTTATCAGTTTCAAGTTTTTGTTATCTGTGAAGGGACTGAATTGTGGTTAGCCCACTTGCCTCCCACTTATCTTCATCATTATGCTTTTTCCTTTTATCTTTTATCAGGCTCTTATATTGATCCTTATCAGTGCCACTTTCTCTTATTATCAGTCTCCATTATCTGCTTGTTTCCACACATGAGGTTGTCTTTTCAGTTTATGGAAATTAATTTGGAAAGTAGTTTCTCTTATCACCTCTAATTGCCTATTATTATTATGGTTCATCTTTCACTGGCTTATTTTAACTCTACATCAGTGAGGTTTCCCTTATCTTAAGTTACCCTAATGGTGTCTGTATAATAGGGCCACATTTTTTCAATATCTATCTGGGAGTTATCTTGTCCTACCCTAATGATGTTTCTGTGTAATAGGACCACATTGACAAATCCTTACTATTTCAATGTGGCTAAAGGTACTACTATGTATTGTGGGAGAGCTAGGTTTTTGTTTTAGTGGCCCAGGTTATTGTGTTGGTGGGTCTATTTTGGTGAATCTAGGCTGCTGTTTTGATGTGCCTAGTGTACTATTTTGGTGGACCAGGTTATGATTTTTGAGATGGTATTAATGGGTATGGTGGAGGAAAGATGAGTGGTTGGATGTGGGTGGAAGTGGCTTGTGGAATGTAGGCAGGTCTAGGATGTATTTTGATGTGGCTAGGTTACTCTTTTGATGGACTAGGTTAGTGTTTTGATGGATAAGGTTACTGTGTTGGTGGGTCTTAGCTGCTATTCTGGTGGGTTTTGGCGACTATTTTTGTGGGGCTAGGCTGGTATTTGGTATGGTTAGGTTACTATATTGGTAGATCCAGGTTATTATTTTGGTTGAGCTTGGCTGCTATGTTTATGGGGCTATGTTACTTTTGATGAGGTAATGTTACGGTCCTGTGTTAGGCTGTGAAATTTTGCTTATTTTAAATGTGGTCCATGCATCTAAAATCATCAAACTAATCACAGGTCTATGTATGCTCAATGCTAACCTGCACTATAGTGTATTCCATCAACTCAAACTAATTCTAACCCAATGGCAGCATCTTTGTTTTTTACCTCTATTGTTGCTAAATAACCATGCCTGTGTACCCAAATCAATCAGTCTTTTACCTCTAATTTAGCTGATAATGATGGCATGAACTGGGCAGTTGTGTTTTAATCTTCAGTAATTATTAATCTGTTTTGTGTTTTGACGAAGAAAGTACTACATTTGTTTTCACTTTTTACTTCATGGAGGAAAGTAAATGGAAAGTATGCGGTATAACGTATATAGCCCTAAGAGCAATAGGGTTGAAGCTGTTTCCGTTTTTTTGTTACCGTATGTATTGTCAGTTGCGGGAACACGATAGTCTGTGGTTGGCATTTCTGCTTCAGCACAAATCAAGAGATCATTTAGTACCTCTAAAACACCCAACTCACTCTGCTGCTGACATTTATTTTTTCTGGTGGATCTAATCATTCTATTCATCTTTCTCTCACCATTTTGTTATATGTTACATTTTACCTTGTTTACCTATTGTAGTGTTATCTTATAAATGCTCCTGTGAAATGGGCATTTATAATTATAATCATGTCAGGTGGTGGTGGACGTTAACCCACATACACACACCACCTAATGATTGCATGTGTGGTTTGGTTTTCTGCAGGTGTTTGTTTTGATATGAGTGAATCGACAAAGGGTGGCATATTTTTGTCTAATATTTATTTATGTAGTATATATACTTATTTATCTGTTTATTTATTATCTTTTCATCAAAGTTTACAGTCTTATGTGCAGTTGATGTGTTTGAGGTGAAAAAAAATATTCCCAAGCAGGCATGAAGAAAGAGCAAAATTCCAAGAACTGAGTGCAATAAGAGATGTGACCAGAATCGTACGTATAAGTGATAATAAAGGGCAATCAAAAGCTGTTTTATAAGCAATTAGAAAATGTTACTGCATTTTATTTATTTATTTTCTATTGTGGTCACTTTACATTCTTTCTGGTGTCTAGGCTGCTATTACTTGATCTTTTCCATTAAGATTGTGATGATTTAACTTTCATTCTGCTTTGACAGAAAAGGGAGCTAAAGAGAGGTTGATATAGGGACGGAATTGCAAGGAGAGGAGAGATGATATGAATGGGTATGGTGGAGGAAAGACGAGTGGTTAGACATGGGTGGAAGTGGCTTGCGGAATGTATACTCAGAAATTAATTGTAATAATGTTGCAAGACTTAATTAGGATCAAGAAGGAAAAATAGGAAAAAGGAAATGGTACTCATATAAAGTATAGGAACCCTAGACTAGAAATACATGAAGATTGAAAAAGATAAGTTAGGCTGTCAGCATGAAAAAAAAAAGAGAAAAGGTAATGTTATTAATTGTAAAAGATGTGAAATAACTAAGAAAAGAACCAAGCATGCAGGAGAAAGACAATACCTCTGAGTGCCAATGCAAAAGGAAATTTCTTCATTGGCACTCAGCTGAAGTGTCTGTTGGTGTAGCCCCGCCCAAGGGAGCTGACAGGAAGCCTTACAAACGCAGGAGGGTTTTGGGGCTTCCAGTTATGTGTGCGGAGGGTCGACCTGGGTTAGTTTGTGCTCACTGTGGGTGGGGGCAGCTACTGGGAGGGAGAGAGAGAGAGAGACAGAAAGGCATTGTATGTGAACTATAGAGCCATAGAAGGCATTTGTGAACTACTAGAGAGCCATAGAGGGCATTTTATACAGAGACATTTTTGAAGAAAGTGATAGGAAGTTAAGGCAGTTGTGAAGTGAGACCAGTTGTAATGTAAAGCAGATGTGAAGAAAGAGTGAGACTGACATTTGTGAAGGCAGAGAGATAATGAATTGTCTTCTCACTACCAGCATTGTGAAAAAGTGTCGTGTACATGTGGGAAATCGGATTTAATGCTTCTGATGCATCAGCGGATGAAAGATCAGTGTGATGTATAGCTTGGTAAGTTAAGACTGACTTTGGTTGAACAGAATCACCTTGAAGCAAAAAAACATGTAAATATTATCCATCTTGTCTTTTTCTGTCAGTGCAAGTTGGATTATTCACAAGATGAACTTTGCTTTAGGTGAACAGACAAAATGAGAGCAAACCATTGAGATCCTCCAGACAAGTGTCTTGTCAAACAACAAACACCCTCCCTCTGTTGGGTTGCCATTGCAGGTTGGATTTTTAAAGGATATGAACATATATGTAGGCGAATGGACAAAAATTAAAGTAAATCACTTTCGTTACTTAACGGATATATAGAAAAAAATAGCAGATTAGAGTGATCAGGCAAATATTGGATAAAAGATCATTAAACAAGTAAAACAGTACTTCTGTTATGTTGCTGTAAAGGTTACGAATGTTGATTTGGGCAAGCAGACAAATACCAGAACTAACACCCTCCTTGTCAAACACATTGAGGTGAACAGACAGACAGATACCAGAGCACTAACCCCCTCTTTGTCATTGCAAGCTGGCAGACACAATGGAGTCAATACAAGAAGCCATCAAGGAGCACATCCAGGGCAAGCTGCGGGAAATTGGCAGCACCCTGGAGGAGGAGCGGCGGGAACTCAGTGTATGTTTCTCACCCCTCGGTAGTGCCCTCGTAGATGCCGTGTTAGAGTGTGCATAGCGCCCAGTACCGGCCCATACTCTTCTTAGAGTATTAAAACGTTTTCTAGCAGAACAAACTCTTTTTACGTATCTTGGTAGTGACCCCAGAGATGCAGTGTGTAGGGTTGTGAGTGTAGTACCCATTACCAGCCCAGAACCTCTACGCAGGGTATAAAAGCGTTTTTTACTGTAGCAAACCCTTTTTATTGATTTCCCCCCATAGACATTGTGTGTAGACTGGTGAAATCATAGCTCCCAGTACAAACTCAGAACCTTTACCTGGGGTATGAAAGCATTTTCTATCATCATGAACCCCTTTTCATATATTTTCTTCGTTTGTGCTCCCATAGATGTTGTGTCTAGGTTGGCGAGAGTGTGATTCGCAACATAGAGTAGGCATCGTTTAAAGATTTCTGTGTTTTAGAGAACCCAATATACGTTTCCCTCGGTAGTGCTCATATAGGTATCATATGCAGACTGGCATGAGCATATTGCCTGATTACTCTACATAGGATGACTGTTTTACATTATTACCCACATAAGTTGAAGTGATTATTGTGAAGGCTTGTCAGATGTTGTTTAGGCGACTTGTTATCCAGGTGATGGCTTGTCTTTTTTGTATTGTTCCCTAGATGCCACACCTGTGATGATTAGTGTGTTCCTCCGCCTCAACAACCCCTTTTTAAAGTGTTTGAATGTGACACTGTAATTGAATGTTTTATCCTACAGTGATATTTAGGGGCACTTGTTGCTTGACGGTGGAACAAATCATATCATACTAATTTTATGGTATCAGAACGACTCAGTTTTACTGTAACGTAGACTTGCTTAGCTTGATATTTAGTGTCATAGTTAAACAAAATATAGTTGTGTATTTCATAATCTAAGTGTTAGATATCGCTGTATGTTTTGAGTTGAATCTTTCCTCAAAAGTTAGAAGAAATAGTCTGTTTTAGGAGCTGTAGTCTAAAATATTTCAACGGTTAATATGAACTATATATGTCACCAAGTACATTTAGGGTAAGTGCTGTGTGAATATATTTAGTTTTATTTATTTTAGCATTGAGGAAATTCAGTGTCAACTTTGGTATTCAGGATTCCTTAGTTGACCTTTTCCAGGTATACTACACAAATCCACATAATTTTGAACATCACACAAGGGAAAAAGAAGAGTTGAATCCACACTGTACTACTCTTCCTCCTTTGAACAGTAGTAGTAAAAGGGTCGGCACTTACACAGTTAATACAATTCTAGAAGGTTAGTTTGAAAGTGAATGCATCATAGCCTTAAGGTGTTAGATATCTATGTATGGGACATTTTTCTAGGTTATGTTAATCCTCAGCTAGGCCAGTGGGCAGGGATTGACATTTACATTGAAATTGATTTTTTTTAAGGTTTAATTCATTCTTCAAGCAAAAATATCACAGCGTTAGGAGAGGAATATCAAGTCTACCAGAGTTACTACATACCCCACAATTTCAATACCTGTTAATTTGTACTGTGTTCCCTCATTTCCGTTACTCAAGCATCGTAAGGTGTTCCCTGCATCACTCCCCCATACAGACTCCATAGCTGGTCCCCCGTGAAGCCCCTCGTAACCTCTTTATGGTGTTGTGTTGCGTCTCAGCCTTGGTTAAGAGGATTGGATTGCGCTATGCCTCCATACACCGCCTTGCCTCCAACCGACCGTAGAAAATGAGACCTTGTTTATTTTCTTGTTATAAGGGATTCATGTGTGTGGGTTGTGGTGTTTGGGAGGATATAGAGGGGAGGAAAGGGGATTGGAGGAGGACTTTGTGATTGGAAAGGGGATTGAAAGATTATTGGGGAAGGGAAGGAGTGTATATTGTACATGAAGGGGATAATAGAGAGGATAACATGGGAAAGGAAATAATAAGAGAAAGAGGGGAAATGAGAGGAAATCGAGTTTGTTTTAGAAGGGAATTGTTATAGGTGGTGAGAAACAGACAAACTGTGGAGGGAAAAATACAGAAGTGAAAGTAGATTCTTGTTAAGGAAATAAATAGAGGTAGAAAAGGGGACATTGGCATGAAAATGAAAATAAAGCTGAAGGTGATGATACGAATTGGGAAAATAAAGAAAAGGAGGGTGAAGATAAAAAATAGAGTAGAAGGTAGAAAAGGATATTAATGCTGAAAGTGAAGATATGCATTGGGAAAAAATAAATAAAAATGAGGGTAAAGAATGATAGAGGAAGAAATAGAGAAGGGAAAAAGAGGAATGTTTCTGATGAAAAGGAAAGTAAAATTATTGAAGGTGAAAATGTGCCAGGTGAAAAGAAAGAAAATGAGGATGAATTATGTTCAGAGTAGAAAAAAGGAATGAGTATATGAAAAGTAAAAGTTGAAGGTGAAACACACACAAGGGAAAAATAAAGAAAATGAGGATAAAGAATGTTGAAGGGAAAAAAATGAAAGTTAGAAAAGAGAGTTGAGTATGAAAACTAAAGTAAAAATGAAGTAATAGGTACAGAAGGAGAAATATCGAGAAAAAGAGAATGAAGACTGTCAGGGTAGAAAAGGTATTGTACGTGTTATGGTAAGGAAAGGCTGTGGAGAAGTGGATAGATGGATGAGATGAAGGTAGGCTGAGTGGATGGGGCGGAGGAGGTGGAAGAGGGAGAGATAAGCAGGTGGTGGTGGTGATGAGAAAGGGAGATTATAGAAGAGAAAAAAAGAATAAGAGGAGAAAGTGGTCTTGGTGGAACATGAACAAAAAAGAGGAGTTCGTGGTGATAATGGAAAAGAGATACGAAAGAAGGAAGAAAAGGACAAGGAGGAGGAACTGGTGGTGAAAGGAGTGGATAATTAAAGGAAAGAAGAAAAGGAGGAGAACGTAGTGTTGGTTGTGATAGGACAGTGAGATACAGAGCAGGGAGCAGAAAAGGAGAAGGAAGCGGTGGGGATTTAATATGAAAAGAATTAGGGTGAGGAGGAGGAGGTAGTGGTGGTGGTGATGGAGAAGGGAGATAAAAGATAAAGAAGAAGAAAAGGTGAAGGAAGAAGTGGCGGTGGTGGACCATGAGAAGGAAGGAGGAGGAGAAGGAGAGTGCCGGAAGTGTCATCTCCGGCACAGAACCACCTGCAGACGCCTTTAGCTTCCTTATCCTCCTCTACATCCTCTTCCTCCTCCTCATCTGCTTCTTATTTTTCTTCTTATTCCTCCTCCAGCAGTAACTCAGCATGATCGGTTTGCAGCCTCTCCTCCTCCTCCTTCTCCATAAATAGTTTACAGCACTTTATAGATGTCTTCCGCTTGGCTCTATTGAAAGATGTTTTTTTTGTCTTTAAGGGTAAACTTGTGAAATTACGTGCAACCTTGAGCTATTTTCGAAAGTGGGTCTGTTCCGTGTGTGTGTGTGTGTGTGTGTGTGTGTGTGTGTGTTTGTTTGTTTGAGTTGGCGATAATGCGAGGTATGGAGAGAGAGAGAGAGAGAGAGAGAGAGAGAGAGAGAGAGAATCGTCATGCACCATATCCCGTTTTCTTCTCGGCCTGACGTCATGAGAAGGCCTAATTGTGTGTGTGTGTGTGTGTGTGTGTGTGTGTGTGCAGCGGAAGAGCCCGAAGGAAGATGTTGTAAGACTTAAATTTAGGTGTGTGTGTGTGTGTGTGTGCGTTTCGAATTGACTAGGATACACCTCAGGAATTAATGTCTTGTAAATTTCATGGAGCAACACTCTCTCTCTCTCTCTCTCTCTCTCTCTCTCTCTCTCTCTCTCTCTCTCTCTCTCTCTCTCTCTCTCTCTCTCTCTCTCTCTCTCTCTCTCATCTTCCTAACATTCACAAAAAAAATCAAAGGCAATTATTTCCTCAAGGGCATTTAGCTATACTCTCATCCCTCCTCAAGGACACCCAATAAACCATCAGTCCTTCTATTCTGTATATTCAACCTTTTGCTGAACCTTCCTGCCTCTTATCTATTGCGCTGACTAAACAAAAACAAGACCCAACGATGTGTTCTGGTACTGTCGTGTTTACTCCTTGCTCTGTCTTTAAAGTCTATATTTTTATACATATCGGGCTCCCATACGACTATTTTCCCGTTTGATACAAAAGTCGGGTAAAACTATCACCAGTTGGTATCTGGACACCTCTCCTCCTGAAATTGACCTGTCTTTCGGCCACCTCTTTTGATTCTTTTTATAGGAGCAGCGAGTAGCAGGCTTTTTTTTATTTCCTTTTTTTGTGCCCTTGAGCTGTCTGTTGTAAAAAAAAAAAAAAAAAAAAACCTGGATCACAGACAGTCCATTGAAATCCCAGAAACTTCTACGACAGTCTTTTCAAACAGGTGAACTGAGGTGCCAATGTGTCAAAAAATAAGGATGTGTCTTTTAAGCATCTTGTTCACCATACGTATCACAAGATTTTTCAAACGTCGTATTAGTGTTTATTAAGTCTGTTTTGGCTAGTTTAGTTTGGCTTTTTAATTCTTTTTTAGGACGAAGTTCCTTTAGGTTCACGGTGCAGAAGAAGGGTCAAACTACCACCAGGGTCACAGAACTCTCCCTGGAAATGTTCTAAACTCCTACGAATGGCTTGTCAAATGTGTGCATGGGCGCCGAAATGTTAAAAAAATGTGACCTTAAGCGTTTTGTTCATCATATCGTCACCTTCGTAAACAAACCGCCTAAGTCATTATTTTCTACTTTCCAGGAAATCAGAAAAGAACTGTCATTTTCTCATTTGGCTTAAGAGTTAGGCAGAAATGAAAAGGTTAATTCTAGAACACTCGAACCCTGAATGACGAAGGGAACTGTACAAAAATGGGCGTCACATGATGAAAAATTGATGTAGAGAAAAACCTGGAAACCTATGAAGAGTGACTTTGGCGATTATTTTATGAGGGTGACGATATAGTTTCACCGTCACTTCTCTTGGTTATGACTCTTGTTGTCAGGCGCGATGTGGGTTTTCTTAAAAGGTTCTTCCAGATGAGTGAGGAATGCGGTGGTAATTGAAGGGTTTGAGTGTGATGGTGATGCGTGGCCTAAATATTTGTTGATCTGGAGAGAGAGAGAGAGAGAGAGAGAGAGAGAGAGAGAGAGAGAGAGAGAGAGAGAGAGTTTTACGACAGGTGTTGTTGAGGGACAGAGGACAAACATTTTCGCACACACACACACACACACACACACACACACACAGAGAGAGAGAGAGAGAGAGAGAGAGAGAGAGAGAGAGAATTAGTACTACATAAAAAACATAGTCAGTTCGTATTAGCCAATCTCTCTCTCTCTCTCTCTCTCTCTCTCTCTCTCTCTCTCTCTTGACCTTATTGCAGCGTGTGGCCTTGAGGGAGGAAGGAGGGGTAGGATAGGGGGGGTAGGGGGGAGGGGTCAACCAGGTGTGTATGCCGCGTGACCACAGGTAGGGGGAGGGCGTCAGGTGGATGTAGACAGGTGCTTCGTTAGGCTCTCAAGGTCACCTGCACGCCGGCACCTCCACTACCTCCTCCTCCCCCTCGTCTTCCGTCACCTGCAATTCCAAAGAGGAGAAACAAGATGATGATGAAGAGGAGGAAGAGGTGGTGGTGATACTGGTGATAGAGGAGGATTAGGTGGTGGTGATGGTGGAGGAGGAGGAGGTGGTGATTGTGGAGGTGATAGAGAAGGAGGAGGAGGTGGTGGTGATTGTGGAGGTGATAGAGAAGGAGGAGGAGGAGGTGGTGATTGTGGAGGTGATAGAGAAGGAGGAGGAGGTGGTGGTGATTGAGGAGGTGATAGAGAAGGAGGAGGAGGTGGTGATTGTGGAGGTGATAGAGAAGGAGGAGGAGGAGGTGGTGGTGATTGTGGAGGTGATAGAGAAGGAGGAGGTGATGGTGATTGTGGAGGTGATAGAGAAGGAGGAGGAGGAGGTGGTGATTGTGGAGGTGATAGAGAAGGAGGAGGAGGAGGTGGTGATTGTGGAGGTGATAGAGAAGGAGGAGGAGGAGGTGGTGATTGTGGAGGTGATAGAGAAGGAGGAGGAGGTGGTGGTGATTGTGGAGGTGATAGAGGAGGAGGAGGAGGTGGTGGTGATTGTGGAGGTGATAGAGAAGGAGGAGGAGGTGGTGATTGTGGAGGTGATAGAGAAGGAGGAGGAGGAGGTGGTGATTGTGGAGGTGATAGAGAAGGAGGAGGAGGAGGTGGTGATTGTGGAGGTGATAGAGAAGGAGGAGGAGGTGGTGATTGTGGAGGTGATAGAGAAGGAGGAGGAGGAGGTGGTGATTGTGGAGGTGATAGAGGAGAAGGAGGAGGAGGTGGTGATTGTGGAGGTGATAGAGGAGAAGGAGGTGGTGATTGTGGAGGTGTGATGGGGAGAAGGAGGAGGAGGAGGTGGTGATTGTGGAGGTGATAGAGGAGGAGGAGGAGGTGGTGATTGTGGAGGTGATAGAGAAGGAGGAGGAGGAGGTGGTGATTGTGGAGGTGATAGAGAAGGAGGAGGAGGAGGTGGTGATTGTGGAGGTGATAGAGGAGGAGGAGGAGGTGGTGATTGTGGAGGTGATAGAGGAGGAGGAGGAGGAGGTGGTGATTGTGGAGGTGATAGAGGAGGAGGAGGAGGTGGTGATTGTGGAGGTGATAGAGAAGGAGGAGGAGGAGGTGGTGATTGTGGAGGTGATAGAGAAGGAGGAGGAGGAGGTGGTGATTGTGGAGGTGATAGAGAAGGAGGAGGAGGAGGTGGTGATTGTGGAGGTGATAGAGAAGGAGGAGGAGGTGGTGATTGTGGAGGTGATAGAGAAGGAGGAGGAGGAGGAGGTGGTGATTGTGGAGGTGATAGAGAAGGAGGAGGAGGAGGAGGAGGAGGAGGTGGTGGTGATTGTGGAGGTGATAGAGGAGGAGGAGGAGGAGGTGGTGATTGTGGAGGTGATAGAGAAGGAGGAGGAGGAGGAGGTGGTGATTGTGGAGGTGATAGAGAAGGAGGAGGAGGAGGAGGTGGTGATTGTGGAGGTGATAGAGAAGGAGGAGGAGGAGGTGGTGATTGTGGAGGAGGAGGAGGTGGTGATTGTGGAGGTGATAGAGAAGGAGGAGGAGGTGGTGGTGATTGTGGAGGTGATAGAGAAGGAGGAGGAGGAGGTGGTGATTGTGGAGGTGATAGAGGAGGAGGAGGAGGTGGTGATTGTGGAGGTGATAGAGTAGGAGGAGGAGGAGGTGGTGATTGTGGAGGTGATAGAGAAGGAGGAGGTGGTGGTGATTGTGGAGGTGATAGAGAAGGAGGAGGAGGAGGTGGTGATTGTGGAGGTGATAGAGAAGGAGGAGGAGGAGGTGGTGGTGATTGTGGAGGTGATAGAGGAGGAGGAGGAGGAGGAGGAGGTGATTGTGGAGGTGATAGAGAGGAGGAGGGAGGAGGTGGTGATTCAGGTGATAGAAGGAGGAGGAGGAGGTGGTGCTTGTGGAGGTGATAGAGGAGGAGGAGGAGGTGGTGATTGTGGAGGTGATAGAGAAGGAGGAGGTGATTGTGGGTGATAGAGAAGGAGGAGGAGGTGGTGGTGATTGTGGAGGTGATAGAGAAGGAGGAGGTGGTGATTGTGGAGGTGATAGAGAAGGAGGAGGAGGTGGTGATTGTGGAGGTGATAGAGAAGGAGGAGGTGGTGATTGTGGAGGTGATAGAGAAGGAGGAGGTGGTGATGGTGATTGTGGAGGTGATAGACAGGAGGAGGTGGTGATTGTGGAGGTGATAGAGAAGGTCTTATTTTCTTATTGTGGAGGTGATAGAGGAGGAGGAGGAGGTGGTGATTGTGGAGGTGATAGAGCCGGAGGAGGAGGAGGTGGTGATTGTGGAGGTGATAGAGGAAGAGGAGGAGGTGGTGATTGTGGAGGTGATAGAGCCGGAGGAGGAGGAGGTGGTGATTGTGGAGGTGATAGAGGAGGAGGAGGAGGTGGTGATTGTGGAGGTGATAGAGCCGGAGGAGGAGGAGGTGGTGATTGTGGAGGTGATAGAGGAGGAGGAGGAGGAGGTGGTGATTGTGGAGGTGATAGAGGAAGAGGAGGAGGTGGTGATCGTGGAGGTGATTGAGGAGGAGGAGGCGGTGGTGATTATGGAGGTGATAGAGAAGGAGAAGGAGGAGGTGGTGATGGGGAAAGAGGAAGAGGAGGAGGAGGAGGAGGAGGGTGATGCATTGCGTGTTAATTGGACGATAAAGTATTGCCACGTGTTAAGATCTCAGGTAATTGGCGTAAGATGAGAGGAAATTGGTGTTGCGCGGGTCACGTTTTGCTTTTTTTTTTTTTTTTTTTTCCGTGGTAATTTTAGTGTTTTATTTTTCATGTTTTTTTTTTTTTTTCCCGTTCTGCTTTTTCTCGTCATCTCCATCTCCTTCAAATATCGTTTTGTTATTTTCCTTTCAAGTTTTTCTTCTTTTTATATAGTTTAGTTGCTAGTGTCTTTCTTCTTTTTTATTCTTTTTCTTCATCCTCTCCATCTCCTTCATATATCGTTTTGTTGTTTTCCTCTCTAGTTTTTCTTTTTTTCCATCTTCCTATACAGTTTAGTTGGTGTCCTTTTTTCTTCTTATTCTCTTTCTTCATCCTCTCCGTTTTCTTCATATCAGTTTTGTTTTCCTTTCTACTTTTCCTTCATTTTCTTCATCTTCTTCCTATGCAGTTTAGTTGATAATGTGTTTTCTTTCTTTTTCTTAATTGTTTTCCTGGTTTTATTTGTCCACCTTTTTGGCTTTTCTCATCCTTTGTCTTCTTCATTTTTCGTGTTGTTGTTTTCCTTCATTTTCTCAGTCTTCCTACACAGTTAACGTTTTTTCTTCCTTTCTTCTTTCTTACTTATTCTTATTTTATTCTTCTTATTCAGTCTGGACGCACAATTTAGACTTTTCCTCCATTTTTTTTTTCCTGTTTCCTTGGATGCATTATTCTCTCATTACTTTCCATCACGTCTTCCTCCTCCTCTTACTCTCTCTCTCTCTCTTCACATCATTATAGTTTTTCCTCCTTCGTTTCTTATTTCTTTACAATATTTTTTTTTTCGCTACCATTCTGTCACGTCCTCCTCCTCCTCCTCCTCCTCTTACGTCGCATCCACAAACGATATTTTCCTTCTTCCTCTTTTTTCATCGTGTCCTATTTTGCATCTTATCACATTCACCACCACCATCTCCTCCTCCTCCTCCTCCTCCTCCTCCTCCTCCTCTTCTTCCTCCAGGCCCCATTTGCGTCTTGATAATGCAGGTATTTCTGTCACACCTTTTAGCCCGCCAGGTAAGGTTCTGATACCTGTCTTGACGTCACCTATGCCTACCTCCCCCCTTCCCCCTCCCCCTCCCCTTGTTCCCCCTGATACTTCCTTTTACTGCCACTCCCCTTACTCTCTCTTTCCTCCTGTTGTTTTTATTCTATTCTTCTTGCATTCTTCCTCTTCCTTTCATTCTGGCCCATTCATTTCTCTTCCTTCTTCCTTTTCTTCCCCCCATACGTCCTCTACCGTGTTCCCTCTTTTCCCTTTTCCTCCCCCCACCCCACATGTTCCCTCTGGTACTTTTCCCTTTACTCCCACTCCCCCTGCTCCCTCTTTCCCTCACTTAATTCATATTCCCTCGTATTGTTTTTACTTCATTCTTATTCCATTCTTTCTCATTCATTCTTCTTCCCTCTTCCTCTTCTTCCCTCATACGTCCTCTTTACCTCATTCCCTCTTTCCCTTTACTCTCTTCCCCCATGCCATAATGTCCTCGTAATACCCTTCTTCCTCATACTCATTCCTACCTTCTCTTCCTCCCTCTTTCTTCATCGTTCCTCCTCCTCCTTTTTCTTTCCTTTCTCTTGCATTCATCTCTTCTGTCTTTCTCACTCAATCCTTCTACCTTTTGTACCTTATGACACACACACACACACACACACACACACACACACACACACACACACACACACACACCGCCAGGGCAAACAAACCTCACCACTCAAAACAAACACCGATATATTAACCATTGGAAGAACAGACCGGTGTTTGTGTACTGAAGTAGCGGGGAGAGAGAGAGAGAGAGAGAGAGAGAGAGAGAGAGAGAGAGTTACCCATCAATCAAAGGTAATAAGGAGTCTGCAAGAGGCTAGCCAGTCAACAGTTAGTCAGTCAGACAGTCAGCCAGTCAAGTCAGTCAGTCGAGTTCATGGTAGAAAAGAAGGGTTAAACTACTCACATTCAGTCAGTTAGTCAAGAGTCAACCAGTCAAAATCAGTCATTGTCGAGTCAGCCAGTCAGTCAGCCAGGCATATACACTTAATAGACGCCTTTAAACTTAATATATATCTGTAACTCAAATTCTGTCCTCGGTATGTATTTCCCCTAACCACAAAGCTACCGAAGAAAGTTAACATTTACACTAGTTATAAAGGCCTTCCGTTGACATTTTGATTAATTAGACACGACATAATGAAGGAAATGACATCACACTTTTTCGTTATTTTGTGATATCTACACAAGCAAAGGTTAACAAAAGCGACTCTAAACAAAGTGATATTTAAAGTGTAAAGAAATAAGCTGTTTTGGTGTGGAAGTCAACTAACCGCTGAAACGAAGCAGAATGGAAACAAAGGCTGACAATTGGCTTTCATGACAACCATAATTGACCTTTTTTCTAATTAAACCAATGAAAACTATGAATCAGTCTACTAAATGGCTCTCGTGGCAGCCCAATATGAACGAAAATTTTTACAAGTGCCTCTAGAATTCCTCGTTAGGTAACCCATTTTCAAGGTAACAAAGAATAAAGACAAAATGACTCCCTTGACAACTGTAATTAATCATTTTCGTAACTAATCAATCAGTCAACGAAAACTGAAAAAATGTTGACCAAACGGCCCCTAGCAACCTACCCTCGAGTGCCAGCTGCAATCTGACCCTCGAACTTCCGGTCCACCCTTGACACTCTCTCTCTCTCTCTCTCTCTCTCTCTCTCTCTCTCTCTCTCTCTCTCTCTATGTGCTCAGGTTTATTTTGTGACTTGACGAATGGAAGATGAGAATAAGAGGAGGAGGAAGAAGAGAGAGAGAGAGAGAGAGAGAGAGAGAGAGAGAGAGAGAGAGAGAGAGAGAGAGAGAGAGAGAGAGAGAGAGAGAGAGAGACTTCCTGCTGATGTATTCTTGGTGTTGACGTCCCTCCCCCCTCCCTTCTCTCTCCCTCTCCCTTATGACGTGGGTGAAGGAGGTGGGAGGAAAGGAAGAGGGAAGGAGGAGGGAAGGGGGAAGGTTGTCTCCTCCTCCTCCTCCTCTTTCTCTTTGTCATTCTCATCCTGTATATCCTTTTTTCCTTGTATATTCAGTGTTATATTTATTTTATCTTCAACATAATGAAATAAGAAAAAAGAATAATGAAATTGTATAATGACTTCCTTTCATTTTCGTAAATTGTATACCGAAAAAAAAAATTATTGAGAAGCGTAATTGAATTTCCTTTATTTTTTTCTTGACTAACGAGTGTCGCGTGTTTGCTCTTCTTCTTCTTCTTCTTCTTCTTCTTCTTCTTCTTCTTCTTCTTCTTCTTCTTCTTCCTTTTATTATTATTATTGTCACCTACCTTTATTTGTTCCTTTATATGTTATTCTGCTAAGTCATCTAAATTTACTCTTCCTTTAGCTATGAATGGGATGCTGTATAAGGGAGTGGTGAATATAGAAAAGGGAGAGGGAGAGGAGGAGGAGCAAAAGGAGGGTGAATGAATGAATGAAGAGGAAAAAGGAGGGAGGAGGTACTTGAAAAAGGTAAAGGGAGGGGAGAAGGGAAAGAGGAAAAGGAGAGGATGAGTGAATGAATGAAGAATGGGAGAAAAAGAAGGAGGGAGGAGTTAATTAAAAAAAAAGGGAATAGGGAGAGGAGAGGAGGAAGAAAAGGAAGGGATGAGTGAATTAATAAAAGAAGGGAGAAAGAAGAGGAGGGAAGGAGTAGAGGGAGTATTAAAAAAAGAGCAAGAGAAGCTAGTGAATGAAAGAACGAGGGGAGGAAAAACAGGAAGGAGGGAGGGAGAGGGAACAAATCAAGAGGAGGAGGAGGAAGAGAGGGCCGAGTGGGGAGGGAGAGGGGAGAAGAGTAAGAAAAGAAAAAAAAAGTTGATGGTGGGGGATTCAAGGAAGATGATAGAAAAAAAAAGATGGGAGAAGAGGAAACGATGGGGAGAGGAACAGTTTGCGTGGGCAGGCTAGGGAAGGTAGAGGAGGAGGAGGAGAGAGGGGAGCAAAGACTGTCAGGGGCATTGAGGACATTAGCAAAGGGGAGGGAGAAGAACATAAGAACATAAGAACGTAAGGAGTGGTAGAGGAGAGGATAAGGAAAGGGAGAGGGGTGGTAGAAAAGGAGAAGGGAGAGATGGTAAGGGAGGGAATGAGGGGAGAGGGGGAAGGGAGAGGGTTGGTTTGAGGAAAAGGAAAAGGGAGAGGATTAAAGGAGAGGGGTAGTAAAATGAATAGGAGGAGGTGGAGGAAGAGAGGAGTGATAAGAGAGAGGAGGAGAAAGGAAGTGGAGGAGGTGGGGAAGTTGTGTGGGTGGGAGTGTGGGGAGGAAGGGTAAGAAGAGAGTGGGGGGGGGGAGAGTTGAGACACGTGCGTGGGTGGTGGTGGTAATGGTGGGTGGAGGAGAATGTTGGGAGGGTGGTGGAAGAGAGGGTGGAATAGATTATACGTGGGTGGGGGTGGAAGGCCTGGAGGGAGGAAAAGGTTAGCTTGAGTATTTTCTTTCCACACACACACACACACACACACACACACACACACACACACACACATTGATGGATTTATTTATCAGCACAATAGCAACAAAACATACCATCTCTTAGTAAGTTGGTAATTCAAACACACTGAAATACCATCCAAACGGAGACCTTTTACATACAAGGTTATTCGTCTTGTTTATCTAATAATATTGACGATTGTCTGGTTTTACAAGCATAACAACTACATTCTTCATACGTTAATTTATACTCATTAATGTATAAGATTAGGGTACATAATTGGCTATTCAAAAGCTATATATGATCAAAGTTAAGATTTATTATTTATATATTTAATTCATGTATACTTTGATTGGGATGTATTATGTATATGGGAATGTAAAGTGAGGAGTGGGACAGTACAGGTATGCATTGTCAGGTGCGGGTGAAGGAGTGATCGTGGGGTGAAGGACAGGCACTCAGGTAGATAGACAGGTATATAGGTAGGTGGACCGGCAGGCAGGTAGGCAAGTAGACAGGTAGGACACGAAACAGGAAGGCAGGTAGGTTTTAGGTAAGTAGGTAGGTAGGTAGGCAGGGAGGTAGGCAAAGACTATTAACAATTAAGCGAAGTAACCTTGACTTGCTACTTCAACTAATTCTATTTTTACTTTGAATCCCACGAAATTAGTGTGTGTGTGTGTGTGTGTGTGTGTGTGTGTGTGTGTGTGTGTGGGAGAGAAGCTCGTACTCAGCTGAAGGTCGGGTGAAGGAGGAGGAGATGAAGGAGAGAGGGTACGCAGAGGGGGTGAGGAAAGTGTGTTGTGGAGGAGGAGGAGGAGGAAGAAGAAGAGGAAGAGGAGGGGAAGGGGGGGACACGAGACACCCACAAACCAGTTATGAGCCTCCTCCTCCTCCTCCTTCCTGATGGTTTCCTTGGGCTATAGCACACGTCACGCCCCTCGTCTCTTCCTCCTCCTCCTCCTCCTCCGGTTCATCCCCCGTATCTTATCTTCCTCTTCCCCTCCCCCTGTTTTCAGTTCCTCATGCATCCATTTGTTTCTCTTTACTTCTTCCTTCTTTCTCTCCTTTCTTTTTCTTCTTCCTACTTTTCTTCCTTTCTGTCGTTTCCTCATTTATTTTCCTTCCTGTTCTTCCTTCCTGTTTTTGTTTTTCTTCTAATGCATACAGTCTTTCCAACGCTTCTCTTTCATTCTTCCTCTTCCTCCTCTTCTCTTTCATTCTTCCTCTTCCTCCTCTTCTCTTTCATTCTTCCTCTTCCTCTTCCTAATCCTAATCATTCTTCTTCCTTCCTTCCTTCCTTCCTTCCTTCCTTCCCACGTTCCTTCCTCGTTTATAATATTTCACGTGACTAAAAGCTTCCATTATTTTGGCTCAGTGGGTTAGTGGTGGTCCTTCCTCCTCCTCCTCCTCCTCCTCCTCCTCCTCCTCCTCCTCCTCCAGTACTACACCATAACACTTTTTCCCGTACGCGCCTCAGGTTTGTTTTCTTTTTTTTTCTACTCTTGATTTATTGGCCTCCAGGTAAACAGGCCTACTTCTTGTTCGCCTCTCTCTCTCTCTCTCTCTCTCTCTCTCTCTCTCTCTCTCTCTCTCTCTCTCTCTCTCTCTCTCTCTCTCTCTCTCTCTCTCTCTCTCTCTCTCTCTCACTCTCTCTCTCCCACTCACTCTCTCTCTCTCTCTCTCTCTCTCTCTCTCTCTCTCTCTCTCTCTCTCTCTCTCTCTCTCTCTCTCTCTCTCTCTCTCTCTCTCTCTCCTTTTTTTGCTCTTCCTCCGCCTTGTTCACACCCATTCACCCATCTCCCCTCTTCCTCTATGTGTTTCACAGTTCACTTCCTCTTCCTCTTCCATTCTCTCTTCCCCTCCTCCTCCTCCCCCCCTACTTGGCCAGTCAGTTTACTTTTTGAACGGCGGAGGGAGGAGTCGACACGAGTCAGTGTATCGAGTGAAGTGAAAAGAGCAACACCCTTCTGTCTGTGGGCTGTGCTTGGCGCCCTCCAGCCTCTTTTTGTCTGTGGTGGTGGTGGCTGTGGTGTGTGTGTGTGTCTGTGGCGGTGGTGGTGATCCTGGTGGCGGTGAAGGTGGTGGTGGTGTCGCCGTCCTGAGCAGCGGTGAAGTGAAGGTAAATTCCAATGTGACCTCTCTCTCTCTCTCTCTCTCTCTCTCTCTCTCTCTCTCTCTCTCTCTCTCTCTCTCTCTCTCTCTCTCTCTCTCTCTCTCTCCCTTCCTTCCTTTCTCTTCGTGTGTGTGTGTGTGTGTGTGTGTGTGTTCAGCTGGTGATCCCCACACCTGACAAGCAGAAATTAAACACCCGAACAGAAGGATTTTAAGTGTTCCTGTGTGTGTGTGTGTGTGTGTGTGTGTGTGTGTGTGTGTGTGTGTGTGTGTGTGTGTGTGTCGCTCTGGGTGCCACACTTCACCGTCTCACATTTCCAAAACCTCTCTCTCTCTCTCTCTCTCTCTCTCTCTCTCTCTCTCTCTCTCTCTCTCTCTCTCTCTCGAACCACCTGTTTCGCCTGGTACACATAGACACTGTTTAAAATGCTTACACACACACACACACACACACACACACACACACACACACACACACACACACACACACACGGAGAGAATGGAGGGTAAAGAAGGGGAAGGGAAGGGGAGGTATAGTGACAGTGTGACAAGCATATGGATGGGGACGGAGGCAGGGAATGGACGGGGAAAGGAAGGGGGAAAGGAAAGGGAAGAATAGGAGTGTATGGGAGAAGAAGGGGAGGCATAGGAGTGTATGTAATATGGAATGGGGAGCGGGGTGGGGAAAAAAAACAGTGTAGTAGGATTCAGGTGGTTGTAGGGAAGGGCATTGGGAGGTGGGGAGGGAAGACAGGAGGAGGAGGAGGGGGGGGATGGGGAAGAGGAGGAGGAGGAGGAGGAGGGTACGTGTGGTGGTTGATATGAAGGTTAAGAAACGCGATCATCATGAGAGAGTTTGTGTTTGTCTGTCTGTGTGTCTGTCTGGTCACCTCCACTCACCACCACCACCCTCCCCGTCACCCTGTATCTCCTGGTGCCCTTCACAAGGCTATAGCTCCGCGTGCCGCCCGTGTACCCTCCTCAGTTTTATGTCCCCTAACACGTCTGCCACTTGGTATGACTTGATTGTATGGCTGTGATTGAAGTGGCGGTGTTATAAAGGGTTTTGATCCCGTCCTAATGATGTCTGATCCTTCTTATGGCACTGATATAGGGTTTGGTGTATAATTCTTTCTCTGATCTATTGGTAGTATGAATTTGTAGTAAGTCTGGTTGAAGTGACGATTTTATAAGGGTTTGGATGCTGTCTTAATGCTTTCAGATCCTCCTTGTTGCATTTTTCCTTATCATCATACTTCCCTTACTCTATCATACTCCACTTGGAATGAACATGGCATAAGGAGTTTGTATGAGGCTGGTAGGATTATACAAGGAACATCTGTAAACCTAACCCAATCACATGACTTCATCTATTTATCCAATTTATCTATCGTATTGGCACGCACCATATGGCATGACTTGGTAGTTTATCCAAGGTTGAAGTGATAGTGTTGTTAGGGGTGTGATGCAGTCTTAATTAATGGTTTCGGTTTCGATCCATCTTGTAGCACTCATTAACTGCCGATATATTCTTTCCGTATCTTATTCCTAACACTTGTCTCAGTTGATAGTAATAAAGAGGTTTTGATGCTGTCTTAAATCTTAATGCTATCTGGTTTTTTTATGGCACTAGTTAGAGTAGACTTGATAGCTACATGGACGAGGATGACAGGTGGTAGTGGGGGGGAATCTGGAGCTGCCCTGTTAGTCCATTGAGCCTCTTGCAGTCTCCCTATGTTCTTATGTTTTACTTTCTTGATTGTGTATTGATCCTCCGTGATGGATTCCTTGTCCTTTTAAACTACTGGTGGTTTTATAAGGGTCCAAATTCTGTTATTGTTATTAAGTGTTATTGCTATCTCATCATCCTTATCGCACTGGTCGAAAGTTTTAGACGTTATTGATGCAAGCAGCGTGTAATTCGGCCTACGTTTCCTTCTTTGTCTGTGTCATACATTGCTCGCTAGTGTTTTTTTATCTTTTTTTATTAAGCTCCGACGAATTGTGTGAATGGTGGTAACACGAATTTTCCTGATGAAGATAATGGAAGGGTCGTGTGTGTGTGTGTGTGTGTGTGTGTGTGTGTGGCCGTGACTCAGTCTCGCGTGAGTCATTATGACCTCACCTATTGACTCAGCCTCCTCCTCCTCCCCCCTTCCTCGCCTCCTTATTTCCCTCCCACACATTCACTCAGCCTTCCCTCCTTTCTTCTCCTCCATCTACTTATTCTTCTTTCCTGTTCTTCCTTTGCGTTTTACTCGCCATTGTTTTTTTTTTTGTTTTTTCCTTCACTTCCGTCCTTTCATTCCGTGATTTGCCACCATATCCTTATCCGTTTCATAATACATTCATTCGTTCACAAGAATTACCTTTTACGATACAGGATATTTTCTGGTTTTCCTTTTATGTTTTCTTTTCTTTTTTACCTTTTTCGTCGTGTCTTCTGTTTTTCTTTTCGGTTCTTCTTTACTGTTTTCGATTTTTTTTTGTCGTGTCTTCCTCTTTGAATTTATCCAGGCGTATCTTTCCCAAAGTTTCAGTATCGTTTTTAATTTCCTGTTTCGCGTCCTATTCACATCGACATACTATTCCAAAACTTCCCGGTGGTTTCCTGTATCAAAAATAGACTGCGTGTCCCTACGTGTGTGCTTTGTGTGTGTGTGTGAGAGAGAGAGAGAGAGAGAGAGAGAGAGAGATCCTAGTCACATCTTCCTAGTCGTGAAGTGAATGAGTGAAGGATATTCCCACAGGTCTTGGCAGGATACTCTGAAGGACTCTCTGATTTTAAAATGTGTGTGTGTGTGTGTGTGTGTGTGTGTGTGTGTGTGTGTGTGTGTGTGTGTGTGTTTCGTAATGAGTAATGTGTAGAGTCAACTTAAAATTTTCATGACCGTATCGCTTTTTCTTTCTTTCTTTTCTATGTCTTTTTATTTGTCCTAGTCTGTCCTCCTTTCATTTCTTTGTCGCTGGTTGTCCCTCTCCTATTTTCAGTATTTCTTTTTAATCTTTGTTCTAATATCCACTAACTACTCACTCCGGATTTCTTTCTTTCATTATTTTTTGGATTTTCGACATTAATATTTATCGTAAAAACTCCCCCCCCCTCTCTCTACATCATCATCTTCTTCCTCTTCTTCTTCTTCTTCTTCTTCTGCTACTACTACTTCTTGATCTTTTTTGTTTCTTGAGACCCATATCGCTTTGAATCGTTTTATAGTTAGTAATAATAGGTAGAAACATCATCTCTCAAAAGCCTTCAGTATACTTACCTGTTAATGGCGCAGGTATACACAGGTGGTTAGGCAGTGAGGTGAGGCGAGGCAGGAGGTAAAAGTGTGGCCGTGATTGAGTTCTTACCTGGAATTTCCTCTACCTGTTTCAAGACGTTCACTGATTTCTCTCTCTCTCTCTCTCTCTCTCTCTCTCTCTCTCTCTCTCTCTCTCTCTCTCTCTCTCTCTCTCTCTCTCTCTCTCTCTCTCTCTCTCTCTCTCTCTCTCTCTCTCTCTCTCTTATTTAAACATAATATTTCTACAAAATAAATATAATATAAATATATAAATATTTCTTCAAAAAGGAGGCTCAAAATTACACTTTTTTGGTATAACTATTTTTAGAGCCTGTGTATGGGACAAAATTAATTGTCGACTGTTGACACATACAAACATACAAATACAAAAATACGAAAAAGAAAGAAAACATGTAAAAGCAATTTGTCATAGTGTCAGTTTGTCACTTTAATATTTATACCACTAGCGCACTTGGGTATCCCTCACGCCACCTGTGAGCAGCCAGCTTCACCTGCTGTGTGTTCATGTTCTCCACTTACATAAGAACATAAGAACATAGGGAGACTGCAAGAGGCCGAGTGGCCTACACAGGGCAGCTCGAGAATATCCCCCACTACTCACGATGGGTGAGATGTAGTTTCAGGGGTTACAGGTAGAGGCTTGATCCTCATTTACCTTCGGTACGGGCGTACGCTCCAGTACCCTGCTACCTTACTGTACCCACACTTCACTCATCAGAGTCAACTTCTCCAATGAATCCCTTGATAGCCTTTCTGAATTTTGCTTCGACTCTCATTCGACCGGCTTCGTCGCTGCACTACACTACCACCTGTCATCCTCGTCCATGTAGCTATCCAGTCTACTCCTAAAATGACCGATGTTCTTATGTTTCTCTCTCTCTCTCTCTCTCTCTCTCTCTCTCTCTCTCTCTCTCTCTCTCTCTCTCTCTCTCTCTCTCTCTCGCTCGCTCGCAATTTAGGTGTTCGGCAGGTTAGGGAGTGCTTCCTCCTCTTCCTTTTCTTCGTTGCATTAAACTACAGGCCCATAAGTTTGACATCAGTGGCAGGAAAAATACTCGAAAAGATTATTAGAGATAAACTTGTTAAGTTTCTAGAAAACAATAATATAATCTTCGACACCCAGCATGGCTTCAGAAACAAGCGCTCCTGCCTAACGAATTTATTAGACTTCTTCCAAGGTATATATAAGAACTGGGATGCCCACATTCCCAGTGATGTTATATACCTGGACTTTCAGAAAGCCTTCGACAAGGTACCGCACGAGCGACTCCTTAAGAAACTGCACTCGGCGGGCATCGGAGCCAATCTGATCGCGTGGATAAGAGATTGGCTCACCGACAGAAAACAACGAGTACTACTCAACGGACAGCCTTCCGATTGGCTTCCAGTCACTAGTGGAGTGCCTCAAGGGTCAGTGCTGGGACCCATCCTCTTTATCATATATATCAATGACCTAGAATCAGGACTGAAATCCACAATATCGAAATTTGCAGATGACACCAAGGTGGGTGGAGATCCCCTCACAAAGACCGACTGCGAAATCATTCAGAAAGACTTCAATCACATTATCGAATGGTCGGAAAAATGGCAAATGTCTTTTAATGTTGACAAATGCAAAGTCATGCACATTGGGTCCCAAAATAGTAACCATACATACATCATCTGCAAGCGATGCAGGAGGAAAAGAATCTTGGAGTCACTATCAGCAGTGACCTGAAACACGCGAATCACTGTAAAAAAGCATACAACAAGGCCAACATTATGCTCGGGTTCATAGCGAGGAACTTCGAGTGTAAAACACCAGACGTGATGCTATCCTTGTATAATTCCATGGTAAGACCGCACCTCGAGTATGCAGTGCAGTTCTGGTCTCCCAATTACAGAAAGGACATTGCTCTACTGGAAAGGATTCAACGACGCGCCACAAAGATGATTCCAACCTTCAGGGCTCAACCGTACGAGGAACGACTCAAGCGACTCAATCTCTTTACATTGGAGAAAAGACGCCTACGAGGGGATATGATTCAAGTCTTCAAGTTTCTAAAAAAGTTCAATAACGTCGATTACTCCAAATTCTTTGAACTGCAAACCAACTCAAGAACTAGAAATAACGGTTTACCCATTCAGTCGAGTCGATGTAACACAGACATTGGAAGGAGTTTCTTTTCAAACCGAGTCATCCGCCACTGGAACAATCTTCCCTCAGAAGTAGTGAATGCGAATACCATCAACTCCTTCAAATATAGAATCGACCGTCATTTCGCTGCGTCGGGAGTAAACTGAATAACGAGGGGCTTCCATCTGCTCCTCAATATCGAGGTGCTTTCATCTGCTCACCAAGCCCCAAGTGGCGGTCGAGCAGATTAAATCACCCAAGCGGGCGACCTCGTAATGAGCCAATAGGCTTTCTGTTGCCTGCATTTCCATGTTTCAATGTTTCCTCCCACGTGCTCACCTCCTCCTGTCCCTGCCTTCACCACGTGCTCACCTCTCTCCACCTCCGCTCCCTCCCTCCCTCCCTCTCTCCCTCCCTGTTTCCTTCCTCCCTCCCTCTTTCCTCAGTAATGCATTCTTTCACTTCCTCCTTCCCATTCTCCCTCGTCCTCTCCCTCATTTTCTTTACCGGCCTAACCAGCGAGAGAGAGAGAGAGAGAGAGAGAGAGAGAGAGAGAGAGAGAGAAGTGTGTGGGCGTGTCGAATTAGATTGTATAAAACGATTGGTGAGAGAGAGAGAGAGAGAGAGAGAGAGAGAGAGAGAGAGAGAGAGAGAGAGAGAGAGAGAGAGATGATGCAACAGTCTGGCACCATGTTTGAGAAATAGTGCCAGAGTGGAGTGACCCTTTCATTGCTGCTTTGTGGAGGAGGAGGAGGAGCTGGTGGTGGTAAAAGAATTAAGTGGATGAAGGATAAGGTGAGAGGATTAAGGGAAATTTGCATGTGGTGGTGGAGGTGGGTGGTGGTGGTGGTGGTGGTGAGGGGGTGAGGCAAGGGAACAAGGGTGGTGGTGTGGAGGAGGGGGGGTGGATATTAAACTGGATGGTGATGGTGGTAGTGGCAGTAGCGGTGGTGGTGGTGGTGCCGTGGTGGTAATGGTGGTGGTGAGTGGTGTTGAAGGACGTGCCACAAGTCCCAAAGGTCATAGGGTTGCTAGGTGTGTGTGTGTGTGTGTGTGTGTGTGTGTGTGTGTGTGTGAGTAAATGGAAATTTATAATAAAGGAACTTTTCTGAAACGCATATTTATCAAGTTCAGAGAGAGAGAGAGAGAGAGAGAGAGAGAGAGAGAGAGAGAGAGAGAGAGAGAGAGAGAGGAAGGGGGTGGGTGGGGGGCAGGATATAAGAAACCTGACATCCTGTGTGTGTTTGTTTACCCAAACACTTTCGTCATGCTTCACAGACTTCCATATTCTTCACGGGAGCGGGGGAGGGTAAGGAAAGGACAGGGCTGGAAGGAGGAGGAGAAGGAGGAGGGCGGGGTGACGGAAGAGAAGGGAAGGGCAGGGAAGGATAAAGATGTCATTTCTGGTTCTAGAAATTTTCAAGTGAAAGGTTATTATTATTATTATTATTATTATTATTATTATTATTATTATTATTATTATTATTATTATTATTATTATTATTATTATTTCTACTACTACTACTACTACTACTACTACTACTACTACTACTACTACTACTACTACTACCGCCACCACTGTCACCATGCGTACATCAGTACATTTTTTCCCGGAATTACTCATCTTCAGTCATTGGTGTGTGTGTGCGTGCGTGCGTGTGGCTGCGCACGCACGCACGCACGCCTGCCGGTGCCGCGCCTGCCGGGCGGAGGACAGGCGTGCCAAGAGTGGTGCCACCCCCGCCGCGGCCAGTCAGCGCGCGAGGCTCCTAGTGACACTAGCGAGGCACTCCTTGGCACCCTTGTCTGTAGCGACTCTGACAGGCACTGCTCCTTCTGGTGTGTCAGTGTTTGGCGGCACTAAATAAGACGCTGGAGAAGTCATTCCTCTCTCTTTGGCACTGACAGGCACTTCTCTCCCTCTGTCATTGTGTTGTGGAGTAAATAAAACGCTGGAAAGGCACTGACCTCTCTTTGGCACTGCTCTCCCTCTGTCAGCGTTTGGTGGCACTAAACAAGACACTGGAAAAGTCATTGCTCCCGCTTTGGCACTGCTCTCTCCCTCTGACTTCTTATTGTGTTTGTGTTCTTTGGCGTAAGCTGACACTTCTATCTCTGTTCCTCCCTGTTAGATACGAGGCGCTGAGTGTGGCATCGTCGTTTTCTCATCCCTCAGACTGTATCCATTGCTCTCCCTCCTTTCTGTTATGTCCCTGTAATTGCTGTGAGCCGTCAAACTTTGCACTATTTTCTTTTCTCTTTGCCTCATTGATAGTTTTGAGGACCTGAAAAGACATCTCGCTCTTAAACTCGGGAGAGGCACAGACTTTACCTTCTTACTGTAATTGTGTTTATTAAAAGACACAAAACGACATTCCTTTTTCCTCCTCACACTTCTACTGGTCTGCCTCGTCGTGGTGGTGATCGTGGTGATTTAGGTGGTGACATCGTGCCTTAGTGATATTGACCGTGGCACTGGTGATGAACTAAAACCGGACACTTCACACTTCTCTCGTCTCACCACCTTATTCCTTTCCTTAGTGGTGGTGATAGTAGTGGTGACTCAGGTGGTGATTGGTACTGATGAACTAAAACTAAACTCTCATCTCACTCCCACCGTGCCACTTCGTATTCCCGTTCTCCTTGGTGGTGGTGGTGGTGGTGACAGTGGAAACACCTCAAACACTAGTGGTGGTGACAGGTGACTGCTGCTAGTGGTGTTACAGAGGCGGTGTTGCGTCATCTGTGTACCTGTGTATCCTGGTAGGTGTGTGTGTGTGTGTGTGTGTGTGTGTGTGTGTGTGTGTGTGTGTGTGTGTAATGAGTGGAATTTTGGAGGATGAGGAAGTGGTGGTGGTGGTGGTGGTGGTGAGAGAGAGGAGGGGAAGGGAAGGAAAGGGGTGAGATTAGTGTTGATGGAGGAAGGAGGATATATTGACGGAGGGAGGAAAGGAGGAGGAGGAGGAGGAGGAAGATACTGAGAGAGAAATGGTGAAGGAGGAGGAGCAGGAGGAAGGGTAATTTGTTTGGATAGAGGAAGAGGAGGAGGAGGAGGATATTGAGAGATTAAAGAGTGAAGTGCAAGAAGACGAAGGAGGATGAAAAGGAAGAGGAGGAGTTTGGCTATTTAGGGAGAGGAAAATGGAGGTCAGAAGGAAGGAGAAAGATAAAAACATTGAGGGAAAGTGAAGGAGGAGGAGGAGGAAGAGGAGGAGAAAGATAAGGTAAGGGGTTTGGCTATAACGGAAGAGGAAGACGTAGATATGAGGGAAGGAGAAAGATAAAGACATTGAGAGAGAAAGTGAATAGGAGGAGGAGGAAAAAATAAGGTCATTGGGTGGAAGGAGAAGAGGAGGAGCCATTGAAAATAAACTATAAAGGAAAAACATAATAGCAGTACAATCCATCTTCTACCTTGTCCATTATATCATCCATCTTCATCCAATTTCATCCGCACTCCTTTATTTCCCTCTTTCCTTTCCATTTTCCATTACGTCTTTATTTCTTTCTTTTCATCCTTCCTTTGTTTTTGTTTCCTTTTCTATCTCTTCCATATACCTGCCTTCATTTCCCCTTTCATCCTCTACCTCTTCCCTCATCTGTCTATCTTACCCCTTTCTCCAGCCAGTCAGCCAGCCATCCGCACCATCTCCTCCTTCACTGCGTCTGCCATTTGCCGGGCGTTCTCGTAAAACTCGTGAATAGCTCCCCTGCGACACTCTTAAACCAAATTACACAGGCGCTGAATACAGACCAGGCTGGGCCAGGAGTGAATGAATGAATGGAGGGAGGAGGGAGGGTGTGTGGGGCTGGGAGGAAAGAAGTGAAGGTGGGGAAGAAAGAAAGAGGTAAGGGTGGGGAAATGAAGGAAAAAAGGGAGAGGAGGTAGGGGTAAAAGGAGAGGAAAGGAAAAGACAAGAAGGAAGAAATGGAAAAGAGGGAGAGAAGAAAGGGAAGTGGGCAATGAAAGAGATAAGGACGGAGGAGAAGAAGGGAAAGAGATTGTGGGTAAGGTAGGGAGGAGAGAGATTGGAAAGAATAAATGAATGAGAGAAGGGAAGAATAAGAAAGGGCGGCAAGAAAATGCTAAGGGAGAAAGGAAGGAAAGGTAGGGAGGAGACAGAGTGAATGAATAAGGGAGGGAAAAAGATGGAAGGGGGAAAATAAAGAAGGGATGAGGGAGAAGGCGAAGATAAGAAAGGGGGAAAGAGGAAGATGAGAGGTAAATGGAAAGAGATAGAAAAAGGGAATAAAAGGAAGGAGGGAAAATGTAAGAGGTAAAGGGAGATTGGGAATGAAAGTGGGAGATAAAGAAGTGAGGAGGAGGGAGGGAAAGAAAGAAGGAATGGTGGAAATAAAAAAGGAAGGAATTCGTTCGTGTTTGTTGGTTTTAGTTCACGCGTTCCATTTCGTTATTTAATTTCCACCGTGTGTGTGTGTGTGTGTGTGTGTGTGTGTGTGTGGTGCCAAGGTAGCAGGTGATGTTATTGAGGTGTGACTTCTGTGCCAACACCAGCGGCGGCGGTGGTGGTGGTGGTGGTGGTGGCGCAGTGGCTCCACGGTGTCTGCTTGTACCCTGTTCGTGACCCACTTCCGTTTATTTATCTCTTCATCTCCTTTTTCCCGTCCATTAATTTGTTCGGCCGTCTCTGTCTGGCTTTCTTTATCTTTTTTTTTTTTCGCTTCACATTCATTCATTCATTTGTTCGTTTTCTGACTCATTACGTTTATTCAGTCGTGGTGTGTGTGCCTTTCTTTGTCTTTTACTCACATTTATTCATTCATTCATCCATATATTTACTCATCAATTCTTCCGTTCATTCCGTTTATCATCCTCCAACTTTTTCTCTCGGTTTTCTCTTCCCCCTTTCAATTTATATTTTATCTTTCATTTCCCAGTGTTCCCTTCCTCTACTTCTTTATTCTCCCTTCCCTCTCACCCTCTTTATCACCTATATAGTTTTCTTTATTTTCTGTTCCCCTTCACATTTTAAAGCCTTCCCGTTTTAATATACCCTAACCTTTCTTTTCCGTTTTCCCTTTATTTACCCATTTCTTCCCGTTCTTTCCTTCCCCCTTTCTTAAAATTTTGCCCGTTTCCCATTCCTCATCTCTTTTCTTCTCCTTCCTATCATCCCCTTCCTTCTTCCGTGTCCACTTCCATTACTCCCTTCTCCTTCCATTCATCCCCTTTCCTCTTCCGTGTCCACTCCCATTACTCCCTTCTCCTTCCATTCATCCCCTTTCCTCTCCCGTGTCCACTTCTATTATTCCCTTCTTTCTCTTCCGATCATCTCCATTCCTCTCCCCTTCTTCCGTTCCTCTTCTTATTTTCCCCTTCTTACCAGCCCCTTTTCTCCCTGTTTCCCCTTCCTCTACTCCTGCCTTTCCAATCCTAATTTCCCCTTTCACTACCCCCTTCTTTCTATCATCCCTTTTACTTTTCCTATTTTCCCTTCCTCTACTCTTTATTTCCCTTTCATCCGTCTTCCTAACCTTTTTTTTTATATACCCCATTTTCTATTCCCTTACTCCATTTTTCACCTTAAGACCATCCGCTCTCTTCATCAAGGCATTCACAGGTAAGGCAATAATTAGTGGAGGTGCGTGAGGGCAGGTGATAAGCAAGTGCAAAGTACTCCTAGGGCTGTTTGGTCGGCCCTTGATTCCCTTATCTTATCTCACCTGGGCACGTGTGGCCAGATAACCGTATTTACCTGTGGCCGAATACCTGAGCTGTTGAAGGGATGAAAGGTATCGTGCCGCCGCCTCCTGATCCTGATGATGATCGTGGTGTGTGTGTGTGTGTGTGTGTGTGTGTGTGTGTGTGTGTGTGTGTGTGTGTTTATATGTCTTTATGCTTGGTTTGTAGGTTAGGTTTGTTTTATTTTTTGGTCTGCGTTTTCTTGTAATGAAAATGAATAACGAATAGAGGAAATACAACAGCCACAATACTACTACTACTACTACTACTACTACTACTACTACTACTACTACTACTACTACTACTACTACTACTACTACTACTACTACTACTACTACTACTACTACTAATAATAATAATAATAATAATAATAATATATACCTCTATTTGTACCCTGGAAGGTTGATGGGCTTGGCACTAGGCGAGGCAGGATATGACGTAGGGTGTGGGCGGGGAGGGGAAGGGAAGAGGGGTGAAAGGAGGGGAATGGGAGGCAGGGGTAGGGGGTGAAGCGGGAATGGTGGGGGAAGGGGAAGGGGGTGAAGGGGTGGGGTTTCCTTGGCTCACCTGACATAAGGTTTAGAGGGAATCAATTAGAAAACAGGTAATGGGGTACTGGCGCGTGCGCACACACACACACACACACACACACACACACACACACACACACACACACACACACACACACACACACACACACACACACACGCGGGCATCAATTCTTCAATTTTAGTAGTGGGAAGTTTTCATGCGCCAGGCTGTGTGTGTGTGTGTGTGTGTGTGTGTGTGTGTGTGTGTGTGTGTGTGACGACCGTGAGTTTTGTGGTGATGTACAGTCACGTGGTGCAGTGATCTCAGGGTCACGTGACACACACACACACACACACACACACACACACACACACACACAAGCTAATGATAGGACTAGTTTATGCATGCGTGTGTGTGTTCAGTATCCACCATCCTACCTCAATCTGTGTGTGTGTGTGTGTGTGTGTGTGTGTGTGTGTGTGTGTGTTAACCCCAAAATATGAAAGGCTTGGCCCGCGGCTCAGGAGGAGAACGAGTGTGTTTCTTCCCAAAATAAATATAAAAAGTTTCATCAAAGTCGGAAACATGAAAGAAAACCTGCGAATATAGTGGACAGGGGGGGGGCACACACACACACACACACACACACACACACACACACACACACACACACACACACACACCTGGGTTAATATTTACATCTGCGTACGTTGGGGGTATCTAAAATGAGTGAAAGTGAAAATTACAAAATTCTCTCTCTCTCTCTCTCTCTCTCTCTCTCTCTCTCTCTCTCTCTCTCTCTCTCTCTCTCTCTCTCTCTCTCTCTCTCTCTCTCTCGTATCCTTTGTTTATGCGTAACATTTTTCGCTCCTCTGCTTTCCTCCCTCACTGAAAATTGCTCTCTCCTTCCCTTCATTTTTCCTCCTCGTAGCCTTTGCTTTTTATTTTTTTCCTTTTATATAAATAACCCTCCATTCTTCTCATCTTCCTCTTCCTCCTCCTCCTCCTCCTCCTGAGTTTTTCTTCCCTCCAGTCATGCATTCATCTTGCCCTCCCTCTCTTCTCCTTTTTCCCTCCTTCCTTGTATCTATTTTTCTCCTCCTCCTCCTCCTCCTTCTAACAGCCTGCTAACAACTTAATAGCCTCGTGTGGGGTGGAAAGAGAAGCTTCTGTGTGTTGGTGCCATCATTTCTCTCTCTCTCTCTCTCTCTCTCTCTCTCTCTCTCTCTCTCTCTCTCTCTCTCTCTCTCTCTCTCTCTCTCTCTCTCTCTCTTTCTTCTTCTTCTATTTCCTATTATTATTATTATTATTATTATTATTATTATTATTATTATTATTATTATTATTATTATCAATAGGTATCTTGTGTTTATTATTCTTACTATCACAAGATGGATCATGATTATAGTTCTCATAATCAGTAACACACACACACACACACACACACACACACACACACACACACACACACACGATATAATATGCCCGAGAGTGAGATTTATAAGTGGAATCGAACCCTCCTTGATTGGCGAGGAGAGGAGGATCAGGTCTGATTTATAATGCGAGCCGAGGGGTTGAGAGCCTGCCCGTGCCTGGCTCTGTGTGTGTGTGCCGCCAAGCCTCGAGTCGCCCTCAGCCCAAACAGAATATTGCTCTCATGTTCACTGATAGACGGGAGTAATGAGAGAATTCGATACTTGATTAATATTCAAATAGTGCTTGAGTTTTGATCCTTCTCCCCCTCTTCTTACTTCGTTTCCCTTATTTTTCTTTCCTCCTTTTCCTCTGTTTTTCTTCTTCCTCCTTGTCAACCTCCTCTTTTTCCATTCATTTATCTTTGTTTTCTAATGATCCTTCTCTTATTTCTACTACTACTACTACTACTACTACTACTACTACTACTACGAATAACAATAATGATACTGCTAATGATAAGTGTCAATCTTGAGGCTTAGCAGTTCTTATATAATTAGTTTCATGTAATCGAGGCATTTATCTAGGAACCCAAACACACTCAGTGCTTCAAAGGGCTGCGAGGAGGAGGAGGAGGAGGAGGAGGAGGAATAATTCTTAATGGTCGGAGTGATTGTAGATAGGAGGAGGAGGAGTCTCATGATAATTTGGAGTGAGAAGGATTGGAGGAGGAGGAGGAGGAGGAGGAGGAGGAGGTTGAGCACTGAAGGAAAGGGGGGAGGGGGTAATATCTTGCAGCAAGGAACCCCCCTATTGGTATCAGTGTCAATGTCTGGCGCCTGTGTGTGTGTGTGTGTGTGTGTGTGTGTTCCTTTGGCAGTGGTGATTGTAGTAGTAGTAGTGGTAGTAATAGTGGTGGTGGTGGTTGTTGTGGTAGTGGTGGTAAGTGAATATTAAGCTGCAAGGGAAGGAAGAGAATGGAGTGTTTAAAATGGTGTTAATGGTGATGGTGGTGGTGATGGTGGTGGTCATGGCGGTGGTGATGGTGCCATAATCATAACCATCACCATTAAAACATTCTCATTACCTTTACTTTCTGTCCTCTTTCCCTTCATTATCCTCCTCCTCCTCTTCCTCCTCTCCATGCGGTTTATCTTCATATTTTCTCTTCCTCTCCTTCCTCCTTCTGCCTTAATCTTCTTTTCCTTTATCTCCTATCTCCATCTTAATTTCCTTCCTCCTGTCTTCCTCCTGCTTATCTTCCTCTTCCTCCTGATGTCCCTCACCCTGCTTTATCATCCACTTTTCCCTCCCACTACTTCATTCTTGTTTTCGTCTTTCCTTTCTTCCCTCCCTTTATCTTAATTATCTTCCTTCTTCCTTCCTCTCAATGTTGATCTTCCTCTTGTCTTCCTCATACTCCTTTCTCTCACCATTCTCTCTTTCATTGTTTCCCTTCTATTACCTCATTCTTTCTCGTCTTCCTCCTTTTTCTCCCCTCCTCCTGTTCCTCCCCCTCTCCTCTCTCCCCTCCACAACCACACATCAAAAGCAAGGAAGAAGAAAATAAGAATGAAGTTTTTTTATGATCGCCTTTTGCTGAGAGAGCGGGAGGGACTTCTTGCCGCCAAAAGAGGGATAGTGCCATAATGGTGCCTCCTAATTCAAGGCTGTCTGGCGCCACTGGGTCACTGGTACTGTATTTTCACGGTGAAGGAGACGGGCTATATATATTCTGCAAAAAGTAGTAGTGGTAGTGGTGGTGGGGGCGTTGAGAGGAGGAGGAGGTCGTTGGCAGAAGGAAGAGAAGGGAAGGGAAGAGATTGGAAGGCGCCGTCGTATCTCAATTTAATGGTTGCGTGAATACTAAATAGGGCGCTACTACTACTACTACTACTACTACTACTACTACTACTACTCCTGCTACTGCAAATAATTTTATATCTCCCTGACTTTCTGGCTTGGTTAATTCACACACACACACACACACACACACACACACACACACACACACACACACACACACACACACACACACACACATCAATAAACAAACACCAAACACTGTGGTACGAAAGCATTAAGACATCTTTACTACAACAACAACAACAACTACTACTACTACTACTGCAAGCCTGCGGACCCACGAAAAGGTTAAAAATGCGAAGATTCTCATAAATACGAGAAGAAATGTAAAATGAGAACAAGAAGAAGGTTGGGTTGGGTACGTGTGTGTGTGTGTGTGTGTGTGTGTGTGTGTGTGTGTGTGTGCGCGCGCGCGCGCTATTTTAAGACGCCACATATAGGACGGAAGTGTAAATGATGTGTAGCTCAGTATTTCAAGCCGCGTTTCCAGTCACTGATAATATCAGTATTAAAGATGGTGATGTAGTTTTCCCTTTAACGTTAACACTAAAATATTAGAACGGAAATGGAAATACTCGAGAAAATACAGTAAAGAAAAGAGTTAATGGTGTGAATTAAACAGTGAAAATACAAAAGCATTCCAGTTAAACACTTTTGAACAAGGAATTAATAATAAACTGAATACCATTGAAATGCACAACTTAAGAAGAAATAAGTGGATAATATTGTGAAGGATACAGGAAAACGATACAAGCGTTCCAGTAATACACAAGAAAGGAGTGAATAATAAACTGAATGTCATTAAAATACACAACCGAAGAAGAAATAAGTGGATAATATTGTGAAGGATACAGGAAAAGGATACAAGCGTTCCAGTAATGCATAACTCAAGAAGAGTGAATAATAGACACAAGAACACTTAATACACAACTGAAGAAGAAATAAGTGAATGATATTGTGAATGATAGAGAAAGAAACAAGAATAACTCTACACCTAATGATAATGAGCCAAGAAGATACAAAAACGTGCAGTTAGTTATGATGTTTTGAAGTGGACCTCACTGGAAAAAAAAGAAGTAAGCCTTTTTCTTTGCGCTAAATAAAAACCAGTGAGGCAATCAGTCGTGGACTAATTTAATCGTATTCCATTACTATATAGAGCAGAACATAAGTACGGCTGATTTGTTAAACGTCATACTAGTCTTGACCAACAGTAGTGTGGGTGATTTGTTTACTTTCCCGATTTTTAAGGCGAGGTCAATTTTTTTTTTATTTTTTTTTTTTATACATTTTTACTATTGAGTCTTTAATATGTCGACTGAACTGTAAAACCAACAGTTCTAACTAACTTCGTCCCAAAATAAGAGTTAAAAAGCCAAAGTAGCTACATAACTCTTAATAAACACTACTAATACGTTTGAAAAAAAAAATGGCTTCGTATTACATTATTACATACAACAAAAACAACAACAACAACAGCAAAAAGAACATGAACAGTTTACAAGGGGCAGGTCGCCTATCCTCCTCCCTATCCAATTATTCCTTCAACCTTGTCGTATGTCCTTCGTGTTGACATTTATAAGTTTTCGGCGTATAAGGCGTTAAATATCTGAGACTTGGTTGCTCAGTAAGAGTCAAGAAGGCTAATATGTAAGAAAAAAAGAAAATGAGGTTGGTAGCTGTTTTTGTGGTTTTGTTTTTTTAATTAATCCGAACCAGTGAACCGTGAATATGAAACTGCTTCGAGGATTCGGAACATTTTTTACGAATCTTTGTTTACGCTTCTTTTTTTCGCTTCTTCTGGCAATATTTTTGAACGAAAGTCTTGAATGGACTTGACACTGACACGAAGATTGACACAAACAATTACTATTGTTTGGAGTGGTGACGAGAGAGAGAGAGAGAGAGAGAGTTAGAATAATAATAATAATAATAATAATATTAATAACAATAATAATAATAATAATAATAATGAAGAGAGAGACTCCCCCCAGCGGCGGGCCGTTGCCCGCTCATCAACATATATGTACACATTTACAATATGTAAGATGTAAAAATAAAGAAAGAAAAGAGAGAGAGAGAGAGTAATGTAAGGAGAGGCGGGTTCATTAATATCTAAATAATGAGTCACGAGTTTACTCTCTCTCTCTCTCTCTCTCTCTCTCTCTCTCTCTCTCTCTCTCTCTCTCTCTCTCTCTCTCTTAATCCTCTTCATTATTATTATTATTATTATTATTATTATTATTATTATTATTATTATTATTATTATTCGTCTTCTTTTCCTTCTTCTTCTTCTTCTTATTATTATTATTATTATTATTCGTCTTCTCTTTCTTCTTCTTCTTATTATTATTACTCATTGTCTTGTTACTCATTTCCCTTTCTTTCATGTTAACCTTTTCTTTTCTTTTTTTCCTTTTTTTCTTTCACCGCTTACGTCATTGTCTGTGTAACCATCCGCCGAGTTGGAAGGTCAAGGAGAGATAAGAATATGTGAAGGCAAAGCTCTCTCTCTCTCTCTCTCTCTCTCTCTCTCTCTCTCTCTCTCTCTCTCTCTCTCTCTCTCTCTCTCTCTCTCTCTCTCTCTCTCTCTCTCTCTTCCCGCTCTTGGTATTTAATTATAACGTGTCAGGAGTCGTACTGGAGGAGAACGTGTTTTTGTGGTAGTGGTGGTGAGGATAGTGGTGGTGGTGGTGGTAGTGGTAGTGGTAGTGGTGGTGGTCGTGGTGGTGGTGGTGGTGGTTTCTACAACACACACACACACACACACACACACACACACACACACACACACACACACACACACACACACACACACACACACACACACACACACACACACACACACGTACTCGGAACAGGTGCGCTGGGGGAGGGCATTCACCTGTAGGTCATTAGGCTCACCTGGTTATCTGTCCTTCCGTCTGAGAGAGAGAGAGAGAGAGAGAGAGACGATTGACTGACTGACTGACTGACTAACTAACTAACTAACTAACTAACTAACTAACTAACTAACTACTACTACTACTACTACTACTACTACTACTACTACTACTACTACTACTACTACTACTCTTGCTGACCCCAATATATACTTCCCCTCTCCCCTCCCTCTGTTTTTACCTGTGTTTACCTGGATACACTAATTATTCAGGTGTCGCCGTGAGGAATAGCATTAAGAGCAGGTGTCTTGTGCCCACTCACGCACCTCACCCCACCCCAGGGATTGTGTGTAAATTTCTCACCCACCCACCTCCATCTCCTCACACATACATCTCTATACAACCACTAACATACACCTAGCCACCATCTAAACCCCCATCTTCACCCACCTGTCCTCACCAGCTACATCCACCCACCTCTATCTCCTCACAGATACACCTTTATACAACCAGTTACATACACCTATCCACCCATCAACACCCCCACCTTCACCCACCTATCCACACCACCTTCACCCACCCACCTCACAACCCCTTCTCCAACATTCACTTAGATTCACCCACGTATAATCCACCCACCTACCTCCCCTTACATTCCCCCATCCACATATACACTCATACACAAACAGACACTTATTGTACCTATTTACCTTATCCCTTACTGTTATTTACTCACCCATACCCATTAATTCACCTTATATACACCCACTCATACACCCTTATCACCTCCATTACCCATTTACCCACTTCCTCACCATCTCTCTCTCACACTCTCTCTCTCTCTCTCTCTCTCTCTCTCTCTCTCTCTCTCTCTCTCTCTCTCTCTCTCTCTCTCTCTCTCTCTCTCTCTCTCTCTCTCTCTCTCTCTCTCTCTCTCTCTCTCTCTCTCTCTCTCTCTCTCTCTCTCTCTCTCTCTCTCTCTCTCTCTCTCTCTCTCTCTCTCTCCACCATCATGCACTCATCTCCCTCCTTCCACTACCATCATCATCCACCCTCCTCTTCCTCCTCCTCCTCCACCCACATGCTCTCCCTCATGCACCATCGCTTTCTGTTATGACTGGCGTGATCAAGAATAATAACCCCCCCCTCTCTCTCTCTCTCTCTCTCTCTCTCTCTCTCTCTCTCTCTCTCTCTCTCTCTCTCTCTCTCTCTCTCTCAGATGTGGTAGATCGTGTGAAGTGGAGTAGTAGAGAAGTTTAGGGTGGGAAGTTTGAGGAAGAAGAGAAGGGAGGAGGAGGAGGAGGAGGAGGTGGAGGTGGGGGGTTTCCTGTTGGAGGAGGACAGATAAGTGTTATCATTGTTAGTGTTGATAACCCGTACAGGATGTTAGTAGAGAGAGAGAGAGAATGGGTACATAATGGTTTGTTGTGATCTTTTTGAAATAGTTTTTTTTTCTATAGGATTTACATTTTTTTTTCAGTATTACTCCTCGTTACTTTTTTTTATTGATCTAGTTGATTTTTTAGTTTTTTGTCTTCATCTTTTTCTTCTCCTTTGTTTTGTATATATTTTTTTTTTCATTTTATTTTATTTTTTTGTTCAAGGGATGGGTATGAGTGACTTATTTTTACGTTCTATCATAAGCTCCGATTTTTTCTGAGTAAACAGGATGCTTTCTCTTATTCCACATCCTGTCTTTTATCCTTTGTCTTCTGTTTGTTCTTCTATCCGTCGGTCCTCCTGTCTGTCTATCTGAGTGATCTTTCTCCTTTTTGTGTCTATTGTATCTTGGTGTGTGATCATTCCTTTTTTTCTTTTTTCTTTTTTTTTCTCAATCTTGCCTTCATTTATTCTACATCATGTCTTTCCTTCTTTGTCTTTCTCTGTCTCTCGCTGTGTCCGTCTGTTTATCTATCATTCTCTTTTATTGTGTTTCTCTATCTCTCTTAGTTCGTTTATCTATCGTTGTCTCCTTTTTCCTGCCACTATCTATCTTAGTGTTATTTTTATTCCTCATGCTGCTTCGTCTTTCTCTCTGTCTGACTAACTTGTGTGATCTTTCTTTCTTTGTTTTTCTTTTTTTCTGTATCATCATGTGTTACCTTTCTCCTTTGTTTCTTTTTCATTCTTTCTCTCTGTCTATTTGTCTTGGTATGTGATTTTTCCTTCTTTTTATTTTCTTTCACTTTTTTTTCTGTATCTTGGTGTGCTATCTTTTTTTTCTGTCTATCTACGTGTGTTATCTTTCTGTTTTGTGTTTCTTTTTCATTCTTTCTGTATCTGTCTTGGTGTGATCTTTCCTTCTTTTTTATTTTCTTTCTCATTTTTTTCTGTATATCTTGGTGTGCGATCTTTCTCCCTCTTTTGGGTCGACATTTGCTGTGTTGATGGCGTGTGACCGAGTCTGTGATAAACATTAACCGTGGTTCCCTGCTTCCCTCCCTCCTTCCCTTCCTTCCCCTCTCACTCATCCCCCTTTCCTCCTCCTCTCACCCCTTTGCCCTACTTCCATCTTCCTCCCTCCTTAACCTCCTTCACTTCATTCATTCCTGTTTTTTTCTTCTTCCTCTGCCTTCTTCATTTTCATTGGTTTGTTTTTCTTTCCATCATTTTCACTCTTTCCTTTCGAATTGATCATTTCCCTCTTTTTTGATCTCTTACCTCTTCTTCTCGTCTTTCTTCTCCTTTCTCCTTCCCTTCTTTCCCTCCGTTGATCTTTCCTTCGTCTTCCTTTCTCTACCCACCTATTCCTTTCTATCCTACTATTCCTTTCCTCCTGTTCTCACCTTTTTCCTCCATTTATCGTTCCTTCCTTCCCATATTTTTCTTTCTTTTCCCTCCTCCTTTCCCTATATTAATACTCTACACCTCTCACTTCATCCTTTTTCCTCCTTTTTCTCCATTCTTTCCATTCATACCTCCCCTTTCCTCTCCCTCGTCCTCCATTGTTTCTCTCCTTTCATCCTGTTTCTCTTTCTCCTCCGTTCATTTTCTCTCCATTCCTCCTTCCGTTTCCTCCTTTCAACCTATCTTTAACCCCTTTTATTTCCCTTCTTCCCTCTTAGTCTATACTTTCTCTCCTCATTTCTCTTTTTCTTTCATTCTCTTCAATTATGTCATTTTCCCTTTCTCCTTCCCTCTGTTTTCTTTGCTTCCCCTCCTATCCTCCCCTCCCCCTCCATCCTTCTCCTCCTCTTTCCCTTCTGTCTGGCTAACACATGTTTCTCCTTCTCTCCCTCCCTCCCTCCCTCCCTCCCTTTCTCTAGTTCCTTCACCCCACACCCAGCCTCTGCTTTCACATTGTTGCTTTCTCTCTCTCTCTCTCTCTCTCTCTCTCTCTCTCTCTCTCTCTCTCTCTCTCTCTCTCTCTCTCTCTCTCTCTCTCTCTCTCTCTCTCTCTCTCTCTCTCTCTCTCTTCTCGGCTTTATTTTTTATTCTCTTTTTCTCTCTCTCTCTCTCTCTCTCTCTCTCTCTCTCTCTCTCTCTCTCTCTCTCTCTCTCTCTCTCTCTCTCTCTCTCTCTCTCTCTCTCTCTCTCTCTCTCTCTCCACACTTTCACCAGAGGGCAAAAAAAAAAAAGTCAAATAAAAACTTTCTCGACTCGTTTTTTCATTACCTTGCATTTCTACCTGGCCACTTCCGTCATACGTCACTTCACACCTGTACAGTTACCTCGTGGGTCAGGTGTTTTGTTCCTCCCTCCCTTTTCTCATTAGGTTATTCGCCCCTCTAATTAGATTTTGTTCAATTATTTTTTCACCTTTCTTGCTGACTAATGATATCGTATTCTTGGGGCTTTCTTTACATTTTATAACCTTTTTATTATCAGACCAAGCAGTTTTTCGTGTATTTTTTTTTCTTTAGTTGCCCTTTTAAACTCGTCATGGCTGATATTAATCCCTCCATTTTTTCTCTCAATCGATTATTCATTCCTTAATTTATCGGTGTATTCATTAGGTTATTCTTCCATTCATCCGTTCGTTCAGTCATTAGGTAAGTTTTTCATTCGTTCGTTCGTTCGTTCATTTATTAGGTAAGTTTTTCATTCGTTCGTTCGTTCGTTCAGTCATTAGGTAAGTTTTTCATTCGTTCGTTCGTTCGTTCAGTCATTAGGTAAGTTTTTCATTCGTTCGTTCGTTCGTTCATTTATTAGGTAAGTTTTTCATTCGTTCGTTCGTTCGTTCAGCCATTAGGTAAGTTTTTCGTTCGTTCGTTCGTTCGTTCAGTCATTAGGTCAGTCTTTCATTCGTTCAATCGTTTGTTCAGTCATTACGTCAGTCTGTCATCCATTCATAAGATCGTTCAGTCATTAGGTCAGTTTTTCAGTCGTTCGTTCGTTCGTTCAGTCATTAGATCAGTCGTTCATTCGTTCGTTCGTTCGTTCAATCATTAGGTCAGTCTTTCATTCGTTCGTTCGGTCGTTCAATCATTAGGTCAGTCTTTCATTCGTTCGTTCGTTCGTTCAGTCATTAGGTCAGTCTTTCATTCGTTCGTTCGTTCGTTCAGTCATTAGGTCAGTCTTTCATTCGTTCAATCGTTTGTTCAGTCATTACGTCAGTCTGTCATTCATAAGTTCGTTCAGTCAATAGGTCAGTTTTTCAGTCGTTCGTTCGTTCGTTCAGTCATTAGATCAGTCTTTCATTCGTTCGTTCGTTCGTTCAGTCATTATGTCAGTCGATTATTCAAATTTTCCACCTGACAGCTAATTACACATTTATATTCACCCACCGACTCATTTTCCCACGCAACTACCTGCTGGGCTTAATTTAGGAGAGCTCATTCACCTGTGCAGCATTAATAGCGTTAAAATACATGCTTACCTGAATTTCCCTTCGGTTTTATTTATTTATTTATTTATATATTTTTACTTTAAGCCGTTACTAAATTCCTTGCTCTTGGTAGTTATTTATTGAATGATTTTAAATATTTTACTTTCACTACAATTTATTCTCTGCATTTACTGCTTTCATTTAATTTGATTTTTGAAAAGAACGTTTTATATTAATTAAAATGTTTTAGATTACAAATAGTCACAAACACGTCCATTGATAATAAGGAGAGAGAGAGAGAGAGAGAGAGAGAGAGAGAGAGAATGATTGTGTGGCCGCTGCTCGATTGGGAAGTAGTTATTAAGGAATGTTACGCGTCCTTGCCTCTCCTCCTCCTCCTCCTCTTTCTCTTTCTCCTGGTCGTACTCCTCTTCCTCTTCCCTTTACCTCTTCCTCCCTTCCTAACATAAGCTCACCCTTCGTTGTGCCTTCCCTTCCACCCCCTCTTCAATTTTTCGTCTACTTCTTTTCGTAGCAAACATTGAACCTTCCTTTGGTCTTCTTTTTTCTCCTCTTATCGTCCTCTCTCCTCTTCCTCCTCCTCCTCCTTTTACTCTTCAATTTTTCTTATGCATTTTTTTTTTCATAGCAGACGTTGAACCTTCCTTTTTTTTTTTTTTCCTTCCTCCTCCTCCTCCTCCTCCTCCTTCTCCTCTTAGTCTTCAATTTTTCATCTGCATTTTTTCATAGGACACGTTGAACTCTCTTCGGTCTTCTCTCTCCTCCTCCTCCTTCTTCTCCTCCTCCTCCTCCTCCTCCATTCTGCTCCGCCTCATCATCCTTTTCACATATTCTTCTGCTTACATTTCATAGCATACGTTCACCCTCTCTTTGGTCTTCTTTTCTCCTTCCTTTATTCTCCTCCATTTCTTCTCTTTTATCTTCTCTTCTATTTTCTCTCTTCATCTCCACTTCTATCGTCTCTCCTCTTTTCTTCTCCACTTCTCTCCTCCTCGTCCTGGTCCATTCTTCATCGGCCTTCCTCGAATTACTGCCCCCTGCCATGCCTTTCGTGTTTCCTAGTAATCGTTCTCTCCCTGCTTCCTCTCTTTTTATGTCCCCTCTCTCCCTCGTCCTTGCCTTGCCTTGTATCCTGTTGTCCTTGTACTTGTTATCCTTTGCGCACCCATTGTTCTAGACTCCTGTACCCTACCGCCGTATATCCTTTGCCATCCCTTATTAAGCTCATGTATTCTAGTATATGTCCTACCAACCTATATCCTACGTCCGTGTTACTGGCTCTCCCTTCCTTGGCCATTCCCTTAAGATCAGTTGTAGTATCCTGTATCCTATATCCTTTGCCCTCCGCTGCCATTCCCTTAAGCTCATGTATTCCAGTATATGTCCTACCAACCTATATCCTACGTCCGTGTTACTGGCTCTCCCTTCCTTGGCCTTTCCCTTAAGATCAGTTGTTGTGGTATCCTGTTTCCTACTACCCTATATCCTACGCTTATGTTTCTAGGTCTCTTCCCTTCCTAGGCCATTCAGTTGTTTTAGTATCCTGTATCCTGCGACCCTATATCCTACTTCCTTGTTACTTTCTCTCCTTTCCTAACCATTCCTTTAAGCTCAGTTCTAGTATCCTGTATCCTGCAACCCTACACCCTACCCTTAAGATCGATTGTTTTTGTATCCTGTATCCTACAACCCTATACTATATTCTACGTCCGTGTTACTTGCTCTCCTTTCCTAACCATTCCTTTAAGCTCAGCTCTTGTAACCTGTATCCTACGACCCTATATCCTACGTCCTTGTTACTCTCTCCTTCCTTGGCCATTCCCTTACGATGAGTTGTAATATCCAGGATCCTACCATCCTTTATCCTACTTCTATGTCATTAGGTCTTTTCCCAGGAGTTCCAGCTACGATATTTATTAGCCAGCTCCCGTATCCTGCTAGCTTGCCATGAGTCACTGTTGCGGATCAGTTACTGCATTCCAACTCCTGTTACTACTAATATTCTTTCTACTGTTCCTATTCCTGATATTCCTAGTTACCATTCCTTACTGCTCCTGACATTCCTTCTTCCTACCATTCCTATTCGTAATATTCCCAGTTTCCATTCCTTACCGTTCCTGATATTCCTTCTTCCTACCATTCCTATTCCTGATATTCCCAGTTTCCATTCCTTACCGTTCCTGATATTTCTTCTTTCTGCCATTCCTATTCCTGATATTCCCAGTTTCCATTCCCTACCGTTCCTGATATTCCTTCTTTCTGCCACTTGTGTTCGTGATATTCCCAGTTCTCGTTCCTTATTCCTGTTCCTATTACTTTTCCTCGTGTCCACCATTCCCAATATAGACGTTCCTAGTTCCTAATCCTTACTGCTCATAATATTTCTCCTCTCCTGCCATTCCTATTCACGATATTCCTAACTCACATTCCTAACTGTTCCTCTTAATATTCCTCCTTCCTACTTATCCTATTCGTTATACTCCCAACACATATTTCTTCCTATTCCTGCTCCTCCTTTTCCTTCTTACCATCAACTTACGTCATATTCTTGATCCCATTCCCGTCACGTCCCGTCCCCAGTACCTCTGAACACCTGGCTTCCTCGGACGCCAGATGTGTGGGAGGGACCGAGATTTAGTGTGTGACAGGCTGTGATGGGATGATTACCACCGTGTGAGAGGAGGAGGAGGAGGAGCGTAAAGGGAGACGGAAATAAATGGGAGGAAAAACAAAACAAAATCATACACACAGGAGGAAGAGGAGGAGGAGGAAAGGGAGATGGAAATAAATGGAAAAGTAAGAAAATGAAACACACCCACACCCACACACACCTACCAAACACTAATTACTAACCGAGGTACTTGTGATCCAATTATTCCTACGTCAGAGAGAGAGAGAGAGAGAGAGAGATTTAGGCTTCTTTAGTGATAAATATCTCTATAAACCAACGCCTACTAATGATTTCTCTCTCTCTCTCTCTCTCTCTCTCTCTCTCTCTCTCTCTCTCTCTCACCTGGTTTAGTCTCGCTGTGTCTGGTTGTTTCACTGGACAGAATATTAATGTCAGTAGTAGTAGTAGCAGTAGTAGTAGTAGCATTAGTAGTAGTAGTAGTAGTGGTGGTGGTGGTGGTGGTGAATCAGAAAGCAATATTTGTCGCTGGTTTTCTTCACCCTCTTTGCTTTCACCTGTATACAGTTGATTAAACGCGTAACAGGTGTGTCGGTCTCCGTGGCATGACGGGGAGAAAGTCATGCCGTGAATAACTTAAATAAAAAAAGATGCTGTGAAGAGAGGGGAGGGAAGGGTACAGAGGAGATGAAGAGGAGGAAGAGAAAGGGTTTTGATGTGTGACAGAATGGAAGGGAAGGGAGATGGCATGGGAAGGGAAGGAAAAGCAGGGTGTGTGAAGTTTTCAAGGAAGGGGGAAGGGAGGGAACCTTTTCTTGGAAGGAAGGGAAAGGGGAAGGGATGCAGAGTGATAATGGAAGGGAGGTTGAAGGGAAGGGTATGTGACAATTTAAAAGAAAGAACTAAGAATGAAGGATTGAGTTAAGGGAAGGAAGTGAAGGGGTGATGTTTAAAGGGAAAGAAAGGAAGGGAAGAAATTTATATAGGATCGTGGTAAGGGAAGGGTAAGTGACAATTTAAGAGAAGGACTGGGAAGGGAGGATTGAGTTGAGGAAAGGAAGAGAATGAGTGATGGTTTAAAGGGATGGAAAGGAAGGGGGAATAAATGTTTAAAGGAAGGGGGAAGAGGAAATGGGAGGTGACAGGTACAGTTTCGGGGAAGGGGGGAGGCTGACTTAATTGGAGAGGTGGAAGGGGGAATAGGGAGATGTAAAGGGGGAGAGGGTAGAAAAGAGAAAGAGAAAAGGGGGGGAAGTAGACGTGTTGTAATGTGAGGAGAGGATATGTGAGGGGGGGGGGGCGAGAGGGGAGGGGAAGAAAGCAAGGGGTAAAGACGGGGGAGGGGGGGTTAGTCATACAGGGAAAGGAGTGTAATGCATTTGAAACTGGTGCGTGTGATGGGCATGTTAAGTGTGTGTGTGTGTGTGTGTGTGTGTGTGTGTGTGCGTGTGTGTGTGTGTGTGAGGCTGCCAGGTAATGGTATTTAGCCTGAGGGTCACGGTCACGCGTCTCTCTCTCTCTCACACACACACACACACACACACACACACACACACACACACACACACACACACATATTTAGGCAAGGTGTGTTAAGTAAAAGAAGGGAGAGTGGAAAGCTGGTGTGTGTGTGTGTGTGTGTGTGTGTGTGTGTGTGTGTGTGTGTGTGTTGGCGTCGTGCCAGGCCGCCACCATTGTGAGGAGCATGTGTAAAGGTGCACCAAAGAAAAACAACAACAACACTAACACCGCCGCCACTGACATCACCAACACCAATAACAAACACCGCCCCCACCACAACCACCATCACTTAACTTCACCAACAGCAAACATCACCATTACCACTAACATCAACACCAACAGCAAACATCACCATTACCACCAACAACACCAACAGCAAACATCACCATTACCACTAACATCAACACCAACAGCAAACATCACCATTACCACTAACATCAACACCAACAGCAAACATCACCATTACCACTAACATCAACACCAACAGCAAACATCACCATTACCACTAACATCAACACCAACAGCAAACATCACCTCCACCACTAACATCAATACCAACAGCAAACATCACCACCACCACCACTAACACCAACAACAAATCTCACCACTAACATCACCAAACATCCACCCACCCCCCAACACACACACACACACACACACACACACACACACACACACACAACCAGAAAACAACAACAACGACGCAAACACCAGTCTCCTTGCACTCCCCCAACACACAAACAAACAAACACACTTTTCTAATATTACTACTTTTCTTCCTCTCATGAGTATTTAAGTGCCTTGTTTTGACGGCCGAAAGCTTGTGCATACTGGATTATGTCGGGGTTTCCTTTTATCCTCCAGTATCGCCGTTTTGTTCCGTAGTTCGAAGACTCGTGAATATTGCCAAATTTTATCGTTTCTTTCTTCCGATATTGTACTTATTTTCTTTTTGTATACTTATTGTTGCTCTCTAATTTTATCGTTTCTTCCGATATTGTATTTACTTATTATATTTTTTCATACTTTTTTTATAACGTCTTTAATTTTATCGTTTCTTTCTTCTGCTATTGTATTTACTTATCTTTTTTTATACTTTATTATTGTTCATTTAAACTTCAACTGTAGCAACTCGGATTTAAATACCAAAGACTCGATACTATGCTTTATATAATTGTTTTGATCCTTTTATATGCTATTCAGTACTGTTTCTCTTATGCAGGTAGTACTATGCGTGCCTCTGTCATACCTAATAGTGTTTGGCTCTACCATGTACTACCTTCCCATTATAATGCTGTTTGTCCCCTCTCCCTCCTCTTTATCTCCCTCCTCCGCTGCTCATCCTCCTTTTCATCCTTCTTATCGTCCTCATTTTATTCTTCCCACCTTTTGTTCAAGTCTCCGCCTAACGTAATCTCTTTCTCCATCTCCCTTAAGTGTCCTCTTCCTCCTCCTCATCCATATCGTCGTCGTCGTCACCGTACTTAATACTGTTTCTCTTCCTCCAGATAGTGTCAAGTCCAGGGGAGTATCGCCTCAGTCATCAAGATGCCGAAAGCGGTGAGTACCCGAGCCTGTGTCCTTGTGTGGGGGTCTGAGTTGCATAGCGGAATGGGTAGGGCAGGGTGTAGGGAGGTGGTGAAGGTAGGAGGTAGAGGAATAAGAAAGGGATGGGGCGTGGTATAGGGAGCTGGTAAGGTGAGCATAGCGGAATGGATAGGGCAGGTAGAGAGAGGTGGTGAGGTAAAGAAATAAGAAAGGAAAGGGATGTGTTGTAGGGAGTTGGTTTAAAGGGAGAAGGTGAACATAGCGGAATGGGCAGGAAGGGGAGAGGAACGTGGTGAAGGTAGGAGAGCAAGGAATAAGAAAGGAGAGGGGTGTGGTATAGGGAGTTGCTTAAAGGGAGAAGGTCAGGTTAAGGAATAAGATAAAGGTACGTGAAGGCCAGAAATGGAATGGTTAAAAAGAAGATAAATGAAGATAGTGTTAAAGAATAAGGAAAGGGTAGAGGAAGGCTATAGGGAGTTGATGGAAGATATGAAATGAAGGAAGAAGTAAATGTTAAGGAAAAGGAAGAGGAGGATATAGGGAAGTGGTTTAAGGTAGGAAGAGGTTAAAGGTAGAGAGGAAGGCATATCGTTGGGGTTTAAAGGGGGAACAAAAGGGAGTGCTGAAGGTAAGCATAATGGTTTAATTAATAACAAGTAAAAGGTGTAAAATATGTTTATCCTGCTAGTCCTGACATACCGTTGAGTTACTTGGCGCCTCACAAAAGATCATACAACGGATAAGAAATAAGAAGTGGATTTGGGCAGATCATAAACGTAGAAGAGATAACAGATAGACAACCAAAGCAACAGCGTGGCAACCAAGAAACTGTAGAGGTAAGAGCAGACAGCGAACCAGGTGGAGAGAGAGAGAGAGAGAGAGAGAGAGAGAGAGAGAGAGAGAGAGAGAGAGAGAGAGAGAGAGAGAGAGAGAGAGAGAGAGAGAGAATATATTAGAACCTTTACTGAAGCGGATTAGAGTACACGAATGTCAGTCTTGAGGTAAACGGAAAACGGTGGAAAAAAGTCCGTCCTTCTGGCCTATTATTAGTTTACCGAAGGACAAGAAGGCTGAGTAGGACGTGGATGAGAGGGAGGAATGAGGGAGAAGGATGGAGAGAGAGAAGCGGAAAACAGTGGAAAAAAGCATCTGTTCTCTTGGTTTATTCTTAGTTCACCGAAGGATACGAAGGCTGACTATGACGTTGGTGTCGAATAAAAAAGGGAGAAGGATAGAGGCGTGGGGTTCGATTCCTCTTCCCCGCGCATTTCAGGACTCTCTTTGGTGGCCACTTCTTTGATAGGATCCCCGGTAAAGTTCCCCGCCAGGTTCCCCCTCTGGCTCCCCTCGGCCCACCTGGTACTAATCTTGAGACTGGACCGCTAACCTGACATCCTGGGAACGAGACGGGACGAGATGGTGCTGAATGGGACGTGTGTGTGTGTGTGTGTGTGTGTGTGTGTGTGTGTGTGTGTGTGTGTGTGTGTGTGTCTGTCTGTGTCTGTGTCTGTCTCTCTCTCTCTCTCTCTCGGGCCCAGGTGATGTAACGAGTTTTTTTTTTTCCAGACTTGTTTTTATGTAGTGAAGATCCTGTAGTGTGTGTGTGTGTGTGTGTGAGAGAGAGCGAGAGAGAGCGCGAGAGAGAGAGAGAGAGAGAGAGAGAGAGAGAGAGAGAGAGAGAGAGAGAGAGAGAGAGAGAGAATTGCATAACAAATCGAAAAAAACATATAATACCAATAAAAAATAATAATAATAAGGTAACGATGCCAAAGAATGGTAAATAAAAGCTATAAAAATACGTACACAATCACCGCAAAACGACAAACACATCAACAACTCAAAATATCGTAAACAAACACAAAACTTAACCTCGGCCCAATACTAAACACACACATCTCTACACTCTTCCACAGGGGTATTGATCAGCGGGTTTTTATTTTGTCACTCTTTTTTTGCCCTTGACCTGCTTCCTTTACTGTAAAAAAGAAAACAAAAAAGCATCGGGAAACCTAGCCCCAGCACCCGCCTCCGTATCATTGGCACACACACTCGTCCCAAAAGGAGTTGTTTACCCTTCCCTTATGTGCGCTGCAAAGGGTGCCAGGTGACTAGGCAGGTGTAACTTTCACTGATAACGTCACGCCGGGCTGCGATACCCTTGAGAGAGAGAGAGAGAGAGAGAGAGAGAGAGAGAGAGAGAGAGAGAGAGAGAGAGAGAGAGAGAGAGAGAGAGAGAGAGAGAGAGAGAGAGAAAATAAAAGAAAAGGGATTGAAAAGAAAAAAATGAAGAAAGATAAATGAACAGGAATTAGTAAGAAGACGGAAAGGCAATGTGGGAGGGAGATAAAATTGAATGAAAGAGAAAGAAGATAAATGATTAGTGATAAGTGACAAAAGGTTAAGTGTGGGAAAAATAACATTGAAGGAGGAAGAGAGATAAGATGAAAAGAAGAAGGGAGAAAGATAAGGGAAGAGGAAGGAGGGAGATAAAGGAATGAGAAGGAAGTAGATAAGATATTGAAGGTATGAAGGAGCAAAAGAATGTGTGAGGTAGGAGAGGAGTGATGTAAGGTAGAGGGAAGTGAGAGGAGGAAGAGGAAAAAAAATAAAAATAAACGGAAGAAGCTCGAAGTGAAGCAGAGGAGAAACAAACAAGAAAGATGAGCAACACACACACACACACACACACACACACACACACACACACACACACACACACACACACACACACACATGGGTTGAGTTCGGGTGAAGTGGATATTTTTTTAGTTAAGTTGTGTGTGAGAGAGAGAGAGAGAGAGAGAGAGAGAGAGAGAGAGAGAGAGAGAGAGAGAGAGAGAGAGAGAGAGAGAGAGCAGGTCTAGTTAGGCAATAAAAAGTGAAAGTTATGAACGATGTACTAATACTTTTTTCTCTAAAACTAGTATCACTACTACTTTACAACTGTCACTACTACTACTACTACTACTACTACTACTACAGCTATTGCATTTACTACCACGGAAAATATAGACAATAAACAATGAAAATATGAATAGGAAATTCGAAAATATAGAAAGAATGAAAACTCAAACTTCCTCCAGTAGTCGTCGTCGTCGTCGTCGTCGTAGTAGTAGTAGTAGTAGTAGTTGTGTTAGTAGTAGTAGTAGCAGCAGTAGTAGTAATAATAATAATAATAATAATAATAATAATAATAATAATAATAATAATAATAATAATAATACTCTGAGTCACAATTTTTCTGCCTTTCACCACCACGACTCAAGGACATGCCAGGAGCAGGAGGAGGAGGAGGGCAATAAACACCATGACTAGTTTGTTTATCGTAGACACAAAACAGGACTTGCTGACACACACACACACACACACACACACACACACACACACACACACACACACAGGATGGGTGACGGTACAGCACATATGGGAGACAGCCGTGTGTGTGTGTGTGTGTGTGTGTGTGTGTGTGTGTGTGTTTAGTGCAAATGTCCCATCATGTCCTGACCTCTTAAAAGTGACTCACAGCTCCGCCCATCGTACACACACACACACACACACACACACACACACACACACACACACACACACACACACACACACGCACACACAAGCTTGAGTGAACATCCCCCCCCTCCCCCCTCTATCTCTCCATCTCTATCTCAGCCTGGAGTTATGATGGTGGTGCAGGCAGACATTTCCTAGTAATGGTGAGGGCGGGTAGGTGGTGGTGGTGGCAATTATTTCCTATTATTTCCGTTGATGAGGTTGCGTTGATGTGGGTGATTTAGGGAATGCAGGTAAATTGAATGTTTGTGGTTTTGTGTTCCATTATTGCTTGGCGGTGGCGGTGGTGATAAGGGTGGTGGGTGGGGTTGGGATTTGGGGTTTTGGTGGTGTTAGCGTTGGTGATAGGGGTGGTGGGTGGGGTGTGGATGGGGTTGGTGATAGGGATGGTGGGTGGGTTTGGTGGTGGTGGTGGCGTTGGTGATAGTGGTAGTGGGTGCGGTGTTGGTTGGGTTGGGATTTGGGGTTTTGGTGGTGGTGGCGGCAGTCATAGAAGCAATAAGCACGAGAGTTTGGCAATTTAGTGGTGGTGACGGACGCTTGTGTGTAATGATATCGGTAATTAATTAACGAAGTGAGATAACCGTTACTGAAATTGTGACTGTATTAATTAAATGTGTGTGAAAGCGAGGGAGACATAAGGAAATTGAAGAAAGCGTCTGAAAATGTGTAATGAAAGGAGGAAAAGGAGAAAGAAAGGGAGAGAAAACAGACTGGGAAAAGAACAAGTAGACAGACAAACAGAACAAAAGACGGACAGAAACAAAGCAGAAGACGAACAGAAACAGAAAAAGAGACAGGCAGAAACAGCAAAAGACATATATACAGAAAAAAAAAAAACGCATAAGACAGACAAGCAGAAAAAGGCAGACAAACAGAGTAAAAGAGACAGAAACAGACCAAAAGACAGACAGAAACAGACCAAAAGACAGACAGAAGCAGACCAAAAGACAGACCCGCAGAAATAAAAGGCATACAGACAAGCAGGAAAATCATTGAACTATAAATAAGTGAATACGCAAAAGAGTCTCCTTGAAACTGTCGCAGCATCAGGAGGAAAAGGAAGAAAAGAAAAAAAATAATGGTAATTGTAATTCCGCCAGAAGGTTCTTGCAGCATGAGAAGGAGACCGGGAACGGAAGAGTAAGTCAGAATATGAATAAGTGAATAATGGTGAGGGTAGGATTTACGCAACACGGAGATTTGGGGGGAAGGGGGAAGGGGAGGAGAAAACGAAGAAGCGAAAAAAAAATATATGTGGACGAAAATCAATTAAAGGAAAATTAAGAAAAAATAGAAATGAATCAAAGGGAATAAAGAAACAAGAATAAAAAGATATACAAACCAAAATCATTAAAAGTAAAATGAGGGAAAAGTGGAAATGAATTAAAAGGAAGAAATAAACGGAAGAACAAAAATATGTAAACCAAAATCATGAAAGGAAAACAGAGAAAGAATGGAATTAATTAAATGGGAAAAAAAACTGAAAAAAAATATGCGAACCAAAATCATTGAAAGGAAAATAAAAGAAAATAAATGAATAAAAAAAAAAAAAAACGGAATTCGTATAAGACAAAAGAGAAGAAAATGATAATGATAACGATAACAGTAATGAGGACAAGTATTAATATTATGCTGTCTGAAGGTGATGCATGCGGACAAAAACGAGAGAGAGAGAGAGAGAGAGAGAGAGAGAGAGAGAGAGAGAGATCCGCTTGTGACATCGATTTTATTCACTCTTCGGGGTCACTTATTCACTTCCTCGCCTCCTGCTTTTCCCTCCCCCCCTCCCCCCCAAGGCCACACAATACCCACTTTCCCTCCCCGTGAAGGACTGAGTTTCTTTCGCCTTATTCCTCCCTCACGTCCATGCTAATGCTCACTTCCTTACCTTTTTCCTGGTATGCCAAGAGAAGTTTCACCTTTTTTGTCTCCCCTTTTCAAGTCATAAGGTTTACTCAGTGTTTTTTATGTGTGTATGTGTGTTGTGCGTGAAGCTGTAAACATCTTTTTTTTTTTCTCTCTCTCTCTCTCTCTCTCTCTCTCTCTCTCTCTCTCTCTCTCTCTCTCTCTCTCTCTCTCTCGTTTTTAATTTATTTTTATGTACGTATATATGTCTTGTACACAGTAGGTAAACGTTCAAATCCAAATCCATGAACAAGACCGTGAACACATAATCCTCAATACTAAATAAGTCGACGTAATGTTCTAAACTTCGGACGTTATACAATTTTCCGTAATATAACTTACCTCATACACACTTATCGATCACTGTTTTCATATCTCCTTAATGTCTTTTCAGTAATGCAACAGAACAACAGTCTCATCTGAAACATACTTACGATACACAGTTGTTTTCATATCTACTTCCATGTCTTTTGAGCAGTGGAATATAGCAATGATCCCTTAATCACACTTATCGATCCATGTTTTCATATCTTAATGTCTTTTCAATAATGCAAAAGAACAACAATCTCCTCTGAAACATACGATACACAGTTGTTTTCATATCTACTTACATGTCTTGATACACAGTTGTTTTCATATCTACTTACATGTCTTTTGAGCAACGGGATATAGCTATGACCCCTTAAACACACACACACATCGATCGCTGTTTTCATATTTCTTCAATAATGCATCAGAACAACAATCTCCTCTGAAACATACGATACACAGTTGTTTTCATATCTACTTACATGTCTTTTGAGCAACGGGATATAGCTATGACCCCTTAAACACACACACACATCGATCGCTGTTTTCATATCTCTTCAATAATGCATCAGAACAACAATCTCCTCTGAAACATACTTACGATACACAGTTCTTTCCATATCTACTTACATGTCTTTTGAACAATTGAATATAGCAATGACCCCTTAAACACACACATCGATCGCTGTTTTCATGCAGCCCACACAGGGTCGTTAATAATATATAAGCTGCATAATGTGGTGGTACTCTTCGGATATGATGAGTGCAACCTCGTAACGCGTACAGTGACCTCGACTTCTCGTATATAATTAGGTGTTGTTTCCATGTGTGATAATTATGCAACGTGATGATAATACGAAATACTCGGAACATTCGCCGTTTCTCGTTGTGTATTAGTGAAAGGTCAAGAAGTAACACCAAAGAAAAGCGTCAGAAAATTGTTAATGCAAATACTTAAGTAGTAGTAGTAGTAGTAGTAGTAGCAGTAGTAGTAGTAGTAGTAGTAGTAGTAGTAGCTAGTTGTGTTCGGATTAATTCGGCGTATTCATGTATTCATAAATTCCACACCTAATGAACTGAATAAATGAATGTTAATTGGACACACGATGAGATAGCAGTAAGTTGATCTAACCGCGATGAGTGTTAAATACCGTGTGTGTGTGTGTGTGTGTGTGTGTGTGTGTATTTACCTACCTAGTTGTATTTACCTAGTTGTGACATACAGGAAAAGAGCTACGTTCGCGCTGTCCCGTCTCCATATACGCTCTTATCCAACTTTGCGTGTGTGTGTGTGTGTGTGTGTGTGTGTGTGTGTGTGTGTGTGTGTGTGTGTGTGTGTTTTCCCTACCTGTATTGTATTTCACCATTATGCTGATGTTAGAGGTGGAGGGGGAAGTGGAGAAAAAACACGATTTAAGTTGTTTAGAGTTGTAAGGAAAGAAAAAATAAGTGGAAGGAAGGAAGGAGGGGAGGGGAAGCAGTGGGAGTAGAAGATTGGAGTAAAAGAAAAGGAGATGAGAGTGAAGGAAAAGAAGATAGAAGGGTCAAGGAGGAAGGGAAACAGGGAAGCGATGAAGAAAGGGAGTGGGTAAAAAGAGGGGAAACAATGAATAGGGGATTGAGTTAAGAAAAAGAGGAGTGAGATGAGAGTAAAGGAAGGGAAGGTAGAAACGTAGAATGATTAGGAATGAGTAAAGAAAGAGGAGGATAGTTTAGGGGAAACGAAGATTGAAAGAAAAGTAGAATAAAATGAGTTATGGAAGAGTGGAAAGGTTAGTAAGGAAGAAGGGAAGCAGGGAAAGGATGGAGGAATGGAGGAGGGAGTAGAAGAGGTGTAATGAAACTTGAAGATTACAAAGAGAGAAAATGAAAATGAAATGAGAGTTATGGAGACGTCATGGAGCAGGAAGGGAAGCAGGGAGAGAAAGAGGAAAGAAGGGAGCAGAAGAAATGTAATGAAACTAGAAGATTACCAAGAGAGAAATGGAGACTGAAATGAGAGTTATGGAAGGGTGGAGTGGAGAGGTCATGGAGGAAGAAGGGAAGCAGGGAGAGAAGGAAGGAGAGGATGGAGCAGAAGAGATACAATGAAAATAGAGAATTGAAAGAAAAGAAAAGTAGAATGAAATGAGATTTATGGAAGGGCGGAAAGGTCATGAAGGAGGAAGGGAGGAGGTAGGGAGAGGGGGGTGAAGGGGAGGCAGGATTACATCACCACCCTCTTCTAATGCAGGGTTTTGGGTCGTGTTGAATTCCGTGCGTTTGTTTGTTTGTTTTAAGTTTGTTTTGCTTGGTCTTTTTGCTTGTCACTGCCTCCTTTTTATTTTATTTTTTTATTTTTATTTTTTAGTGACATGTTTATTCTCTCTCTCTCTCTCTCTCTCTCTCTCTCTCTCTCTCTCTCTCTCTCTCTCATAGCGTTTTCTCCATTTTTTATTATTATTTTTTTCCATATTTTGCTTCGAATTTTTTTCCATTCAATCCCTTTCTTATTTTTTCATTTAGCTTTATGCCTTTGATGATTTCCTTGTTACATGCATTATTCTGTTTTCCTATCATTCATTTATTATTGTATGCTTGTGACTGCATGAGAGAGAGAGAGAGAGAGAGAGAGAGAGAGAGAGAGAGAGAGAGAGAGAGAGAGAGAGAGAGAGAGAGAGAGGAAACGTTACTCCAATCTACCACCATTAAAAAAATAAAAATAAAAAAGCGCTGCGCAGTTCTCCCAAAGGCGCCGCGCAGCCTCCCAAAGCCACACGCGATAGAATGAACAAGGCGACGGTGTTGATCAGGCGCGGGAAACAACGACCTATTACCGCGGGCCTCTGAGTCATTTCCTTTGTGGAGACGAGACCGTTTATGGAAGGATTGAGGTCGTGGAAGATGCATGAGTGATTTTTTTTCTTTTCTCATGAGGTCTTATTTGTTGATCTCCCAGCGTTGTTTGCAGTTTTTTTTTTTTTTTTTTTTGGGGGGGGGACAGTTCCATTTTTTTGTGAGTTTATTTGTGTTCTTCTTCATATGGTTCTTTTTTTCTTTAGATTTTATGCTTTATTTGTTCATCTAGCGTTGTTTTCTTTTCTCTCTATTTTTTGGGGGGGCTGTTCCATTTTTTTGCCAGTTTATTTGTGTTCATCTTCATGTGGTCCATTTTTTCTTTAGATTTTGTTTTTCCATTCTCCCCTCCGCATTTATTTTTCCCCTGCTGCTCCCTTTTGGGTTTTCTGCTTTACCTTTTCCCTTCTTTACCTTTTTCCCTCCCTTTCCTCTCCTTTTCACTGGTTTCCCCTTTCCCTCCCTTTCCCCTCCTTTCCACTGGTTTCCCCTTTCCCTCCCTTTCCCCTCCTTTTCACTGGTTTCCCCTTTCCCCTCCTTTCCACTGGTTTCCCCTTTCCCCTCCTTTCCACTGGTTTCCCCTTTCCCTCCCTTTCCCCTCCTTTCCACTGGTTTCCCCTTTCCCTCCCTTTCCCCTGCTTTTTCCTTTTCCTTCCTTTCCCCTGATTTTCCTTTTTTCCTCCCTTTCCCCTAGGTTTCCCTATATATTTTCTGCTGTTTCCATTTCCTCTTCCTTTGAGTTTATATTTGTGCTCATCTTCCAGTGGTTCTCTTTTTTCGTAATGATGATAATGATTTTCCGCTTTTTCTTTATTCCTACGGTTTTTTTTTATTTCATCTTTTTTTTGTTTTTTTTTTGCGGGGGGGGGGGGGGGATGGATACCAGTGATTTTCTTATTTTCCTTTATCATTCCTGCAAGTTTTTATTCATACTCATCTCCCTCTGTCTTTCCCATGGTTTTTTTCCCACATCTCTTTCATGTCAGGAGCTGTTTTTTCGTTTACCTCCCACACTCACACCCACCCACCCACACACATACACACACACGAGTCTTATGCTAATTGTTTTATTGTGTTTTTTTCTTTATATTGCTCTGCACTTTATTCATCCTCATCTTTGTTTTCTTGTTCTTCTGCTTCATCATTCTTCGCCTTCCCCCACTTCGTCCTCGCTGCTTGTCTCGTTCTTCCTTCAAGGGCTCAAGGGCTAATGCGACGGAGATGAGCACCGAGGCCAAGCGCATCTATAGCGTTTGCCCCTAACTTTAATAATTTACTTACTTCATTATCCATGTTGCTTACTTTACTTACTCCAATATCTTCCTTGTTTACTTTACTTATTATCCACGTTGCTTACTTTACTTATTCCAATATCTTCCTTGCTTACTTTACTTATTACCCACGTTGCTTACTTTACTTTCTCCATTATCCACGTTGCTTACTTTACTTTCTCCATTATCCACGTTGCTTACTTTACTTTCTCCATTACCCACGTTGCTTACTTTACTTTCTCCATTACCCACGTTGCTTACTTTACTTTCTCCATTACCCACGTTGCTTACTTTACTTTCTCCATTACCCACGTTGCTTACTTTACTTTCTCCATTACCCACGTTGCTTACTTTACTTTCTCCATTACCCACGTTGCTTACTTTACTTTCTCCATTACCCACGTTGCTTACTTTACTTTCTCCATTACCCACGTTGCTTACTTTACTTTCTCCATTACCCACGTTGCTTACTTTACTTTCTCCATTACCCACGTTGCTTACTTTACTTTCTCCATTATCCACGTTGCTTACTTTCTCTATTACCCACGTTGCTTACTTTACTTTCTCCATTACCCACGTTGCTTACTTTACTTTCTCCATTACCCACGTTGCTTACTTTCTCTATTACCCACGTTGCTTACTTTACTTTCTCCATTACCCACGTTGCTTACTTTACTTTCTCCATTATCCACGTTGCTTACTTTACTTTCTCCATTACCCACGTTGCTTACTTTCTCCATTACCCACGTTGCTTACTTTACTTTCTCCATTACCCACGTTGCTTACTTTACTTTCTCCATTATCCACGTTGCTTACTTTACTTTCTCCATTACCCACGTTGCTTACTTTACTTTCTCTATTACCCACGTTGCTTACTTTACTTTCTCCATTACCCACGTTGCTTACTTTACTTTCTCCATTATCCACGTTGCTTACTTTACTTTCTCCATTACCCACGTTGCTTACTTTACTTTCTCCATTACCCACGTTGCTTACTTTACTTTCTCCATTACCCACGTTGCTTACTTTCTCTATTACCCACGTTGCTTACTTTACTTTCTCCATTACCCACGTTGCTTACTTTCTCTATTACCCACGTTGCTTACTTTACTTTCTCCATTACCCACGTTGCTTACTTTCTCTATTACCCACGTTGCTTACTTTACTTTCTCCATTACCCACGTTGCTTACTTTCTCTATTACCCACGTTGCTTACTTTACTTTCTCCATTATCCACGTTGCCTACTTTACTTTCTCCATTACCCACGTTGCTTACTTTACTTTCTCCATTATCCACGTTGTTTGCTTTACTTATTCGATTATCAACGTTGCTCTCTCTACTTACTCAATCACTCACTTTGTTTACTTACCCCATTACTTTACTTACTTGCTTACTTTGCTTTCTTTACTTAGCTTACTTTACTTACTTTGCTTACTCTACTTTGCTTACTTTACTTTGCTTACTTACTGCATTACTTGACTTGCTCCATTAGCCTCGTTTCCTTTTGTCATTGCTTCAACAAACCGCATATACCAATCACAGCAGTATTCAGGCGCGTGCAAGTAGGTTACCCTGAGAATGCATAGTCTTCATAAGCCGCAGTATAGATTCTCCTTCGGCTCTTTCCTCCTTTTCCTGTGCCACTCACCCCAAGCCTATCGTAGCCCCTCCTTCCTCTGCCCCTTCACACTTCATCCTAGCCTCCCTCCTCCCCCCTTATCGTGCCAGTTCTCCAAGCCTCAAGTGTTGACGTTTCAGTGTAGATGATGGTGTATTTTTAACCCCTTAGCATCGAGTCTGCCTGAGGCCATCACTGTGGCAGGAGTTCAGAAATACCTTACGTTGGAGGTGTTCTTCCTCGCCTTTGTGTAGTTTCCATGGAACCTCTTGACTTGGCTTCATTAATTAAGATTTATTCCAGCGACCGTGACTTTTATTCCACGTCTTCTCTGTTGTGTGAGTCACGTTCCGGCCTTTTTCATCCTGAGGGCCATCCCTTGACCAGTTCGGCATCACGTAACGAGTCCAAAATATACGTACCATCCCTCCCCCTGGTGACGCGTGTGGTCTCGTCAGGCATGAGTGGAGGAGGGGATGGTATAACCTGAGTTTCAGAGGTTCCCCCCACCCCATTCGGAGACGCTCCTCCTTCTGTAGAATAACCTTTAGGCGGTTGTTTTGCTGTCTCATTGGGTGTGAGTGATGGGCGCGTAGTAGAGCAGACGTTTATCCCAAGCTCTCGTAGGCTGGGACCTGGCGAGGCAGGGTGTTGGAGGTTCACAAGGCGACATTATTTGTCTTCAGTGGTCACACTTGGCCCATTCGACGGTGACTCGCTGCTTTATTTTCAAGTCAGAAGAGTCATCGGGGGTTGTTAATACTCAAGTTTTCTGGGGAGCCCTTGACGCGTGTGCCCCGCTTGGCACTACGGAGATTATAAGTGTCCTGGCGTCGCTTTTCTCGGCCTCTTAGCCCACGCACCCTCCAGTCTGCCGTGGAGTACCACCACGACTGCCTTGGAGTGACCCTCGCTCGCCGTGCACACCCACACTACACGCCGTGTGTCTCGTGTCTATGCCGCCCTGACCCTGGCCGCGGGGTGCCGTGACAGGTTGATGGCACAGTGACACTCGCGCGGACCCTTGCTCGTGCCGCCGTGACAATTGACAGTGACGATTTGCCTAAGGTTTCGCCGCGTGGTGCTGTGACAGATAGCCGCTGACAGCCTGCCTCAGGCTCTGCCGCGTCCCTCGCTAACAGAGCTTACAGGTGGCACTGGCGCGGGGTGACAGCTTCCGTCAGGTCCCCGCCACGTGGCATCTTGACAGGTGCAGTGATAACAGCCCGCCTTGCCCCCGCTGGCCCGGCGGCATGTTGGCGTGGCTGCTTGTGTCGTGCCGCGGTGATTGGTGACACAAGGGTGGTCCTGGTGGCAACTTCATGCATTCCACAGTGGCGTGGTGGCCTGGGAGTGAGTGAAGGGCCTGAAGCGGGGCAGCCATGACCCAGCGCATGATGAACCTGCTGGCAGGGCGGCGACGCAGCTATCGCATGGCTGGCTACGAGGAGGACGACGACCTGGAAGCCAGCGACGAAGAGTGCGCTGCCTTCCTGGCCGCCACAGCACCCAGCCGCGTCCCGCAAGACCTCAGCAACCCCGTGCTGACCCTGGGCAGCAACCCCCTGCCGTTACGGTCATGCTCGCGGTGCCCACACAGGACCTACACTCCGGTCGACGAGGTGGCCAGCAGCCTCCTGCGGCGGTGGTCAGGCCGGGACCAGCACGTGCTCGACATGCTGCAGGAGATTTTACTCATGCCAAGGAGATACTCTGACTTCGACTTCTACGCCGCCCTCATCCCCGGCCTGGTGAGTCCCGAGGCGGCGGCCGGGCGGCGTGGGAGGGGAAGGCGTAGCGGACCACAGGGAGAGGGGTTTGGGACGTATGGAAAAGGAGGGGCGGAGTCCATTCACTGATACGCCACGCCAGTGCTTGTGCTTGGTTATTTCTCTCTCTCTCTCTCTCTCTCTCTCTCATGTGGTTTATCTTAATTTTAGTAAGGCCTTCGATAAGGTACCTCACCAGAGACTGTTAAATAAAGTCAGGGCTCATGGGATAAGAATGAAGGTATTTGATTGGATTAAGGCGTGGATTAGCGACAGGAAACAGAGGGTTACCATTAACGGTAAAAAATCCGAATGGGGTAATGTTACCAGTGGGGTTCCTCAAGGTTCAGTTTTAGGCCCGCTTTTATTCATTATCTACATCAGTGACATAGACAATGGGATAACTAGTGACATAGGTAAATTTGCAGATGACACCAAAATAGGACGCACTATTAGGACAGGGGAGGATGCTAGAGCACTGCAGGAGGATCTCAACAAACTGTCAGCTTGGTCAGAGAAATGGCAGATGAATTTTAACATCACCAAGTGTAGCGTACTTAGTGTAGGAACACGGAACCCATTACACGGGTATATTTTAGACCCCACAGCGATAGGCAGGTCTGAGTGTGAAAGGGATTTGGGAGTGTTAGTGAACTCTGACCTAAAACTAGGGAAGCAATGTATTAGTGCGAGTAATAGGGCTAACAGGGTATTAGGCTTTATTAACAGGACGGTAACCAACAGGAGTGCAGAGGTCATCCTCAGACTCTTTTTAGCGTTAGTTAGGCCACACTTAGATTATGCTGTCCAGTTTTGGTGCCCACACTACAGAATGGACATCAACTTGCTAGAATCAGTTCAGAGGAGGATGACCAAGATGATTCAGGGGCTGAGGAACCTCCCATATCAAAATAGGCCGAAACATCTAAACTTACATTCACTAGAGAGACGAAGAGTGCGGGGAGATCTGATAGAAGTATTCAAATGGGTCAAGGGTTACAACAAAGGCGATATAAGTAAAGTACTGAGAATTAGCCAGCAGGATAAAACTCGCAGTAATGGATTTAAATTAGAAAAGTATAGATTTAGGAGAGATATAGGCAAGTATTGGTTTAGTAATAGGGTGGTGGGGTAATGGAATAGACTCAGCAATCACATAGTTAGTGCAGGGACGATAACTTGTTTTAAGAGTAGACTGGATAGCTACATGGACGAGGACGACAGGTGGCAGTGAGGTGTGGGTGCAGTAAGGTGACAGGGTACTGGTGCGTGCCTAGTACCGCCGGTATAACGAGGATCAAGCCTCTACCTATAACCCCTGTAACTATACCTCACCCATCGTGAGTAGTGGGGCGGATTCTGGAGCTGCCCTGTGTAGGCCACTCGCCTCTTGCAGTTTCCCTATGTTCTTATGTTCTTATGTTCTCTCTCTCTCTCTCTCTCTCTCTCTCTCTCTCTCTCTCTCTCTCTCTCTCTGCCGCGCCATCCGTCCATGGCATGAAATAATTTATTGTTGTTTGTATTTCGTCAACCAGCAGGCAAAACGGATCCTTTCTGCGCACAGGAACGCATATAGCTAAAGAATGGCTGTGTAACAGTGTGTGTGTGTGTGTGTACGCGCGCCAGCCGCTGCAGGGATCATGCACGAGTAGCTGGAGCAAAATAAGGCAGCGAGGAGCAGCAAGGGAATGAAGCAAGCACCGCGTGGCCTGCCTTTGTTATGCAAGGGCCGGGCCGCGGGCGGGCGACGGGCGGGCTTCAGGCGGGCTGGGTGGAAACGGGTAACAGAGGGAGAGTAGGGAGGAGACTTGAGGCGAAGGAGAGGCGGGGCGAGTGAGTGGGCGTGTGAGGGAAGTGGGAGGGGTAGGAGGAGGAGGAGGAGGAGGAGGTGGAGGAGAGCGACTTCATGAGTCAGCAACCGCCCCAACGGTCGCCGCCTTGGTTAGTCTCCCTCTCCCCCCCTCTCTCCTACCACATTTTCTCAATACCTCCCTCCCGTCCTTCCCTTCATCCCCTCCTCTTACATTCTCTCCCTGTCCTACGTCACCTCCCCCCTCCCTTCATCCAGCCATCCTCTCACCTCTTCCCCTCATCCTCCTTACCCCCAATATCTTACACCCATTCCTCCTTCCTTCCTATACTTCCATCCATACCTCCATGCTCTCCCCCCCCCCCCCCTCGTTCGTTTTATACCTCCTCTCGTTCCTTACATCCCCTCCCCCTCCCTCCATTCTGTACTTTCCTCCATAACTTCCTTTTCTCTTGTCCTTCCGCCCATCTTTCCCACCCCCTTCCTTTCTCCTTACCCCCTACCCCCACAGACCCCACCCAGTCCTTGCTCCTTACCAGATTCTCGCTTGTGAGTTCGAACTGGATATTTTTTCTCTACACCAAATGAAGGTCCGTTTTCTCACCAGTTTTGGGCGATTTTAATGCGTTTTATTGTGATTTCTTGTTTTGCCATGTGTTTTTTGGTTTATCTATTTATATTGAAAAAACTTTTGGTTAGATTTGCGTCTCCCAGAAGTTTTACCATTCATTACTTTATCTTTTCATCGTTTAAAGGAGAAAAAAAGGTTATGCCCGCTTATTGAATGATGAGAAAATATAAGAGCATTAACATGAAAAGTACGGGATAACTTTTGTAGCTCGATCTTTCTTTATCCTCCGCTTTAGAAAGCTGATACCCGTGACCACTCTTCTTATCCTTGTGTTGATGCTTCTTGTGCTTCTTGAGTGATGAGAACGGAAGGGTAATAAGTGCTAAGGTCCGGGATGTCTGTAGCTCCTCGAATCCTCCTCCTTCCCTTACTCACGCGATGAATGAGTCACTTTCAGACGTTCATTGCGGAGCTGTTCCGACTTTGTTGACTCGCTGACTTAATGAATTGAAATAGAAGACGAAGTCCAATGAAATCCGTGACCAATTAACCCAGAGAGAGAGAGAATGCTTGACATTATTCCTCGCAGCTTCAACCATGATTGTAGTGATGGTTGACGTGCTCTGACGACGAGGAGGAGGAGGAGTGGATGGTAGGTAGGTGGTTTGAAGTTAGACAAATTCAGATTCAGCAAAGACATGGGCAAGAGTTGGTTCACCAATATATTTGTGGATGAATGGAACAGGCTTGGCAGTCATGTTGTGGGTGCCAATACCATAGCTACATTGAAGAAGAGGTTGGATAAATTCATGGATAGTGAGGTAAGGTGGGGTTAGGATTACAGGAGCTGCCTTGTATAAGCCAACCGGCCTCTTGCAGACTCCTTACATTCTTATGAGAGAGAGAGAGAGAGAGAGAGAGAGAGAGAGAGAGAGAGAGAGAGAGAGAGAGAGAGAGAGAGCAACATTCGGATAAACATAAATCAAAGAAGCACATTATAAGATACTGGAAGACGGATGAAAAGAACGTGATACTGCAGTATTGTAACAGCCCCGGAGAGAGAGAGAGAGAGAGAGAGAGAGAGAGAGAGAGAGCAAGCGGTGGTAATCAGGCCTGTGCTTTCAGCGGTGCCCTTGAACATGGGGATGGTGACGGGCGGTGGTGAAAGGAAGGAGCGGGGAAAGCGGGGAGGAAGAGCCGGGAGGACGGTGGTGCCAGTAACATGAAAACGACGACGTGACTGAGGGAGTGATGGTCTTTAGGGCTTCCGTAATAACACGTCATGCTCGGAGACCACCACACACACACACACACACACACACACACACACAGGCGGGCCTCACGAAGTACTGAAGGTCCGTGTATACTGCGCTTAAAAAGGTCATGCCACATTAAGGATGAGGTAATGGCTGGCTACATGCACAGCGGCGGGCGGGATGAAGCGGAGGACTGAAGGAGTGTTGCAAGGATTCTCCAAGTGTTGGTGTGAGGTCTGTGGTGTTTCCCAGACGCACCCAATCACCTTCTCTGCTTCATTCCTTAGCTTCTCCCTCCCTGCCTCACTCCTTCACTACGATGCTTCAATTCCTCTCATTGGTCCCTTACTCAGTTTCTCTCCCTACCTCACTACTATTTTACCTTTCTTCCTGACTCCCTACTGCCGTCCTTCCCTTACTTTCCCTCCTAGGCTCATACATTTTCTTACCCTCTCTTTTTCTCTTCCTCTCTCCTTCACAGTTTACCTCCCCTGCCTCCATCATAACTTTTCTCCTTCCCTACATCCCTCCCTCACTACTTCTACCTTTTTTCCTCACTCCCTCTTTACTGCCATCCTTCCCGCCCTCCCTACCTGGCAATATTTCTTTGCCTGTCTCTCCCTCCCTCTCTCCCTAATCTCCTCACCACTTCTTACTTTCCCTACTTGCCTCCCTCCCTCCTCCACCTGCCGTCTTGCTCTCTGCTCTTGCACAATTGCCCTCAGTGGCCTCCAGGCTCTTGCATCCACTGTTTGCCCCTGAAGCAGGCCGGCATGGCATTCACACACACACAGCTCTCCACCCCTGTGTGGAACCTCCATTGTGGCCTCAAGGTTTCTCGGATGTCCTATATCGTTAAGGGAACGTTGTCAAAGCAAGCCTCTGGAAACATGTACTTCTGTTGTTGTTATTTATTGTTTGAGTTGTCCTTGTACGCGCGCGCGCGCGCGCGCGTGTGTGTGTGTGTGTGTGTGTGGGGGGGGGCTAGAAACGCGTGTAGGGTGAGAGGTTATGTTTTCTCGCTTTTTTTGGGGGGGAGGGGGAGGGGTGTGGTATGAGGAGCTAGGTTTTCTCCCTTACAATTTTTACGATTTTATCACTACATCCTTTGAAACTTCCTGTGCATTACGTAATTATTTCAGTATTTTAATCCTTCCAGTAGATTACGCGGTTGCCTATAATTAGCAGTTAGACGTATGTCAGAAATGCAGCTTCGGGAGCAGACTTTTCAATACGGTGTTATTATTTTATTTTCGCTTCTTTCGAGACTTCCTGTACGTGGGTGCTGTAATTACTTTAGTACGTGATCTCTTGACTTTGAAACGTCCTGTAGATGCCTCCTTGAATACTTGTCAGAGACGGGAGTCCAGGAAACGGTGCATCATCACGGTTATCACGGTGACGAGCAGTGACATTTCTCCTGTGGCCAGAGGCTTCTTAAGTGAGGTGGTGGACAGCCTTATAAGGGTGTGAGGAGTCTCGTGATGCTACCCCAATCTTCCCTCCCCTACCAGCATCCATTGTTCGTGGACACGCAGGCTAATGCCAGCCAGGGTGTCCGCCGTGCATGGCAAGAGCAGGGACCCACATTAGTGTGCCTGCGTTGTCTTATGTAAAGTATGGATAGGCACATGAAAAGGAGAAGAAAGGAGAAAGGGGGCGAGCAGAACTATAGCCTGATATATTTCACTTGGGATTTTCAGTGGAGGTCAGAAACCCTTTACTGATTGATTGTTTACGTGTCTGGCATGACGGAACGAGGAGTATTCTGAGCCACAGTGTTGTGTTGCCCGGCCTGCAGGTTTGGTAAGCTTCTTAACGCGGGGACACGCTGTTTGTGGGACGATTCCTATTAACGGAGGAGGATGAAGTGAACTGGTGTGTGCCGGTGGGTTACTTGAGCCGCGAGTCTTTCTGCCTGACACTGTCATCATCTTCCTCGATTGTGGGACGGTTACCGTTGATAGAAGAGTGAGGTGAACTGAAGTGGGCTGGTTAGTAATCGTGGGCTGTAAGAACGTCTGTCTGTCGCTCTGTCGTTGGTCTGTTGCCGTCTCCTTATTTCGTTTGTGGGACATTTCCTGTTGAAGTGTGCCGGTGTGTTGTCTTTAGCTAGGAGTCCGTATGTCTGTTCGTCTCCGTTTCAGCTGCCGCCGCTCCCCACAGCCTCCTCACTGTTTCCGTGGGCAGCCTGGCGGCGCCCTCCCCGACCCACCGTGTGCCGTGTGTGACGCAATGTTTGCCTACGTACATTCCGCCGCGGTAACTTGCCATACGCTGTTCATGATCGGCGGACTCTTCAAGGCAAGACTTATCAGTCCTAACTTACTTTGTGGGCCGCCGCATCCGGTTACAGCCCCGTCACCTGTCATACGGAGGCCGAGATGTAATGGGCGGGAGGAGGCAGGGAGGGGGAGATGTAACAGGAGGGAGGTGGGAGGAAGGGGTTTCGGGAAGAGGGAGGGGAAGGAGTTAATAGGAGGGAGGGTAAGGAGGAGGTAATAGGAGGGAGGACGGAGGTAGGGGTTCCGGGAAGAAGGAGGGGGAAGCTCCAAGGGGGGAAGCGGGGGGAGCGGTCGGCTTCGCGTCCCGACTCCCCCCTGCTGGCCGCCGCGGCGCCTCCCGGCTCCACTTTTGAACGAACCGTCGGCGAGAGAAGACGTTCGTTGCGTGTGCCCGTTACCAGGGTGCGTGTGGCTGGCGGTGGTGTATGACTTGGTGGTGACCAGAGTTTTATGCCTGTGTTGATAAAGGAAACTAGTGAAGGAAAAGGGATGAAGTGAATGTTATTACGACACTAAGCAAACAACCACCTCCCTGTGCACTGATATTACGTGTATGGCCTGGGAATTGGAAACGACCTGATGTAGTCCTTAAGTGTGGCTAAAAAACTGGATATAGCACATAAGGAGCATAGTGAAGACTGGACTAATATATATGCGAGAGTGGCAAAACTGCAATAACGATACTTTACGTTGGTCCACGATTCTGGCAACAAACTAACGAACGAACGGCTTATCAACGAATACCAGTTTTTTTTTTTTCCCATTTTATGACCTCCATTGCTTTGAAACGCTTCGCGGGTCCGCCTCTTTTTCATCCTTACCCAACTTACTCGCTCTTCTTAATATAACTTTTTCCGGTTTAATTCATTTATCGCCCAGTGTTAACGAATTTTCAAAAGTTAAGTCGAAAGTATTTTTTTGAGTTTTGGTGCCGGAAGTGTGGATAGAATTGAGAGAATGGAACGTTATAAGGGTGGTGGTGGTGGTGTTGGTGGTGAGGCACACAGGCAAACCAAGACAAACGGTCGGATTCGTGGACGGAAGTGAGAGGGAAAAGAACGTTACAGGAGGTGGAGGAGGCAACGGTGGGGTGGTGAGGGCGAGGCATGGAGACGGGCAGACGTTACTAAAGGAGGTTTTTGTGGGTGCTCTGAGGTGGTGGTGGGGGAGGCGCCTAGATACAGACGGTCATACAGGAGGAAGAGAAGGTATTGAGATGAAGTGGTGGCGAGGCGGACAGACAGACAGACAGACTGACTGACTGACTGACCGGCGGACGTTAGGCAGTCTGCAGCTGTTGGTTGAGACAGGACGGACGCTGCGCCGCTCGGAAAGTGTACATAGTGACTCATTCTGCCCTCCTCCGCCCCGCCCTTCTTACCTCACCCACCTCCTGCTGCTGCTCCTGCTCGCCCTCTGCTCCCCGCTCAGTGTCATCTTTACCCTTTCAGGATAAAGGAAATTGCAGGATCTGTGATTTGTTGTAAGGAGTCGTTGGAATTGCCGTGAACAGCCGCCAAGATGGTTCAGTTGGTAAGCACTAGTTCGATGTTTTGACTATTTGAAAGTTATTGCAGGCATCGGTGTTATTGTTAAATGGTTTGAAAGGCTTAAATGTAAACCTACTCAGCATGAGGATTTTTTAACTTGTGACATTTGTGCTGCAGACCAAATTTCGACCTGTTAGTATGTGTGTGTGTTTACGTGGTTAGTAAGTCTAGGCAAGGCTCAGAATGAAAGCCATATTGAGGAGTTAGGTCTGTTCTTAAATAGAACAACCCATGATGGCGCTGTAATTTTGAACGTGAGAAGATAAACTTAGTTTTCTTTGTGTATAATATTCTGACATGCAGCAACTCCTTGGTCGTTACTAGGTGATTAATCAGGTAAATGAAGAAGACAGGCGAAGTGTATTCACGAAGACAAAATTAACAATCAGTGACTTTTATGACATATCCAAACGAAACGACAACAGTATTGACCCGACAACAGTAATTTGCAAGGCATTTAACTTTACAAATGAAATTTTGCTTTGGGGGCGTTCCCTCGTTGGTTTTGATGGACAGTAGTGACGTAGCTACGCCACCGTTCATTCCTGTATGCAGTCACTTAGGTTATTGAAGAAACAGGCAAGCGGTAAAAGGTAAAGACTAGGGAAGATACCCACGTCTTGGACATTTTTTTCACACGAAAGAAGCTCGTAAAATTTCAAAGTGTGCATGAGTAATGAAGTGAAGGTGAGTCATAGCCAGACGATGTCGAGTGGGGAAGCTAATATCACACAGCTGGTGTGTGTGTGTGTGTGTGTGTCGGAGGGAGAGTTTATTTCGACAATTTCTGATTAATTGACACCTGTTGACTCGTTTCGTAAAATATCGAAATGACACGGAAATATCTGGGGATGATGATAGGTTTATTTCATTTATACTTGTTCGTCACGCATAAAAGTGAAAGGAATTTCTCCAAAAAATCCTCATACTTTTGTACATTAATTGCACATTGATGCAGTAGGAGGCGACATCAACTTACTGATGAAGCTAATACCTTGCTGCTTTTTCCAGCCCATGATAGTAGTGCTGGGGGAATTGGTTTACAAAGGACAGGCGTGCCCTGTGGTGCCTGCCTGTCACTGTGTTGCCAGGGATCAAGGGATGTGTCACGTTCCCGCTGTAATAGACCAACTATTCGGCTCTTTATTAACTAACCAAGTGAGGGACGAAAGCAAGATAGTCTAGTCCAGTATTTGTTTTTATTATTGTCAAGGTGGCTAACTGAATTGTTTCTGAAGTTAATGGACTAAAATGAAACAACCACCAAGACTCAATTTACTTAATGAACTTGATGAAAATAAATACTAACCAATTCGTTGTTTTGGGACACCTTAAGCAGTTTAGAACCAGTTCAGCAATACTCGGCTAACAACACTCGATTCTGTCTGTAGTAACTGCAACCTTTACAGTCAAAACCAACAGTACTTTAAACTCCCAGCCAGTGAGATGTTAACTGCTGCTTGCGCACGGCAACATCTGTGGCCCGTGTACTGTTGTGGCCTCTGCATCATTATCTTAAGCCATTACTAGTTTCCTGCAGGACATAGGCTTTTCCCAACCTTATCCACCAGTTTAATAGTACTGCACTCCATCCTGCTCCGGCGAATGCTGTCAATAAAAAACTACTTGCTTTAAAAGAAAATATATTAGTTATTACCCCATCTCTAAATGTAATATTTCAAAATTAAAAGATTATTAGAGGACAAGTGTAATAGTAATGCAATGGATCAATATTAGAAGTAAAAGGAATAGACACCCTTTAATAGAGCCCACGAAAAGAAATATGTTGTGTTTCAGCCTAAAAGTCTGAACCATCATCGTAATTACTGAGTTCACGTAAAATGAGAGTTGTCTGTCAGCTGTGGCGCATTAAATTTTGCCGCCTCATATATCCGTCATTCCCTCAAGGTCACACAAGCATTTCATTCTACCCATTGAGGCCGCAAGGCTTGAGAGTTCCTCCTCTTTCTCCCTCCTACCCTTCCCATTACTGCTCTCTTAAGATGAGTGCGTGACTAGAATGCTTGGTGTGGTGACACATTCGTAAAGCTTCAAGTCCATAGAATGTGTTTTCTTTAGCTATTTGTGTTAGCGTTTGACGGCAGTTTCTTGCTGTCAGTCAACAACAAAATTACATACTAGACTTGAAAATTTCCTAGTAACGAGTGTAACTGTTGTGGATGATAATTATAGCAGTGGGGTGTGACCAACCATGGGATGGAGATGAATGTGTGATAGAAGTTTAGTTTGAGACCCTTACCACCCCCTCTCCGCAGCCCCAGTCCCTCCTCCCCCTCCCTTTTTCTCATGTGGGTCAGGATATCGGCAGGTGTGCCACCACCTGGTCTGCTGTTTACTTTACTCCACACTTGCATTTGTACCTTTTTCAGCATTTCTTTAGCTCGTCCTGAACGTTTTCCACGCACTCGACTACATTGTAAATCTATCGCCTGCCTCTCAGAACTTTTCCAAATATTGTATCAGTTTATTATTGCTACCACAACAACCATGAATGATATTACGTAGTACTCAAAACGGGATCAAGGCCGCTCGTTACCCTGACCTCAATGATACTTAATTGCTAATTGAAACTGAAGAGGCTATAAGTTTACTTTATCATACTAGCTTTTGTCTATATAGTAAATGAGTATGGTAGCCAAGGATAGTTACACTTGGGTCATGTAAATATTTCCATTGCTGTACTTTAATATAAAGAAGAATACATATATATGTGGGAAATGCCCAGGAGGTATGTCACATGTGGAAGCAGGATGTTTTGCATTCAGACTCCAAAAAAAAATAAGCCATGCGTGAAATACCAGACAAGTTGCGGAGTAGAAGGAAGTATGGCTGGCGAGGAGAGAACTAAGACTGATACATTGGAATAGAAGGGTCTTGGGGGGGAGAAGGATGCCTCAGTCGAGTGGATGAAGGAGTACCTTTACTGGCCTTGGTTGGGGGCAGGAATTGGTGGATGGGGCTTCTATTTTTAACCATGGGGTTTGACGGGGGCTGGACAGCCAAACACATACTGGCATTTTGAGATGTTAAGATTGTGTATTGTTAATAGTATATGATGGCAAAAGTATATTACCCATCTGGTACTATGTATTGCAGTGTTCACCCGTAATGATGTTTAAAAAGCTGTCCACCCTAGATTGGCATCAGTTTTACTCTCGAAGGTCTTAAATAAAATGATAAAAGCTATTAGAAAAATTTACTTCATCATCAGTATAAGTTCCTACATTTACTACTATTAGCCTATGGGTTAGATTTACAGGAGCTTCCTACAGACATGCGGCGATTACTTGTGTTATGTAATCGATTACGATTACTTCATATTTTCACGATTACGATTACGGCTACATGATGTATTAATCATGATTACAATCATGATTACAGGAAGGACTGAAAGGTGAACTTGCAGATTTCATAAACATGTACCAAACTAAATATTTCATTGGTTGAATTACTACAGATACTTAGAGTACATACTTGCTGTACGAGAAACTATTAACTTAAACTTTGCTAGTGTAATTGCAAAAGTAATCACGATTACGATTACATTTTTAATATATTCGATTACGATTACTTAAAAAAAATAAGAGGGTAATCGATTACGATTACTTGAAAAACTGAAATCGAGTATGATAACAGATTACGATTACCCCATGTCTGGCTACCTAGTATAAACTTACTGGCCCGTTAGAAACTCATGTTCTTACTTTTTTGTGTCAATTTTCCACTGGGACAATGGACAATATATATATATATATATATATATATATATATATATATATATATATATATATATATATATATATATATATATATATATATATATATATATTATAGTTTAGATATGTAGGGACATATACACAACAGATTACCCACTTGAGGATATTTAGTGGGTTGATCTGAGAGGTGGGTGAGGTAGTGATGCTCATGTTTGTGTTTATTTCAGGTCAATGTGCGCGTCACCACCATGGACGCGGAGCTGGAGTTTGCCATCCAGCCCAACACGACAGGCAAACAGTTGTTCGACCAGGTGGTTAAGACCATCGGCCTACGGGAGATCTGGTTCTTTGGACTCCAGTATGTTGATTCCAAGGGCTACGTCACCTGGCTGAAGCTCAACAAGAGGGTAAGGCAACACCTGTGTTAGAGGAGTGGTCATCCTTCTAACTCCTCCCCATAATTTTCAAAGCAAGATGTCACTGAACACTTCTATCAATCAGCTCAACATTAACTAAACCAAACTTTAGTTTAACAAAAAGTATCCACCAACAGAATTTGTCTTGGCGCATTGCACGTTACTTGTGGCGGTTCCCACAGACTAAATTCAAAACAAAATTAAACACTCACTGGGTAAGGTGGTAAAATCTGAAAACGTACATGTGTTTGCCCTAGTTGAGCATCCAGAATACTGTGTGTGCTGCCTGACCTGAAGGTTGATAAAGTAGTGCCCAGTCAGCTGAGAAAATTTCCTAGAAATGGAGAAATAATATCATTTTAGCAGATCTACTTGTGATTTTGTTACTGTTATCTTAAACGATATGGTATTGTTGATATAAATATGTAATGCAATAACCATATTCTTTTCTAATCCTTCATTCAAGCCTCTGTACATGCTGCCTAACATATCTTTATTCGTGTTTCCTAACTTTCCTTATTTTTTAGCTCCACTACACTTGTATAATAACCACCAGAACAAAGGAGCAACCCAGTAAATATTTTGCAGATTACTTAAATACTAGTAATGTTAATGTGACTGAGCTGATGGATAAGTTTTTGTTGCTGTACAGCTAGTGTATTGTGCTCGGTTTGAAGTAAACTCTGCCCCTTACCTTTATTATTTGTTTTGTGAAACAAATTTTATAACATTTTTTTATCCATGTATTTGGTGCTTATACCGAAGTTCAGGTTTGGCGTATTTCTATAATCCTGGGTGTTCTGTTGCAGGTCTTATCTCAAGATGTTAAGAAGGAAACTCCCCTACAGTTCAAGTTCAGAGCAAAGTTCTATCCCGAAGATGTGTCTGAGGAAATAATTCAGGACATTACACTGGTAAGGTTTCATTAATCTTCTTTAGCACCTTGTATCCCATAACGAAAATGATAATCACTTTCCATAACAAACACTGTTTTTTCCATGTTATGGAAAAGGGGGATGTTTATCTTGTAACCATAAACCAGCCCACCCATCCATACCTCCACTACCAGGGTTTGGTCTAACTATTGAGAGCAAGAAATTTTTAATATTCAAACCTAAGCTGACCTTCCTTTCTGTAGTGCCTGTCACAAGGTAACAGGATACTCACAAGTGCCAATCATCCCATTCACAGCGCCTGTTCTACCTGCAAGTGAAGAATGCCATCCTCAGCGACGAAATCTACTGCCCACCAGAGACATCCGTCCTGCTGGCCTCTTACGCAGTGCAGGCCAAGTATGGTGACCAGAGTGCCGACATTCACAAGTCCCTGGCCAGCGACCACAGGGTGTTGCCGCAGAGGGTGATGGACCAACACAAACTGACGCGTGATGAGTGGGAGGAGAGAATCATCACCTGGTACCACGAACACAAGGGAATGCTCAGGTAGGGGGGTCACTGCATTGAACGTGGGGACATGACCCTAAAAAGTTCTTGAAAGAAGTGTTCAAATACATTAACAGTTGCATAAGTTGGTGAAGCTTTTGTAACTGAATAAGTGTTTACTGAACCTAGCTACCTTGCCTGAATTGATTGCTTTCTTGTAGAGAGGATGCCATGATGGAATACCTGAAGTTGGCACAAGATTTGGAGATGTACGGCGTTAACTACTTTGATATCAAAAACAAGAAGGGCACCGAGCTGTGGCTGGGCGTTGATGCCTTGGGACTCAATATTTACGAAAAGGATGACAAGTAAGGACTGTTTTGTGTGTGTGTGTGTATGTTTATTTACCTAGTTGTAATTTTATAGGGCCTGGGCTTATGCTCGTGTGGTCCCATCTCCATATCTGTACTTGTCTAGTTTTTCCTTAAAGTTGTGCACACTCTTCGCTGATACTATTTCCTCTCTTAGTCTATTCCAAACCTCTATGTTTCTTTGAGGGAAGCTATATTTTTTTATGTCTCAAGCATCTTCCTTTTCTCAATTTTTTACTGCGTCCGTGTTTTGCTGGTGTTTCTTACTTCTCTTAGTAGTAACTCCTCATTATGTACTTCCATTTTATTCCACAATTTGTAAATTAGTATTAGGTCTCTCCTTTCTCTTTGTTCCAATGTTGGTAGGTCCATTTCCTTTAACCTTTCTTCATATGACAATCCCTCCAGTTCTGGAACCATCTTCGTTGCCATCCTTGGTATTCTTTCTAGTTTTTTCACGTGTCTCTTCTTATGGGAAGACCACACAGTTTCCGCATATTCATAGTGGTAATCATCTTTTTCATCATATCCTTATCCATGTAGTGGACTGCTATTCCTATATTTCTTACCATTCTATACATATCACCGAATAACCTATTTACATGACTCTCAGACTTTTGATTATCTTCATTGTCACTCCCAGATCCCTTTCTTCTTGAACTTTTAATATTTCTCCCTCTCCCATTCTATATGTCCACTTTGGTCTCCCTTCACTCTTTCCCATTTCCGTTACATGACATTTCTTCACATTAAACTCCATCTCCCATTTCTTACTCCAATCCCAAATCTTATTTAGATCCTCTTGCAGAATTTCACAGTCTTTACTATCTCTTATGTGTCTCAGCAATTTCGCATCATTTGCAAACAAGCTCATGTAACTATTTACTTTTTCTGGCATATCATTCATATATACTAGGAAAAGTATTGGTGCCAGTACCGATCCTTGAGGAACCCCGCTATCTACATTTCTCCATTCCGATTTCATGTCCTTTACCACTGTTCTCATTTCTCTTCCCTTTAAGTAACTTTCCATCCAGTTTTTCATTTTCCCTTTCAATCCTCCTCTATTTTCCAGCTTCCATAATAGTCCTGTATGTGGAACTTTGTCAAAAGCCTTCTTCAAATCCAAATACACACAGTCTACCCATTCATCCCTCTCCTGTGTTATGTCCGTCACTCGAGTAAAAGCTTAATAAGTTTGTTACACATGAACGCCCTTGTCTAAAACCATACTGTTTTTCTGTAATTATATTGTGTTCTAAAAATTTTGTCCATTGTTTCTTTATCACTTTTTCACATATTTTACAAACTATACTGGTCAATGATACTGGTCTATAGTTCAGAGGTTCTTCCTTTTTCCCGCTTTTATATATAGGGACCACCTCAGCCCTTCGCCATTCCTGAGGTGGTCCCTATATATATATGTGTGTGTGTGTGTGTGTGTGTGTGTGTAAAATCTCTCATTCTTGACCCAGTGAACATGCATCACTGTAACTATTGCACAGTTATGAATGAATAGTACCATATTTCTTGTTCTTGCAGACTTACTCCCAAAATTGGCTTCCCATGGTGTGAGATCCGAAACATTTCCTTCAATGACCGCAAGTTTGTCATCAAACCCATTGACAAGAAGGCGCCGGACTTTGTGTTCTTTGCGCCGCGCCTCCGTATCAACAAGAGGATCCTGGCACTGTGCATGGGCAACCACGAGCTGTACATGCGGCGCAGGAAGCCAGACACCATTGAGGTGCAGCAGATGAAGGCACAGGCCAGGGAGGAGAAGCAGGCAAAGCAGCAGGAAAGGTCTGTCAGGGAAACATATTCCAAAGGCTTAAGAGATTCAATGAGCTAGGCATGCAAGATTTCCTGGCACTTCATAGAGGCTCTGTAATTTATTTATTATAACATGTTGACATTAATATTTGTTTATGGAAAATTTTAATACAATAATGTTAATATATATGTTTTGATTGAACTTTTAATATAACATGACTATCTATTTTGACAGGGAGAAGTTGGCCCGGGAGATTGCCCTGCGTGAAGAAGCTGAGAGGAAGCAGAAGGAGTATGAGGAGCGGTTGAAGTCCATGCAGGAGGACATGGAGCGGCGCCAGAAGGAGCTGCTTGATGCTCAGGAGACGATCCGTCGTCTGGAGGAGCAACTGAAGCAGCTGCAGGCGGCCAAGGATGAGCTGGAGTCCAAACAGACAGAGCTGCATGACATGATGGTGCGTCTTGAACAGGCCAAGGAAATGGAGGCAGAGGAGAAGCTGAAGTTAGAGGAGGAAATCCGCTTCAAACAGGAGGAGGTGAACCGCATCCAGGAGGAAGTGAGCAACAAGGACGAGGAGACCAAGAAGCTACAGGTCAGTAAAACTTTAATCAGAAGTTTTGGTATGACCAGTTTACAGAAATGGAAATATGCTTATATTTTAACTCTAGATTTAAAGTAATGGTTGCTCAGTGTGTGGTAGGATTAATGTTTATAGATATCTATTTTTATTATTATATAGTTATCAATAAGTTAGTCTGAGTGCTCAAGAAATGTTTTATTCACTTATATTACAGCTTAACCTTATAAAAGATAGACTGTGATCTTACTTAGGCATTTCTTGAAAGATGCTGAAACAAGAGCTCTGTGAGGGAGAGCCTCGGGTGGGCGTGGGTGGTAAGGTAACTGGTTTGTGGAGCTTGCACTGTGACCTTTGAGTTGGAAGTTTGGTTGAGAGGCTGTTTGTTTCACCCTCAAAAATAATCCACGACACCAAATATACTAAACTATTGGATGTAATTTTGTCCATTCTCATGTGAAACCTTTGTTGTGTCAACAGATGTTTCCAGCAGCATGCCAAGATTGCTTGTGTAAGGCGCAAACCCTTTGAAACATTGATCTTGCCTTCACCTTTTTTTTTTTTTTCTTTTTTTTTTTCTGTGTATTATTTGCACTCACTGCTTTGTTATAGTTCAGTATATTTTAATATTTTCACATTTTATAGGAATGTATCATTCATAAAGTATGTAACTTATGTTGTAATCCAATTTTTTAAAGGCTCATCAGTAACCTAAATATTGATATTGGGACTTTAAGACACAAAGCCAACAGTAATTGTACAAGTTCAAGCAAAACTTCTCAAGTACAATGCTGGGAATATGTAAAAATGCTGTTTTTAACTATTATTCTTTATTAAAACAGACTAAGTCGATGCATTCTTAAAAAAAAAAAAAAAAAAATTCTAAACAGGACATTCTTTACCACTGCTTTGAAAAGCATGGAGCACATACATATCCTCCAGATATTAAAGAAAAAACTAACAACACATTTGTCCTGCATACCAGCAATTATGATAATATATAATATTACTATATAGTTCTTTTCACAAATTCAAGACTATTACTGACTACAAGAAGACATTGATGTGTTATCACTATTTCAATTAGTTTATAAGAAAATCTCTGGTTATGATGCCAGTTTGAAGGACCCTTTCAGTTATCATGAAACTATTGAAGGTATAATGGCAGAGTACTAACCAGGCTTAGTTTCAGTGTAATTCAAACAAAGACAGGTTATGTGGCCGAGCTCTTAAGCACAGACGTGAACATACATACTCACCTTGCTCTTCATTGCAGCAAGAGGTTGAGGAAGTGCGCAGGAAGCAGGAGGAGGCCTCAGCTGCCTTGATCGCTGCCACAACCACGCCTCAGCACCACCACGTGGCTGAACAGGAAGGGACGGAGGAGGACGATGATGTTCCCAATGGGGATATCTCCAAGGAACTTTACACCAGTGATGAGCCCATTGAGGACCCCATCGAGGAGAGGAGGACCTTGGCTGAGAGGAATGAACGCCTACAAAACCAGCTCAAGGTGAGGAACTGAAGTTATAGTGTTGATCCTTTGTTTCTTTAATTCAAGGTACAGTCACCTCTCGATTAACGTGAGGGTTATGTTCCTGGAGATGTTGCATTATTTAAACAATTTCCCCATAGGAAACAATGGTAATAGGGGGGTTACATTCCTGGACACTGGGAAAGTCTGCCTATTTTGGGGATTTTGTTACTCTAACCTTAAAAAAACATTATTAATACATTAGTGGGTCATGGAAACAGCAAGGGCGCACGTTCTAATTTTGTTTAAATTTGTTCTTCACCTGCGTTGGCCACTGTCCCTCCTCACCCCGTGCTCCCTTCACCTCCGCCACGCTTGCCTCCTTCCTCTTCCTTTGACTGCCCATGCTGTTGGTGACAAGGATGACTCCTTTGAGTTGGAATTTTCTAAAGAAAGAATTGCTGCATTGCATTTGTGAATCGGTGACACAACAAAGACGCGTCCTCGCACTCACCATCATCGCTTTGTTGATGCATCGCTGGTTGTCGTCTGCCGGGTCCTTGCCCTGCTCTCCCTCCTCACCCTGTCCTTCCACTTCCTGTGAGGAAGTGGAAGGACGGGGTGGGGGTTTGGTGGACAGCGACCAGTGACACATCAACAGGGTGGTGATGGTGAGTGTAGGGACATGTTTTTGTTGTGTCAGTGACTTGCAAGTGTGGTGTAGCAATTCTTTATTTAGAAAACTTTAACTTGGGGAATTGTCTTTGTCACCAATAGCATGGGTGGTCGGGGGAAGAGGAGGGAGGTGGGGTGGCAGAGGTGAGGGGAGCGGCTGGTGGCAGGGGTGCAGGGTGGGGAGGGGCGGTGGCTGGCGCGGGTGAGGAGCAAATTTGAGTAGAGTGGGAGCGTGTGTTTTTGTTGTTTCCGTGACCTACTAATGTATTAATAATGTTTCATCGATGAAACTCGTGTTAAATTGAACATATCGTGTTAGTTAAGCGTATCCTTAAATATTAACTTGTGTTAAATCAAAAATGCGTTTTTCAAACTCGTGTTAATCAAGAGGTGACTGTATTTGTATTATGCTGTGAATAATATTGCCAGAAGTAACTGTACTTTCCACATTAGATACAATATTGAAATTTTGAGCCATTACTTTGTCTACATGGAGGAGACATCTGACAAACATTAATTTTTCAGGCCTTGAAACATGACTTGGAATCTACAAGGGATTCTGATAAGGAGACAACGATGGACAAGATCCACAAGGAGAACGTCCGGCAGGGGCGAGACAAATACAAGACCTTGAGGGAAATCCGCAAGGGCAACACAAAGCGACGAGTAGATCAGTTTGAAAACTTGTAAGAATGCCATAGAATCAACAGGTACACTTTATACACACATCCACACATCACAAACACCACACAAAGGTCATTTATTTACTACTATTCCTAACTCACTCCTTGCTTAAGTTATACAATAGTTTGCTTTATAATAAATTATATGGTGAGGCCATCCAAGAAGCAATAGATTTTTTTTTCAAACAATCACTTCTTGTACATTGTCAAAATGTTTATAAATATGGACTGAAATTGTCAGTACTACTTATAACTAATGAGGACCATTTGAAATGGTGCTGTACCATGCAATCACTCTCCCCTGAACTTCTAATCTTCATATGGCAAGCCAATTCTTTGGTTTAAAGTATGAAATTTCTTGAAACAGCACAATTATTTGATCCAATTCAATGAGCCTCTCCTTGCCTTACTTTGGTTAGTCCTGCTGATCAAGCAATATACCGTGAGAATCAAATGTCCCGGACAATAAAGTAAGGCCAGAATTGTTGACTGTAAATATACGTTGGTTGATGGGTAGTCTATTTTGAATATTGAAATTTGTATTTCTACCATCTAACTCTAGGCCGCCTTTTAGTGTTGTACAGTTTGATACCTATAGCAGATCTGATATACAAGTTAAGGTCTGATTTTTATCTCAACGTCTATCTTTACCTACTTTGTTTTGTATGGGAAGGAGATGCTACATAGGATAGTGTTCCCATGCAGCTCTTTCTTGCAGTGTTATGTTCTGCTCTGGAGTATTCAGACGAGTTCTGAAATTTATTGTAAAATTCAATAATGTGATGAGTATGCTCCATCTCTTCCAGTCTCATTTGCTAGGAACCTTGTTGCAGTAGAGAATGTTATTGCTTTAGGTTTATTTTGTGGGTCATTAATATAAGTATCTTTGCAACATAGTAAATATTTTGTGGAAATTTTTTACTGAAGAGCATTAAAAAATCTGCTGAGATGACCGTGCTTTCTTGCTTTATCAAGATTGTATGTGCTGCCAGTGCCTATGCCACAGCCTTCCTCTCACTGTCCTTCTGGTCTTCCTGTACATGCTTACTTCATCTGAAGAGTAACTTTAGGGTTTCTTCATTATGTATATACTGTGTTCTGAACACTGCTTTATTTATTATCAGAAGAGTGAACTTTGTCACTGTTCCATCGGTATGCTACTACTGCAAACTTGAGATTCTCAACTGAATGAAGTTTGTAATAAATTTAAAGCACAACTTCTCTGTAACTGCCATAGTACTGACCAGCATCAGCATTTTTGCAGTATAGCAATCGAAATGTTTAAAACTGAACACCTGCAAAGTGACAAGTGTCGACATTCTTTTTCTGGAGGTAAAGTAAGCAGTGCAGGAGGACTCACTAGATGCGGTTCACACAGGCTGTAATGCAAAGTCCAGCTGCAGCTTTGGTGACTGTGTCTATTGACCCAGCCTTTGATACGGATATCCAGTATACACTGACGAGGTAAATATAAGTCATTTTTGAATAAACAAAGATTGTATTTGCCATTTCATTAATCCTCTACACTAAGAAAATATACTGGTTGAACCCCCTATTTCCAAGCTCATGAGTTTTGTTGGGGGACTTTATACCCTTGACTGTGGTCCTCCCATTGGACCCTTATCCTTGAATCAGCAAACTGCTTTAACTTTCCCTTCTTATTTTCCCCTCTTCAGCCTTCCACTATACCCCCTTTTTCCTAAGGCATGAGAGCTGTGAATGCAAGGCTAACCACGTATTCAGCCACGAACAGCCCAAGAATGCCACAGGCATAGTGAACACTTCCTTCAGTCATACTTCTCATGGGGGTCTTGAGGAGCAGATTGTTTACTTCCCACACTTCTCAAAGGCTCCCCATGATCAGTTATTAAATTACTCCCACCAGTGCAGAGCCTTGGGGACAGCCCCTTTAACAAATCTTGTAACTAACTGTAATCGGAATGAATAATTACCAACACAAGGATCAAAGGTGGTGAGTTGCCTTTAAAACTTGACCCTGAACTCCTATCTGGAACTAAGACAAACCAGCATTGGCCAACTCTATCTTGCACTTAGCTGTCAGAATTCAGAGCAGGGAGAAGATTGTAGCTGAAGGAAGAGTGGACATGTGTTGCGTGGTGTGGGGGTGGCCCTTGGTTCTGTGTTGTGGACATGTATACTCGCCGGAGTCTCCACGGACTTGGTCTGGGTATTCGACGCAGTCAGCCAGGGTTTTCTACGGTTACTTCTTAGTTACTGAGAATTTTTAACACTCGCAGAAGGTGGTGTGTTCAGCTTGAAGTCTGGTATAAGAGAGAGGCGCAGTTGCATTACCAACCTCTGATGTCATTTATTATGACTGCTAACGTCGACACTGCCACGTAGGCAAATTAATCTTTTAAGGCTTATTTGACACACTCCTCATACTGCTTCTAATTACTTTTTGTGGTATTAACTACCACCACTTGTTAATTTTATCTGAATAGCTTTAGAATAATAATTCCCAAATATACAACATATACAAATGGAGTAATTTCCATAAAATCAATCCCAAGATTCCCTGTTTCACTGACCAGACTTAAGCTATGGACTGAACTCTACCTTGACAAGACTGCCTCCCTTCATTATGCCCTTCCTAGTTCTTGTCTTAGACACCCTGAAACCCTACACTTTTGAAAGATCTACAGTCCAGACTGTCAACCTTGTCCATCCACCATCCCCCTTCCGTCTTTCATCTTGGCCCTCAACACTGGAACAGGTACTTTTAACATTCCTGCAACTGCTCCTTTCTTAACACATCTTTTCCAAGAATGCAACAAGCAACAGATGGGCAAGGTAACCTTCCCCACCCAGTTTGACTGGCCTCGTCTAGTAACTTGACATGGCTCAAGCCAAAGTGATGCTATCCTTAACCTGGTAGCAGCGACAGGCCAAATTTGTGCCATGATATAAACCCCCCAAAATAGATGATGCATAAATTGATCACAAATGCTTTGATATATATTATGACATGGTTTGTGTGAGGGTTGATTTTTCCTCATTATTCTCGCTTAGAGGGACCATTAAGAAACATGATCCCTGCTGCTACCGGGTTAATAGTTCAACTGGAAACTCTTCCCTGTCGCCTGATACTCATCTAAATACTTGGCACCATCCTCAAAACCTACAAATAAATTCCCAATTGACGTCAACTGGTGTGACTGATTCGAAGCCCTTCATAAACTCTTTACAGATGACTATGATATTAGTTTTTTTTTTTTTTTTTTTTTTTACAACAAAGGAGGCAGCTCAAGGGCACAAAAAAAGAAAACAATAATAAAAAAAGCCCACTACTCGCTGCTCCCAAAAAAGAATTAAAAGAGGTGGCCAAAGAAAGATCAATTTCGGGAGGAGAGGTGTCCTGACAACCTCCTCTTGAGAGAGTTCAAGTCGTAGGCAGGAGGAAATACAGATGAAGGAAGATTGTTCCAGAGTTTACCAGCATGAGGAATGAAAGAGTGAAGATGCTGGTTAACTCTTGCATAAGGGGTTTGGACAGTGTAGGGATGAGCATGAGTAGAAAGTCATGTGCAGCGGGGGTGCGGGAGGGGGGGAGGCATGCAGTTAGCAAGTTCAGAAGAGCAGTCAGCGTGGAAATATCGATAGAAGATAGAAAGAGAGGCAACATCGCGGCGGAATTTAAGAGGTAGAAGGCTATCAGTAGGAGGAGGAGAGCTGATGAGACGAAGAGCCTTAGACTCCACTCTGTCCAGAAGAGCTGTGTGAGTGGAGCCCCTCCACACGTGAGATGCATACTCTATACGAGGGCGGACAAGGCCCCTGTATATGGATAGCAACTGCGCGGGGGAGAAGAACTGGCGGAGACGATACAGAACGCCCAACCTCGAGGAAGCTGATTTAGCAAGAGAGGAGATATGAAGTTTCCAGTTGAGATTTTGAGTTAAGAATAGACCGAGGATGTTTAGTGCTGAAGAAGGTGACAGCTGAGTGTTGTCGAAGAATAAGGGATAGGTGTTTGGAAGATTGTGTCGAGTTGATAGGTGGAGAAATTGAGTTTTTGAGGCATTGAAAGACACAAGGTTCCTTCTGCTCCAATCGGAAATGATAGCAAGGTCTGAGGTTAAGCGTTCTGCAGCCTCCAGTCTGGAGTCGTGTACTTCCTGTTGTGATGGTCTTCTATTGAAAGAAGTTGAATAATGCAGAGTGGAGTTGTCGGTGTATGAGTGGACAGGACTTTGTCCTTCACCATCAACCCTTGTGGCTGCCATACATATCCAATAAATATTCCCTGAATCTCATTCAAAGGCCACCTTCCACAGAAGTATATATAAGTGGAGCACACTGCAAAGGCCAACTGTACATTCCTCCCACCCATTATTGCCAATTTTTTTTCTTCTTTTTTTTGGGGGGCTTGCTTGCCCTTTGTTAAACCAGGCCATGAGCATTGTGTGCCCCTCAGAAACATGCATTTTTGCAAACCTATGTAGGATATAACATACCATGGCTGTCCTACCTACCACTTTGAATTAAAATTTGTTGGACTTCAAATATGGCCTGACTAAAAGAAACTTGTCACCTTGGCTTCCTCCCCACCTCCATCTCCCAGCTTGCTCCTCTGCTGTAGTTGGTTTCATTCTGTCTGTCCACTTGTGAACATAAATGTGGCACTTGCACATTGTTAGGTTGTGATTGCATGAATATCAACTATTTTCAGTGATATATTTGAATGTTTGTATGACAAAGAACCTTTAGGCCAAACACGCTGACTTGCATCAATAATACACCATACAAGCACACAAATGACAAGCTTGTATCAAACAGTATAGTCAGATTTGGGGAGGCAGTGGCTGAGTGGTCAGCGTGCAGGCATGGTGAATTTGTGGAGCTAGTTCCGAGTCCCACCAAAACATGCTGATTTTTCAAGTCATTGCCGAGTGGCTGCCCGGATCTTCAGTCAACCCTAACTCCAGCAACTTCGTTCAAGTGGAGCACCGACAGGCAGCATGGGCCAATCAGTCATATATCAGGGCAGCCACTATAAATAAAATTCAGCTACACCATTAACGGGCTAGGGCTGTCCAAGAGGCCTATACATAAGGAATTTTAATATTTATTGAATGTAAAAAAACGGGTAATATTTGAAATAGCCTAGCATCACATTCAACAGTTATTATTTAGTATTTCATGTTATTTACATGCAGTAGGTTATTAAAATACCCTTTACTTGCATTTGCAGACTCCGTGCCTGAAATGATATGTATTATGTGCATTTGAAAAGCTATAGAGCATTCGATTATGGTCTGACTATACTGTTTGATACAAACTTGTCTTATTGTGTGCTTGAATAGTATATTATCGATGCAAATTGGAATGTTTGGGATTTATAAGGGCTGAGTTTTTTTTTGTATACATAAACATTCAAACATATTGAAAAAGTAGCTTGGATATTTATCACAACAGTTGATTTTCATGTAGTCACGAACTAGAAATGTGCAGGTGCAACATCTATCAAAATTTCTGCTTTGTTGATGGACTGATGAAATGAAACCAACTATAGTTTCTTTCACCACTTTATCTGCTACAACCTCTACTTCAACTTTAAAATCCACTCCTCTTCCACAACTTACCCATATAGTAGGCAGTCAGGAAGGTAGAGTGCAGTCTGTAGCCAAGGTCGAATGTCAGTGAAACTGAGGAAATCTTGGAATTGATTTGTTAAAGGAGCTGTCCCCAAAGCTCTGCACTGGTGGGAGGATTTACCTAGTTGTAATTTTACAGAGCCTGGGCTTACACTTGTGTGGTCCCGTCTCCAGATCTATACTTGTCCAGTTTTTCTTTAAAGTTGTGCACACTCTTTGCCAATATTACATCCTCACTTAGTCTGTTCCAAACATGTTTCTTTGAGGGAAGCTAATATTTTTTTTTTTATACCTCTCAAGCATCTTCCTTTTCTCAATTTTTTACTGTGTCCTCATGTTTTGCTGGTGTTTCTTACTTCTCTTAGTAGCAACTCCTCTTTATCTACTTCTTCCATTTAATTTCACAATTTATAAATTTGTATTAGGTCTCCCCTTTCTCTTCTTTGTTCCAGTGTTGGCAGGTTCATTTCCTTTAACTTTTCTTCATATGACAATCCTTCCAGTTCTGGAACCATCTTCATTGCCATCCTTTGTATTCTTTCTAGTTTTTTCACGTGTCTCTTCTTAAGGATAGACCAAGGATGTTTATTGTTGAGGAAGGTGATAGCTGAGTGTTGTCAAAGAATAGCGGATAGTTGTTTGGAAGATTGTGTCGAGTGGATAGGTGGAGAAACTGTGTTTTTGAGGTGCTGAAGGACACCAGGTTCCTCTTGCCTCAAATGGAAATAATAGTAAGGTCAGAGGCTAAGCATTCTGTCACCTCCAGCCTTGAATCGTTAAGTTCCTGTAGGATGGGTCTTCTATTAAAAGAAGTTGAGTAATGCAGAGTGGAGTCATCGGCATAAGAATGGAAAGGACAGTTTGTTTTGGAAAGATCATCAATGAACAACAGAAAGAGAGTGGGAGATAGGACAGAACCCTGTGGGACACCACTGTTAATAGGTTTAGGGGAAGAACAGTGACCGTCTACCACAGCAGAAATAGAATGGTCAGAAAGGAAACTGGAGATAAAGGTACAGAGAGAAGGATAGAAACCGTAGGAGGGTAATTTGGAAAGCAAAGATTTGTGCCAGACCCTATCAAAAGCTTTTGATATGTCCAGCGCAACAGCAAAGGTTTCACCGAAACGGCTAAGAGAGGATGACCAGGAGTCAGTTAGGAAGGCAAGGAGATCACCAGTAAAACGCCCCTTGTGGAACCCATACTGGCGATCAGATAGAAGGTCAGAAGTGGAAAGGTGCTTTTGAATCTTCCAGTTAAGGATTGATTCAAGAGCTTTAGATAGACAAGAAAGTAAAGCTATAGGACAGTAGTTTGAGGGATTGGAGCGGTCACCCTTCTTAGGCACAGGCTGTATGAAGGCATACTTCCAGCAGGAAGGAAAGGTAGATGTTGACAGGCAGAGGCGAAAGAGTTTGACCAGGCAGGGTGATACCACGGAGGCACAGTTTTTAAGGACAATAGGAGGCACTCCATCAGGTCCATAAGCCTTCTGAGGATTGAGGCCAGAGAGGGCATAGAAGACATCATTTTGAAGAATCTTTATAACAGGCATAAAAGAGTCAGAGGGGAGATGAGTAGGAGGAATATGCCCAGAATCGTCCAAAGTGGAGTTTTTAGAAAAAGTTTGAGAGAAGAGTTCAGCCTTAGAGATAGATGAGACGGCAGTGTTGCCGTCGGGACTGAGGAGTGGAGGGAAAGATGAAGAAGTGAAGTTGGAGGAGATGTTTTTGGCTAGATGCCAGAAGTCATGGGAAGAGTTAGAGAAAGCAAGGTTTTGGCATTTTCTATTAATGAAAGAGTTTTTGGTCAGAGAATAGATTTGGCACAATTCCGGGCAGAAATATAAAGTTCATAGTTAGCATTAGTTTGAAGGCTCTGGCACTTTTTGTGAGCTGCCTCTATCATTGACAGCACGAGAACAAGCGTGAATAAATCAAGGCTTTTTAGCGTATGCCTCCATTCCAGAGACAATCACCTCTGTGATGCGCTGAGCACACACAGAGGGGTCTCTATCCTGAAAGCAATAATCATTCCACGGGAAATCGGAAAAGTACATCCTCAGGTCGTCCCACCGAGCTGAAGCAAAATGCCAGAAGCATCGCCTCTTCGGTGGGTCCGGAGGGTGTACAGGAGTGATAGGACAGGATACAGAAATAAGATTGTGATCGGAGGAGCCCAACGGAGAGAACAGTTTGACAGAATAAGCAGAAGGGTTTGAAGTAAGGAAAAGGTCTAGAATGTTGGGCCTGTCTCCAAGACGGTCAGGAATACGTGTAGGGTGCTGGACAAATCGATAGAACAATTTAGGTTCTTCCTTACACTTTTCAACAATATCCTTTTCGTATCCTTTCTCTTCTTCCCTCCTTATTTTCACATATTCATTTCTAGCTATCTTAAAGTCTTCTTTATTCCATTTGTTCTTATTTCTTTACAATCTTTTCCACGATTTGTCCCTTTTTTTCTTTGCACCTGCACATCTTGCATTAAACCAATCTTGTTTTCCTCTTTCTATTGGTTTATGTAGTGGGACATTTTTTGACTCCTGTCTCATATGCCTCTGAAAATATCATACTTTTCCTGCACCTTGTTTGTTCTTTTTAACTTTTCCCAGTCCAGTTTTTCATAATATTTCTTGAGATTTTCTATGTCCACTTTCCTGTAGTTTCTCCTTTTTCCATTGTATGATTCATCTTCCTCAGTGACGTCCTCACTGCTATATTTGAGGAAATCCTTTACAGTTTGTGCAGTCTGCATCAGATTTAGGGGTTCAAGTGGATACTTCATTGAAGTTTCATCTCCATATACGCTCTCTTGTAAATAAAGCTGCAGGAATTTCGTCGAATTTACTTAAAAGCACAGTTAACTGTGAGCCTGAGTTTATGAAATCTCTTCTCACCTCTCATATCCGTCCTGTGCTGGAATTTTGCTCAGTTGTATGGCACACAGGGTATGTAGGTGATACTGACATGCTTGAGAGAGTTCAACGACGATGGACCAAGGAGATTGTTGGACTTTCGCATCTTGACTATGCCTCCTGACTGGATGCCTTGGGTCTCTTTTCTGTGCATGGCAGACTGCTTAGAGCTGACATAGTCAAGGTCTGGAAAATTCTCAATGGCCTCTCTCCTGTGCAACCCTCTGAATTATTTTCCCTCCAGACATCATCTAGAACCCGTGGAAATTCACACAGAATATTTCTACCCCACAGCAACACAGAAATACGTAGGCGATACTTTTCAGTCCGAGTGATTGCTTTGTGGAATAGCCTGCCAGACACAGTTATCCTATCAACATTCTTAACTGTATTTTAGAGAAAACTAGCAGAGTACCTTGGTCAAAGACTATACGAATTTTAACCCCTACATATTAATACCAATGTATTCTCATATATAATTTCATATGATCTCATTTTTAACTATAGTTCCTAAACACTCTGGTCAAAGAACATATCAACTCTAAATTACATTATTTTACTTACAGCAATATAAATATAAATACTTATTTCACTTATATACATATGTCATTATATTTTATAACTAGTCTTTACTTAGTGCAATCAACACACATTCCAGCAACGGCTTAATAGTTTTTGTGCAAAGAGTAATTACGCAAATATGCATTCTGCTGGCGTGTTGGCACTTGTGGGGTTCCCTTCTCGTGGAACCCGTCTAGGTAAGATCTGTTTGATGTAGTCATTTACCTGAAGCACATGTTGGTACCGGGAAATGAATTAACAGTTTAACTCGCCTGTGGATTTCTCACTGCCGTAACAAGTAACAACACTCTTGATCAGCCAAGACTGCATGAGCAATGGGTCCGCGCGGAGCATCCATGACAATGTCCACCCGCACCGCACTCACCCCGCCGCCTGTCCCCGCCAGGCTCCAGCGGCGTGTGCACCTGCGTGGGGCCTGACAGTGCACGGCTGACACCCACCCGTGACCCGGACAGACTCAAGGGACCGTAAAAGGAGAGTCACGGCAGATCACGGCCTGGACACAACCTTAAAGAGAAAAATCTCTGCAGCGCCGCCCCGCGCCGGAGTTGAACCAGCCGCCGCCGGCGAGGCAGTGTTACCAAGCGCCGAGGTAATGTTGAAGCTGACCGCGGAGCGGACTTCCAGGAAACAAGACAACCTTTCTTTGGATCTTGCAAGACATCACACGCTTCGGGTTCGGTAAATTTGTAGCACTTCACCAGTCTCGCATTTCCGAACGAAACTAGTTTTTTTCGGTAGTTTTCGGCCTGTTTTGAATGAATATGCGTGTCATTTCTATCGCAAATCACGTGTTTTTTTTTTTACCCCCCCCCCCCCTTCCAACCAAGAGACTAATGATTTGCGATAAAAAATTTAGAGCACATTCATTCAAAACAGACCGAAATCTACCAGAAAAAACTAGTTTCGTCCACACAGGTGCATTTAAACTAAACATAACCCTAACATAACATAACCTAACCTAACCTAACCTAACCTAAAACTAACCTAACCTAACCTAACCTAACCTAACCTAACCTAACCTAAAACTAACCTAACCTAACCTAACCTAAAACTAACCTAACCTAACACTAACCTAACCTAACACTAACCTAACCTAACACTAACCTAACCTAAAACTAACCTAACCTAACGGCCTCCCTCCCTCCGTTATAAATGATTTCCGAGGGGTGTTTATGGGGATGAATTTACTCAGAATGCGGAGCTCTTTCTAATGGTCAGGGTAAGAAAAGCCATCTCTAGACTGGTGTACTCCTACAATAATACCTCGGGTTCTTTTTGCGACTGTTTTTAAAGTCCAGAGAGGAGTTACGTCGGGTTGTCATGATCGAGTGCTTCCCCGTTCACGGCGCAGACGCCTTGAAAACTATCGCCAGTGTCATGAAACCATCCATGGAAACCAACAACTTCCGTGAGAGCCTCTTATTCGAAGAGTTTATTTATTTGGAATCAAAAGCCCAAGAATAGTCCAACATGAAAAAAAAAAAAAATCCCGCAGAACCTCTTAATTGGTCTTGGCAACACTGTTAATGATGGTGTAGAAATAAACACTTATTAATAGACTTTACTACGTAGCTTTTCTTGAGTAAATTAAGTCATTAGACATCAAGAATCACGCGGGTACTACAAATTATGGGAGTAGCGGGCAAGGATTTATGAAATGTTAGGTTATCTGCATTTCCCTTCCATGAACAACAACGAGGTGAGAGAAGCAGGTAAGATAGAGCATTCCCTTTCTATGAACAACAATGAACACCCCCCCCCCCCCACCACCAAAAAAAAAAAAAAAAAAAAAAAAATCCAATATAAAACTATGCTCTTGCTCTTGCTGTACAGGTGTGACCCCGTGGAGTCAGGTCAGGCGTATCAGCACACCCTGTTCATGCAGTTATCGTCTTGGTCTTGGTCGCGGGTGACGGAGAAGGTAAACAAAGAACAGCTGATCGTGACAGGTTGCAGCCTCACACCTTCAGCCAAGGAGAGAGGCTGTGGCCCCACAGCCTAACTAGCCCCATAAAACACCCAAGAAGACGAAGAAGGAGACTATTACTAGTCTATAGTCTCCTTGCCTTCAGCCCCAACAATGCTCTCCAAGCTCCCAAGGGTACAGCAACCTTCTTACGGAAGTCGGGTCAGTTCGACAGGATTCAGCCCCTGCCCCAGGGACATATCTTAACAACAACAGCCACAAGCAACCTGTACTGCTGGGGCTATAGAGGCCGTGGTCTAACCAGCTCCCAAAAACACTGAAGGCGGCGGCTCCGAGGACCCTCTCTTCTGTCGCCTCTCAACCTTACATAGCAGACCTAAGCAAGGCCGTGTCCAAGCCTTCCCTCTCAACAAGCACTGAGCAGAAGGAAGTGACCCACTGAGGGATGGAGCTGCTCAAAGAAGCCAAGAGTGTGGTGGACTTTGCCTCTTACGTGAGTCCTTCCAAATACTATTCTACTTTTGACCTTCCTGATTAGGGCTCGTGTCCACTTGAGAGCAGGCTCTCAATAGTTCTTTCATCTGTGTGTTCACATGAGCAATTTCATGCTAGTTGCAGCTTTCAAGTCTTTCTGAGAGTAACTGTTGGAGAGTACTTTCAGTGATGTGTCCACCTAGCTATTGCTCCACACCATAAGGAGACTTTAATTACCAAGCAATGGGTAGAGAATGTGACAAAGTTTACTGCACCATCACTAGTTGTATTTTTACTTGATAAGAAAAGGAAAAATGTGTAAGGTCTTATATAGCCTATCTATTATGTTAAAATTCTTTGAAATGCACTGATTTTTATATGAAACAAGTATTACTGGTCACTAGTATTATCTATAATTATATTTGGCATTACATGCAAGGTGTCTAATGATGTATAGTATTGTTGTAGTTTCATTGCATTAATTTACGATAATGTGAATAAACAAATACCTGGTTCCTCTAATTGTGCAGTCTGCGGAGTATTTCAGATTTTGTCACATTCATTTTTCTGTTAATGTCAGAGATCACTTCGATTTTCTTTTCTTTGTTTCTATAGTTATCTCTTTTGTTGTCCCACAAGATGGGATTCTCTTCATAGAGACCTATCAGTTGGAATGTTTTGTCCTGTGTCCAGAACAACATGCTTTTTCTCGAGAGTACCTGTCACACTGCAAACCTGGTTCATATAGCTGGCAGTGTCTCGTGGCAGTTGCAGGCTGCTGTATTCAAATGGCAGTAAACTATCATAGTGCAGCTGTCCGATAGTGCACTCAAAGCTGTCTGACAGTTACTCTCAGAACTGTGTCCACTTTATACTTATAGTAGTGCTGGCAACATAATTCTCGAGAACAGTTTACTTTCAAGTGGACATGAGCCTTTAGGTAGACTGAATATTGGGATACAACTTTACTCTAATTCCCTGCCCAGGTTTTGACTTTCATTTGGTAGAGTATGATGGAAAATATATAATTATTCAGGTAAGGTTATTTGACTTGCATATATCACCTGTGGATATAAAATAGTTGAAATATTCTCATTCTCCCTTATTTTTGCATTGCCACTTGTGACATTGCCATTTTTCTCTCTTTCAGTACCCCCTCCTGAACAAGGCGACAACAGACAATGACACACCAACTCCCGGATATGTCTACGAAGAAATTATTAGTATCCTTGACCTACACACACACACACACACACACACACACACACACACACACACACACACACACAATAAAAAGGCTACTACATAGTCTAGTGTTTCTAACCTCTGCTTTTGTTTTTACTTGATTGATTTTATTTTTCATTTTTTACAAATATTGAATGTCTTTGTCCATACCTAAAGCTTCTGTATTGACTTTATTGCATTTCAAACTTGCATTTTTAAACTTCCTTAATGTGTTATCAGTCAAAAGTCTTTCTGAAAACTATTCAAAATTAAGTAAATAATAACATGAATTCCTTAGAATCCATAACGGTAGTGCTGAGTTAGTTATACAGCATAATAGATATTTTATTTTGTATAGCCCTGATTATGTTTCTTCATTTTATAAGGAAAAGCATCTGCAGTCCTTACTGTGGCAAATAGTCTGTAATCCTGGTCTTGGTCTGAGGACTGTAGTGTGTCTAGCTTCGTGTGCAGGTGTTGTTGGTTCCTTAACGCACTTCAGAGCTGAGCCACTACTCCGCCAGCCACCGCCAGCTCCTCATTGACTTTCTGTTGGCTCGTCTTCACGGCTCATCATGGCCTGGCAAACAGAAGGTGCTTACAACACACACTTTTTTGTCTGCCAACAGAAAACCAAATTTTTCACTTAATAAACTTAATACACTCAGAACAACAACTAATGAAGCCTCACCTTTGCACAACAGGTGATTCGCATCTTCCAGCACCTGTGTACGAGGGGCCACAGGGGGGTGAGGGTCAGCCTGAGGGGCCAGGATGGGGAGCTCCGCAAGGCAGCCGCTGCTGGAGGGCCGCCCGACCCCCTGCTGGCCAACACACCGCAGCTTTTCCTCAGCTCAGCCATTCAGGTCCTTCTCTGTAGTTTTGTCTGGGCTGTGAATGAATTTTTCTTATTTAGTTTTGTTTGTTTGTTCACTGATGTATACCTTTGGTGCTCTTTGTTGATCTGGATTACCTGTTCCTGTGTTAAACTTTTTTTTGTGTGTAAAATTCCTTTAAAACAGAAGTGCATTTCCTTGGTTTTATCATAAGTGTGTTTGGGGGGTATTGTTATTTTTTAGTTTTGGCTCTGTTTCTTTCCATTTTGCCTGATGTCTTATTCCCTCATACTGTGGCTACAACCAACACTCACGCCGGTCACTAGTGGCGTCCCTCAGGGCTCGGTTCTTGGCCCAGTGCTCTTCATTATTTACATCAACGACGTGGATGTTGGACTCAATAACCGCATTTGTAAATTTGCAGACGACACAAAGATTGGTAACTCGGTTCTCACTGACGAAGACAGGCAAAGCCTCCAAGAGGATTTGTACAAAATTTCAGCTTGGTCGGATAGATGGGAGATGCCCTTTAACGTAGACAAGTGCCAGGTCCTTCAAGTTAGAACGAGGAATAAGAAGTTTGATTACGAAATGCGCGGCGTCAAACTCAAAAGCGTTCAATGCGTCAAGGACTTGGGGGTCAAAATAGCGTCAAACCTCAAATTCTCACAGCAATGCATCGATGCAGCAAATAAAGCGAACAGAATGTTGGGCTTCATTAAAAGAAACTTTTTATTTAAGAATAAAGATGTAATACTCGCTCTACAACAGTTTAGTCATACCACACTTTTAATATTCTGTACAGTTTAGTTCTCCCCACCATGAAAAGGATATTGCTAAATTAGAATGTGTTCAGCGTGCAACGAAAATTATCCTTCCTTGAGCAACAAATCCTATGAAGAAAGGCTTTCTACCCTTAACATGTTCTCTCTTGAGAAACGTCGCCTCCGAGGAAAACTGATCGAATGTTTTAAAATACTTAATGGTTTCACGAATGTAGACAGATCAACATTGTTTATGATCGATGACACTTTGCGCACGAGGATGTAGACAAGTAAATTCAGACTGCACCAAATTTTTCTTCACCAACGTTGTAGTGCGAGAATGGAATAAGCTCCCACCATCAGTGGTCCAGTGTAACACGATTGACTCCTTCAAAAATAAGCTCGACCGTCACTTCCTTCAACTTAATATCAAATAGAGTAGAAATGCAACGTTTTGGAGTCTTCTGATTAATGTAAAATCACTTAGGTTTAAGGACAGACCACCAAGTCTGGACCATGGGGTCTGTGTGGTCTGATTTTCTATGTAAATCTATGTAAATCCCATCCTGTTCCCCATCATTTGTTTACTATTTGTCCCTATGCCCAGTGATATGTGTGTTTGTTGGTATTTATTGAAGCGTGCTAACTGAGTATTGACCACCTGGCTTTACATCACTTTTCATCAAGGCATAATAATAAAACAACAAAAACTAAGCAATAGCACTAATCTTTTGATTTTTTGAGCCATGACACATTTTAAAATCACTTTCCTCTGATACAAGTTGGTTCAAGTGCCAGACAACAATGGAACACAAGGGTGGTTTCAAGGCACAATGGTTGGCAATGTTGTGTTCTTATCATCTTCCTCTATCATGAATACCTCAGCACTAATAAGAGAACTGCTTACAGGAGCTGCTGACTCAACTCTTTGACTCCAAGACCATGAAGGAAGATGAACAGTGGCTGGCAGGTGACTATTTTTAGACAGTGGATTCAAATGCTCTGTTCTTAACTTATTAAAACCTAATCTTTTGTACTGGATGACACACCTAATTATCATGTCAGGACATTTTGAAAAAGCCTATAATGCAATACCCCCCAAATAATAATATATGCCAACTTTGCATTTCTGAGAGCTCTTGTGAATCGTACGACTTGATAGCACTGCCATGCACATACCTTTCGTTTCACAGGTAAGGAGAAAGTGGAGGAGGGGAATGCTAGCCTGAGTGTGGTGACACAGGGCTATGGGTCACGTGGGGTGAAGGGGAAGTACGAGGGCTTTGGCAGCACCCCCAACGCACCCAGTGAGAGTCTGGTCACACAGGTTGGTGGCGTCTTGAGTCTCAGCACCCAAATATTTACAGCACATCCTGCAATCATACAATACTTTATCAAAACACTGCTGAAGCTAATTTTAGCACCATATGTTTTTGTGAAAAAGCCTCAGTCAAAGCAGTGTTGTGTGTGTAGGTGCGAGGAATGGTGGAGCGTGTGATGTCCACCTCTGCAGACACCAACACTCTGGACCTGCTGAAGGGGGACAAGGGGGACTACCAGCCACTGTCCCTCCCCTCCCTGGGCTCTGTGCCACCCACCCAGCCTGCCCCACAGCCTCACATGCAGCTCCTCTCAGCCTCACAGAAGAGCAAGTACAAAGGTGAGGCATTGATTTGGTGTGGACACATGGTAGTGTGTGATATATATTTTTGTGATTATATGAACTTTATTTGTGTATATGTTGATGTTTATTGAATGTATGGATCAAGTTGTTTTTGGTGCAGCTCATCGCAGGGGCCGCGCTGGAGGTGGATGGGACAGTGACGAGGAGGCTCAGGAAGCTCCCTCCTCCCCTCTCACCTCTGAAATGGACCTCTCCGTGGGGCCGGGCAGCAGCCACTCCTCCTCTGAGACATACCCGGCTGGTGCTGCAGAGGAGCAACTGCTCAACACCCTCATGAGCCCCAGGGTGACTTGGCCACTGGACCACGACACACTGCTGGGCATGAGCCACGAGTGTGCCACCCTCAACCTCACCCTTCTGCTGGGAAAGATCAGTAACAGGTGCCTTGTCTTGGCAAGCGAGACATCCAGTACCTCCCAGGTGAAGGAAGGAACTCGCCAGGCACCTGATGAAAAAACTGATGCATCACCAGGTAACACTCAGTTGAATCAGCCGTCACTTCACACACACCCAGAGACAGATGCAGCACCCAACACTTGTCAAGAGTCTTCCTTTGCCCCAACTAGTAAGCCCAGCACTCAGCCCCCTGCCAGCCTCGACCCTGATGCCAAGACCACCAGGCTCCTTGCCCTCCTCCTGCTGGTGGAGTTTGCGATGCACTATGACATCCTTCCCCCGGCGCTGGTCCACTCCCACCTTGGACCCATGCTCGTCACAATGCACGAGAGCAAGAGTCTGGAGTCCGCTGTGAGGCTGAAGGCTCGGAAGCTCTCCCTCATCACCTCTAAGTTTGTGTGAAGAGAAACAGACATGGCGGTGATGTGTTGTGGTGGTGGTGGTGGTGGTGTTGTGATGCAGTGTTGTGTTTGTTGTTTTTTGCTTGGTAATTTATTAATATTAAAAGTTTGTAGAGCTTGTTTTTGTTGTTTGCATTTCCTTCCTGTTTGCCTGCATACCTTTTTTTTTTTACAGCAAAGAAAACAGCTCAAGGGCAAAAAAAAAGAAGAAAACAATAATGCAAAAAAAGCCCACAAATACCTGTAGAAGACCTGTAGAAGAGGTTATGCCATGAGTGATGAAAATGGTCTCAATAAATAATTCATATAGAGGAATATACAGATAAGATAGGAAAGGGGAAAAATTCAAAACAAGTCGACAAAAACAAAAAAAATGATAAAAATTAAATGAATCAAAACACAAGATCAGTAAAAAAGAAATACAGAAATAATTCTATGAACAAAAACACGGCGAGAAAATTAAGCAAATAGAATAAATAAAAGAAACAAGGACAAATAAAAAGCAATATGAATGACTAATAAGAAAATTACAACGGAAATAGCTACTCTACCTCCTCCTCCCCCTTCCCTACAACTTTCCCTCCTTCCTGCCCCTCTTCCACTTTATCCCTCTCCATCTTCCCCTCTCTCTTTCCCCTCCCATTCTCTCTTTCTCCCTCCCTTTTGACCAACCCTCTCTCCCTTGTCCCCTTGATCTACTCACCCTCTCCCTCTCATCCTGACCCCCTCTCTCACTCTCTCCCTTCCCTTTACGAATCCACTCTCCCTCCATTCCTTACCCCATCTCTCCCTCTGACCTGGCCACTCTCCCTCTCTCCTCCCTTCTCCCTCTCTCTCTTTCTCTTCTCCCCCTCGACTTGTCTACTCTTCCTTCAGCCTCTCACATTCTCCCTGGCCACTCTCCCTTTCTCATCCCCTCTTCTCTCCCTCGACGCCATTACGGGAGTGGAGAGACGCTTGACGGGAGAAAAAAACTTGTCAAGGATAGGGAGGAGGAGGAGGAGGGGAGGAGGAGGAAGTCTCTTGTTTGTTGTCTCTCGTCTCTGTCTCACATTCTTTTTTTTTTATCTTTACATTATTTTCAATTTTTCCTTTGCCTCCTCTTCTCTCCCTCACATCCTGAAATAAGAGTGTTGTAAAGGGTACTAGTATATACAATTCTTTACATTCTTCACATTCTTTACATTCTTCCTTTTTTTCTTCCTTGTATTCTTCTCAATCTTTCTTCCCCCCTCCCACACATCCGTTAACAAGAGTGGAAAGGTATAATCTACTCTTTACTTCCCTTCTTTGCTTCACTTTTCAATGATATTCTTGTACTGTCAACACTACAAGCCCTTGAGCCAGCGGCGAGCAATTTAGGAACCAAGGACTTGTGCGACGAAGATGAGCACCGAGGCCACGCGCAGCAACAGCGTATGTCCCCAACTTTACTGCTACTACAAGGACATTGGACTGACTTTGGGGAGAGGGTTCAACGGGGTGGGAGGGAGAGAGGGCAGATAAGGAGGAGAGAGGGAAATGAATGGAGAAAGAGTGGTGAAGGATGAGGGAGAATGGGAAGGTCAGGATAGGAAATGAAGCAGTGAATGGAGGGAAAGTTGACTCGTGAAGGAAAAGGAGGGGAGAGGGAGAGAGAGAATAGGAAGTTCAGGAGAGATGGGGCGAGGAAAGGAAGGGGAAGTGGGATGGAGGAGATGGAAAGGGAAAGAGGAGAGAGAGACTGTGAGGGAGAGTGGGCAGGTAAGGAGGAAAAAGGGAAATGAATGGAGGAAGAATGGGGAAGGATGAGGGAGAATGGGAAGGTCAAGATGAGAAATGAAGCAGTGAATGGAGGGAAAGTGGATTCGTGAAGGAAAAGGAGGGGAGAGGGAGATAGAGAGAGATAATAGGAAGTTCAGGAGAGATGGGGCGAGGAGATGGAGAGGGAAAGAGGAGAGAGAGACTGTGAGGGAGAGTGGGTAGGTAAGGAGGAGAGAAGGGACAAGTTATGGAGGGAGAGTGGGTAGGTAAGGAGGAGAGAAGGGACAAGTTATGGAGGGAGAGTGGGTTCCTCAGGGGAAGGAGGAGTGAGAGGAGATTGGCAGGTCAGGAGGAGAGAGGGGTGAGGGGCAAGCGAGGGAGAGGTGGGGGCGGCATTCTCACACGCCTTCGCCTCACATCAACAATTCCCAAAGGCCGAAAAGGAGATCAATCGAGGTCTAATGAGTGTTTTCTTACATTCATGGCACAAGAGAATGATTAAACTACTACGAGGGTCATAAAACTACCCCTGGGAATGCCCATAACACCTCTGAAAGCCTTGTTCAATGTGTGCCTAGGTGCCGAAAGGTTTGAGGACATGATGGGCCGCAAGGGGAGGAGGGAGAGAGACGGAACTCTGGAAACCATCATGACATTTAGCATCATATACAAATTATACCAAAAGTCTGTCTAACATGTAATAATTTGAGGGAAGGGGGGAAGGGGAGTCATCAGAAAAAACATCTCTTCTGGTGATATATTTTTCCCTTGCCGAACACCTAAGTTTTCCTGTGTTTTATTTTCAATGTTTTTCGTTTCGCTGTGTTTCGAATGTAAGAAGGTGTATGTTATAATCTGTTACTGTACTCGTCTGTAGAGTTGATTTAATGTATAGGTATATAATTTTTTTTTTGGGGGGGGAAGGGGAGTAGGGCAATTATTTTCTTCTTCTTTTTCTTCTTCATCTTTTTTCTTTTCTTCTTCTTCTGTTGCTTTTCTTTTTCTTCTGTTGCTTTTCTTTTTCCTTTTCTGTTCGTTTCTTCTTCTTCTTCTTCTTCTTCTGGTGTTTTCCTTTTTTTGGTTTTGGCCCATCATCATCATCATCATCACCATCATCATCATCTTTACGCTTTCCCCCATTTATCTATTTATCTATTTATTTTTTTCTTTAGTTTCCCTTCCGGTCAGTCTCTCTTCTATTCCCTTTGATGTCCCCCTTGAGCTCTAAAGTCTTCTTCCTCCTCCTCCTCCTCCTCCTCCTGCTACTTCTCCTCCTCCTCCTTTCTACATCCTTACATACAGTATAAGTAAGGAGGTAAAGCGAAGCGAAAGGAGGAAGAGGAGGAGGAGGAGGAGGAGGAAGAGGAGGAGGAGGAGAAAGAGGAAAACAACAGCGACAGGATGAATCAATAGACTCATTCCTCCTCCTCCTCCTCCTCCTCCTCCTTTTTGTCTTCTTTTTCCTTCTCATCTTCCTCCTCGTCCTTGTTTTCGTCCTCGTCCTCTTCTTCCTCTTCCTCCTCGTTTTTCTCCTCCTCCTCCTCCTCCTCCTCCTCCTCCGCCTCCGAGTGGCTACCGGTCACAAGTGGAGTGCCACAGGGGTCAGTGCTGGGACCCATACTTTTCATCATATATATCAACGACCTAGAACTAGGATTGAAATCCAATCTTTCAAAATTTGCCGACGACACAAAGGTGGGCGGGAAGGCCCTCACAACGGCAGACTGCAAAATTATCCAGAGAGACCTGGACCAGATCACTCAGTGGTCAGAAAAATGGCAGATGTCCTTCAACACTACCAAATGTAAAGTAATGCATATCGGATCCAGAAACAGCAACCACACATACCACATGGGTGGCGAACCACTACATGTTGTGCAAGAGGAAAGAGACCTCGGGGTCACCATCAGCAGTGACTTGAAACAAACAAAATACTGCAAGTCCGCCTGTAAGAAAGCCAATACAATGCTTGGGTTCATAACGAGGAACTTCGAATACAAGACACCGGGAGTTATGTTATCCTTGTATAATTCGCTGGTAAGGCCCCACCTGGATTACGCCGTGCAATTCTGGTCTCTTAATTACAGGAAAGACATTGAATTACTTGAGAGAGTACAGCGCCGCGCCACGAAGATGATACCATCACTGAGGACGAAGCCCTATGAAGAGCGACTCGAGCGACTCAACCTCTTCACGTTGGAAAAGAGACGCCTGCGGGGAGACATGATACAAGTCTTTAAGTACCTGAACAAGCTCAGCAACGTTGATCACTCCAAACTCTTCACGCTACAAACCAACCTGAGAACAAGAAACAACGGAAAAACAATTCAAGCAAAGCGATGCAATACCGACATCGGCAGGAGTTATTTCTCGAATAGAGTTGTTCGCCACTGGAACAGCCTTCCTGCAGAAGTGGTTAGCGCAGAGACAATCAACTCCTTCAAGAAACGCATTGATCGCCACTTTGCTGCATCGGGAGTGAACTGAACGTTCCCAAGAGTAGATACACGAGTGCTTTAATCCTTCCCTGCAAGCCACTCCCATGGCAAACGCAGGCAGCCTAGTAATGACCCAACAGGCTTTCTGCTGCCTGCTAGTCCATGTTTCCATGTTTTCCTCCTCCCCCTCCTCCTCCTCCTCCTCCTTTTCCTCCTTCTCTTCCTCAACCTATACCAGCACTTGGCGATTCAACAAGAGAGGGAAGAAGTGGGAGGAGGAAGAGTTAAGAATTAGGAGGAAGTGGAGGAGGAGGAGGAGGAGGAGGAGGAGGAGGAGAAGGAGGAGGAGGAGGAGGAGGAGGAGGGTTTCAAGAGGAAGAGGAGGCTGGAGCGTGAAGAGGACGGAGTGTTGTGGTCATGTACTCTTCATTATCGTGTACTTAAATTACAATGTACTGTGGTGAAGACTCCTCTTGCCTCCTCTTGCCTCCTCTTGCCTCCTCTTGATGGTAATGAGAGAGGGAGAGAGGGAGAGGGAGAGAGAAAGATAAGAGAAGAAAAGAAGATAAAGGAGCGGAAAGAGAAAGTGTGAGAATTTGATGGAGAGGAAATAGAGAGAGGAGAAGAAACGAAGAAAGAAAAGGGGGTGGGATAAGAAAGGGAAGGAGAAACAACGAAGATAAAGAAGGAAGAAGAGGAAAGAGAAAGCATGAGAAAGAGTATGATGAAGGGAAGGAAAAAAGGAAAAAGAAGAAGAAACAACAGAGAAAGAAAGGAGAGGATGGTGGAAGAAAGAGAACAGCAGAATAATATAAGGGAGAAGGAAACAGAACAGAGAAACATGGAGGATAGAAAAGAGGAAGCGTGAAAAAGTGTGATAAAGGAGAGGAAAAAGAGGAAGGAAGAAGAGGAGACAACGAAGAAAGAAAGGAAGAGAAGAGAGGGATAAGAGAAGGAAGAAGGAAATAAGATAAAGGAGCAAGAAGGAGAGGAGAGAGAAAGCGCGAGAATTTATTGGAGAGAAAATAGAGAAAGGAAAAAAAAACGAAGAAAAGTGAGAATGAAAGACCAGAATGGAGGAAGAAAGGAGAGGGAGAAGGAAAGGAGATATAGGAGAAAGACTGAGAGGAAAGAGAAGAGAATGTAATGAAGGAGAGGAAAGGAAATAAAGAAGGAACAACGAAGAATATGAATAAGCAAAAAGAGGAAAGAGAAAACTTGAAAGAGTGTGATAAAGAAAAGGAGATAAAGGACAAAAGGAAAACAATGAAGAAAATGATGGTAGGATGGAAGAGGAAAGGGAAGAGAAGGGGAAGAAGAAAAGAGGATAAAGAAGCATTGAGAGGGAAGAGAAAGCGTCATAAATTGATGGGAAGGAAATAGAAAAGAAGGAGATAAAACGAAGAAAAAAAAGAGTAGGATGAAGGAAGAGAGAGAGGAAGATGGAGAGATAAAGATGAAGGGAGAGAGAGGAAGAGGGAGAAAGATAAGAGGAGGAAAGAAGACAAGCGAGCGTGAAGGATAAAGGAAAAATAGGAGAGGAAAGGAAAAGCGTGAGAAAGAAAGGAAGGAGAAGCAAATAAAATAAAGAAACATGAATAAGAGGAAAGAAAAAGCGTGATAAACTGTGATAAAGAAAAGGAAAAAGAGAAAGAAAAGAAAGAAGAAACAACGAAGAAAAAAATAATGAAGCATGAAAGAGAGGGAAGAGAAAGCGTGATAATTTGATGGAGAGGGAATATAGAGAAAGAAGGAGATAAAACAAAGAAAGAAAGAGTAGAATAAAGGAAGAAAGAGGAGGAAGAGATAAGGAAGGAGAAAAAAAGATAAAAAGGAGCGTGAAGGAAAGGAAAGGGAAACCATGAAAAAGAATATATGAAAGAAAAGGAAAGGAAGGAAAGGAAGGAGGAACAACGAAAAATCTAAAAAAAGAGAGAGAAAGATGAAAGAGAAAGCGTGAGAAAAAGTGATAAAGGAGAGGAAAGAGGGGAAGGAGGAAACCACGAGGAACGAAAGGGTAGGATAGAGGAAGGAAAGGGAAGAAAGGGAGAAGAGGAGAGAGATGGATAGAAGATAGACCAAGAAGAAGAGAAAAGAGGAAGCGTGAGAAAGTGTGACGAAGGAAGGAAAAAAGAGGAAGGAGAAACAACGAAGAAGATACAGGAACGAGAAGAGGAGGAAAGAGAAAACGCGAGAAAGTGAAGAAAGAAACAAAGAAAGGAAGGAAGAGGAACAACGAATGAAAATAGTAGAATGGAGGAGAGGAATGAGAGGAAGAAGGAGAAACAACGAAGAGGGAAATGGAAAGATGGAGGAATAAAAGGAAGGAAGGAGGAGGAGAGAGGATATAAAAGGCGGGAAGGGAGAGAGGGAAGGGAGGGAGGGAAGAAAGAAAGAGATTAATAGGAGACAGGTTGAGAAGGGACGGGAAGGAGAGGGAAGGGGAGACGTGACAAGAGTGACAAGGAAAGGAAGGAAAGGAAAGGGAATACGATAGGAGAGGGTGAGACAGAGGGAAGGAGGGGAAGAGAATGTTACGGGTGAAGAAGGAAGAGGAAGGGAAGATTAAGGATATGACAGGAAGGGAAGGGAAGGGACAATTAAGTGTGAAGAGAAAGAAAAAGAGGTGAAAACTAAAGGGGTAAAAGGAAGGGGAGGGAAGGGAAGATTAAGTGTGACAGGAAAAGAAGGGAAGGGAAGATTAAGTGTGACAGGAAGAGAAGGGAAGGGAAGATTAAAGGTGACTGGAAGGGAAGGGAAGATTAAGTGTGACAGGAAGGGAAGGGAAAGAAAGATTGAGTGTGACAGGAAGGAAAGGGAATGGAAGATTAAGTGTGACAGGAAGAGAAGGGAAAGGAAGATTGAGTGTGACGGGAAGGGAAGGGAAGATTTAGTGTGACAGGAAGGGCAGGTAAGGGAAGATTTAGTGTGACAGGAAGGGAAGGGAGGGGAAGAATAAGTGTGACAGGAAGGGAAGGGAAGGGAAGATTAAGTGTGACAGGAAGGGAAGGGAAGGGAAGATTGTGACAGGAAGGGAAGGGAAGGGAAGATTAAGTGTGACAGGAAGGGAAGGGAAGGAAAGATTAGGTGTGACAGGAAGGGAAGGGAATGGAAGATTAAGTGTGACAGGAAGGGAAGGGAAGGGAAGATTAAGTGTGACAGGAAGGGAAGGGAAGGGAAGATTAAGTGTGACAGGAAGGGAAGGGAAGGGAAGATTAAGTGTGTGACAGGAAGGGAAGGAAAGGGAAGATTAAGTGTGACAGGAAGGGAAGGGAAGGGAAGATTAAGTGTGACATAGGAAGGAAGGAAGGAAGATTAGGTGTGACAGGAAGGAAGGAAGGAAGATTGAGGTGACAGGAAGAGAAGGGAAGGGAAGATTAAAGGTGACAGGAAGGGAAGGGAAGATTAAGTGTGACAGGAAGGGAAGGGAAGGGAAGATTAAGTGTGACAGGAAGGGAAGGGAAGGGAAGATTAAGTGTGACAGGAAGGGAAGGGAAGGGAAGATTAGGTGTGACATAGGAAGGGAAGGGAATGGAAGATTAAGTGTGACAGGAAGGGAAGGGAAAGGAAGATTAGATGTGACATAGGAAGGGAAGGGAATGGAAGATTTAGTGTGACAGGAAGGGAAGGGAAGGGAAGGGAAGATTAGGTGTTACAGGAAGGGAAGGGAATGGAAGGGAAGGGAAGATACAGTGTGACACAGGAAGGAAGGGAAAGGATGATTAATTGTGACACAGGAAGGGAAGGGAAGGGAAGATTAAGTTTGACAGGAAGGGAAGGAAATATTACGTGCGACAGGAAGGGAAGGGAAGGGAAGATAAAGTGTGACAGGAAGGGAAGGGAAGGGAAGATAAAGTGTGACAGGAAGGGAAGGGAAGATTAAGTGTGACTGGAAGGGAAGGGAAGGGAAGGTAAGATTAAGTGTGAAAGGAAGGGAAGGGAAGGGAATATTAAGTGTGACATGAAGGGAAGGGAAGGGAAGATTACGTGACAGGATGGAAAAGGAAGGTAAGATTAAGTGTGAAAGGAAGGAAAGGGAAGGGAAGATTAAGTGTGACATAAAGGGAAGGGAAGGGAAGATTACGTGTGACAGGAAGGAAGGGAAGGATGACGTGACAGGAAGGAAGGAAGGAAGATTGAAGTGTGACAGGAAGGAAGGAAGGGATGAGTGATTGTGACAGGAAGGGAAGGGAAGGCAAGATTGAGTGTGACAGGAAGGGAAGGGAAGGGAAGATTGAGTGGGACAGGAAGGGAAGGGAAGGGATGATTGAGTGGGACAGGAAGGGAAGGGAAGGGATGATTGAGTGGGACAGGAAGGGAAGGGAAGGGATGACTGAGTGGGACAGGAAGGGAAGGGAAGGGATGATTGAGTGGGACAGGAAGGGAAGGGAAGGGATGATTGAGTGGGACAGGAAGGGAAGGGAAGGGATGATTGAGTGGGGCAGGAAGGGAAGGGAAGGGATGATTGAGTGGGACAGGAAGGGAAGGGAAGGGATGATTAAATGTGACAGGAAGGGAAGGGATGATTGAATGTGACAGGAAGGGAAGGGAAGGGATGATTGAATGTGACAGGAAGGGAAGGGAAGGGAAGATTTAGTGTGACAGGAAGGGAAGGGAGGGGAAGATAAAGTGTGACAGGAAGGGAAGGGAAGGGATGATTGAATGTGACAGGAAGGGAAGGGAGGGGAAGATAAAGTGTGACAGGAAGGGAAGGGAAGGCAAGAATGAGTGTGACAGGAAGGGAAGGGAAGGGAATATTAAGTGTAACAGGAAGGGAAGGGAAGATTAAGTGTGTCTGGAAGGGAAGGGAAGATTAAGTGTGTCTGGAAGGGAAGGGAAGATTAAGTGTGACAGGAAGGGAAGAAAAGGGAAGGGATGGGAAGATTAAGTGTGATAAGAAGGGAAGGGAATGTAAGCTTAAGTGTGACAGGAAGGGAAGGGAAAGTAAGATTAGTATGGAAGGAAGGAAAGGGAAGGGAACATGGAGGTAATAAGGGAAGATTAAGTGTGACGGAAAGGGAAGGAAAAGGAAAATTGAGTGTGACAGGAAGTGAAGGGAAGATTAAGTGTGACAGGAAGGGGAGGGAAGGGAAGATTAAGTGTGTTTGAAAGGGAAGGGAAGGGAAGGGTAGATTAAATGTTACGTGAAGGGAAAATTAATTGTGACAGGAAGGGAAGGGAAGATTAAGTGTGACGGGAAGGAAAGGGAAGGAAAGTGAAGATAAGTATAAGAAAGGAAAGGAAAGAAATATTAGGGTGAGACAGAGAAAGGAAATTAAAAGAAATGAAAGGGAAAGGGGAGACGAGAAAAAAAAGAGGGGGGGAGAAAATGATGAGGACAATAGGGAGGGTTGAAAAGACGAAAGGAGAAAAAGAAAATGAGAGGGGAGGGAGAAGGGAGAAGAAGGAAAAGAAGAAAAGGAGAATGAGGGCGATAGGAAGGGTTGAAAAGAGGAAAGGAGAAGAAGGAAGCAAATGGAGAAAAGAAGGGAGGGGAAGATTAGGTGTGACATTAAAGGAAGGGAAGGGAAGGGAAGGGAAGGGAAAAGGAGAGGGAAGTGAGAGGAAAAGAGAGAAGGGAGAGGGAGGAAGAAAAAAAATGAAAACAGGAAGATTAGAAGGAAGAAAAGATAGAGAGAAAAAGGCAGGAAGGTACTTAACGATGCAAGGAAGGGGAGGGAGAGAGAGAGAGAGAGAGAGAGAGAGAGAGAGAGAGAGAGAGAGAGAGAGAGAGAGAGAGAGAGAGAGAGAGAGAGAGAGAGAGAGAGAGATACTCTTAATTAAAAGTACACAAAATAGAAAATTAAATCAACCACATACGATTACCACCACCACCACCACCACCACCTTCACCACCACCACCACCACCACCACCACCACGACAACCACCACCACCATAATCATCACAACGACAACCACCACCACGACCACCAACATCACCACAACCAACATCACCACAACCATCACCACCACCTTCACCACCATACCGAGGTCACGCCAGGCATCACACGGAGTCAAAGGTCAAACACAAAGGTCTCGGATAGGTCACGAGCAGCAACCACCACCACCACCACCACCACCACCACCACCACATGAAGACCACACCCGGACCTCACGTGGCAGAGAGAGAGAGAGAGAGAGAGAGAGAGAGAGAGAGAGAGAGAGAGAGAGAGAGAGAGAGAGAGAGAGAGAGAGAGAGAGAGAGAGAGAGAGAGAGAGAGAGAGACTATACCATACCCCCCCCACACACACACACTCCTAGACCACCACCACCACCACCCAGCCAGACAAGAGCAAAAGAAGCGAGATGCAGCAGTTGGTTCTAGTCGGTGGGAAGGGACAGACGCGCCGCTCCGCCCCCCTCGCCCTTCTGTGCACGTCCTCGCCTCCACATCACACTGACCCACATTCGTCCCCACAGCCTCCCACGCGGTGACCCACGCCCCCACAGCGGCCGAGGCGTGGGGGAGAGACTCAAAAGGTGACTAGACGCAATAGGAGAATAGAGAACGAGAGAGAGAGGTAGAGAGAGAGCGAGTTAGAGAGCAAAAAAAAAAGAGAACTTGTACATTTTCCATCCCCGTTGTTTGGTGACTATGAACAGCTGTGTGGAGGAGGTGTTTGGTGGTGCGGTGGAGGTGGTGGTGGTGGAGAGTGGAGGGAGAGTGTGAGCCGCTCTCCCCTCCCCTTCCCTCGCCGCCACAGCATCACAACAGCCCTTAGGAGGAGGAAAGGGAGGCTGTGTGGTGCTGTTTTAGTCTCCCTTCTCCAGTGTGTGTTCAATACTTGACACTCACAGTAAGGTAACCCCTCCTCTCTCTCTCTCTCTCTCTCAGTATTACGTGGTGGTGTGTATATTCCCTTTAATGGCAATATAAATGTAGCGGTTCAATACCATTACCATTACCAACAGGACCTTTCTCCCATGGCCTCATCTCCCACGCCCATTAGTGCTTTCCCACGCCTGCACGTATTTTCCCACCATGCACCATAACCCCAACTTGCTACCATTACCATAACGTATCATTGTCTTGCTTTCCTCTTTATGATCCTTTCCTCTTTTTTTTCCTGTTGATGTTTTCCCACGGTATAATATTTTTTCCCACCATGCACCATAGCCCACCATACCTACCATTAACACTGCGTACCCTTGTTTCCTTTCCTCCCCATTCTTTCCTCTCTTTCCTTGCTATCTTAT
>NC_066541.1:7133635-7138635 GCF_024679095.1 Eriocheir sinensis | reverse complement strand
AGAATGACAAGGAGGAGGAGGAGGAGGAGGAGGAGGAGGAGGAGGAGGAGGAGGAGGAGGAGAATGAGAATGACGAGGAGGTGGAGGAGGAGGAGGAGGAGGAGGAGGAGGAGAATGAGAATGACGAGGAGGAGGAGGAGGAGGAAGAGGAGGAGAATGAGAACGACAAGGAGGAGAAGTATGAGGAAGAAGAAGAGGAGGAGGGGGAGGAGGAGAGGAGGAGAAGAGGAGGAGAGAATGAGAAGGAGAAGGAGGAAGAGGAGAATGAGAATGACGAGGAGGAGGAGGAGGAGGAAAATGATAATGACAAGGAGGAGAAGTATTGACGAGGAGGAGGAGGAGGAGGAGGAGGAGGAGAATGAGAATGACAAGGAGGAGAAGTATGAGGAAGAGGAGGAAGAGGAGGAGGGGGAGGAGGAAGAGAATGAGAATGACGAGGAGAAGGAGGAGGAGGGGGAGGAGGAAGTGAATGAGAATAAGGAGAAGGAGGAGGAGGAGGAGGAGGAGGAGGAGGAGAAGGAGGAGGAGGAGGAGGAGAGGGAGGAAGAGGAGGAGGAGAGGAAGGAGGCGGAGAAGGGGAGGCATATAATATAAATAAAAAAAATAGAAAGAAAATGCAGAGAAAGAAAAAAAAGTAAGGAGGGAGATAAACAAAAAAACATATAAGCAGAGGAGGAGGAGGCGACGTAGAAGCATAGGGAGAAGAAGAAGGAAGAGGAAGAGGAGGAGGAGGACAAAGAGGAGGCGGAGAAGGAGAAGAAAAATTAGGGGAGATGATGAATGATATGGAGAGAGAAAAAGATGAAGAATGATGTGGAGGAGGAAAGAGGAAAGGGAGGAGAGGGAGAGGACTTAGACACAGATTGAGAGAGAGAGAGAGAGAGAGAGAGAGAGAGAGAGAGAGAGAGAGAGAGAGAGAGAGAGAGAGAGAGAGAGAGAGAGAGAGAGAGAGAGAGAGAGAGAGAGAGAGAGAGAGAGAGAGAGAGAGAGAGAGAGAGAGAGAGAGAGAGAGAGAGAGAGAGAGGATAAAGACAGAAAATGGAGGAAAAAGAGAAAATGAAGATGACAAAGAAAATAACTGCAAGGAAAATAAATACATCAACAAAGAAAAACAAAGATAAATAAAACAATAAAAAACCGAAGAAGGGAAGCAGATGAAAAAAAATAGAAATAACGAAGAAAAAAGATAAATATTGTAGCAGTAAGTTTTATATTTTCTTCATTTCCTTTTCTTTCCTTTCTTCCATTCTCTCTCTCCTCCCCCCCCCTCTCTCTCTTTTCTTATTTTAGTGGCAAACTTAAGTAAAATAATACAAAAATAACAAGAAAAGCTGATGGAAAAATAGAAATACGAAGAAACATTGTAGTGGTAGTAGTAATAGTAGTAGTAAAAGTAGTAGTAGGAGGAGGAGGAGGAGAAGGAGGAGGAGCAGAAGGAGGATGCAAGGGGGAGAAGGAAGGAGAGGGAAGGAGGGAGGGAGGTAGGCTGAGGGGCGTAAGAGGCCAGTGCTTGTGTTTTCCGGGAGTGTGGCGTTCAATGTGTCTCCTGATTTTGGCTACACGGCTCCTTAGCTCGAGTGAATGTTGCCTGATACCCTCCCTTACACCCACTTACACCCGCCTGGCCCCTCACACCCACTTACACTCGCCTGGTCTCTCTCTTACACCCACTTACACCCACCTGGCCCCTCCCTTACACCCACTTACACCCGCCTGGTCTCTCCCTTACACCCACTTACACCCACTTACACCCGCCTGGTCTCTCTCTTACACCCACTTACACCCGCCTGGTTTCTCCCTTACACCCACTTACACCCCACTGTCCCCTCACTTACACCCACCTACACCCACTTACACCCGCCTGTCCCCTCACTTACACCCACCTGTCCCCTCACTTACACCCACCTACACCCACTTACACTCGCCTGGCCTATCACCCACATCCTCCAGCACCCTGACTCACATCCACTCACACCCATATGTCTCCTCACTTACACCCCTTATTCTCTCTGCCTTCCTTCCTCCACCTCTCTCTCCTTCCTCTCTCACCTTCCCTCTTACCTGCTTTACTAATTCTCTTTACCTCTCTCTCTTCCCTTCATCACGCTCTCAATTTCACATGTTTTACTTGTTCTCTCTTCCTCCCTTCCTCCACCTTCCTCTCCTTCCTTCATCACCTTCTCTCACCTGCTTTACTTTTTCTCTCTACCTCCCTTCCTCCACCTTCATCTCCTTCTTTCATTACTTCCTCTCTCTCTCTCTCACTTGCTTTTCTGTTTCCCTCTTTCCTTCCCATCTGCACCCCTCCTTCCTTTCTCTTTCCTTCCTCTCACCTCCCTCAATCCTTTAACTTTCCCTTATTTCCCTCCCCCTCCCTTCCTCGCCCCTTCTCCTTCCCTCCCCTCCCCATCATCTCTTCTCCCCTCCCCATCATCCCTTCTCCCCTTCCCTTCCCTTTTTTTCCCTTCCCTTCTCTTCCCCTTCCCTGTCCCTTCTCCTTCCCTCCCCTTCTCATCAACCCATCCTCTCCCCTTTCCTGTCATCCCTTCCTCTCCCCTTCCCTATCACTCCTATCCTTCCCTTCCCTTCTTTTCCCCTACCTTCCCCGTCTATTCCCCTTCTCCCCCTCCGATCTCCATCACCCCTTCCTCTCCCCTATCCATCACCCTTCTCTTCTTTTCTCCTATCATCCCTTCCTCCTCTTCCCTTGCCCTCCCCTCCCCATCATCCCTTCCACTACTCTTCCGATCATCCTTCTCTTTCTCTCCCTTATCATCTCTTCCTCCTCATCCCTTGCCCTCCCCTCCCAATCATCCCTTCCTCTCCTCTTCCCATCATCCCTCTCTTCCTCTTCCTTATCACCTCTTCCTCCTCATCCCTTGCCCTCCCCTCCCCAGCCTCCCTTCTCCCCTTCTCCCCTCCCCGCCATCCCTTCTTCTCCCCTTCTGTTTCATCCCTATTAATGGTGATAAAAGAGGCTTCGGTTACCTGGATTTGAGAACACCTGCCCCCTCACATCTTGCCTTAATGAGTTCCTGAAGCAAAGAAAATAAAGAAAAACATCGACCTGAACATGAGACGAGAGAGAGAGAGAGAGAGAGAGAGAGAGAGAGAGAGAGAGAGAGAGAGAGAGAGAGAGAGAGAGAGAGAGAGAGAGAGAGAGAGAGAGAGAGAGAGATAGAGATAGAGAGAGAGAGAGAGAGAGAGAGAGAGAGAGAGAGAGAGAGAGAGAGAGAGAGAGAGAGAGAGAGAGAGAGAGAGAGAGAGAGAGAGAGAGAGAGAGAGAGAGAGAGAGACGTGAATTAATAAATGGATAAAGTGAAAATAAATTGGAACTATAGAAATAAAATGAAAAAAAATAGCAAGAAAATAATTATGAAAAGATTAAATAAAGGATAAATTAACAAAAACAAAAAACAAAAAACAACAACAGCAGAAAGGAATGAAGAAAAGAAAACAAAAAATACAAAATAGTTAGCGCAAAGAAGAACAACAACAAAAAACAAAAAAAACAAGCATGGACAAAGACTTACAAAAAAAAAACACACAGGTAAAGTAAATCTAACATAAAAACAAACAAACAAACAAACAAACAAACAAACACAGGTACAATGTAATAAAACGGAAGACTAATACCTAATAAGCAACCGTGCGTATATGACTCAGGAGGAGGAGGAGGAGGAGGAGGAGGAGGAGGAGGAGGAGGAGGAGGAGGAGGAGGAGGAGGGTAAGACGAGGAGGAGAAGGGCAAGGACGAGGGGGAGGAGGAGGAGAAGGACCAGGACGACGAGGAGGAGGAGGAGAAGGAGGAGGAAGAGGAGGAGGAGGGAAGGAGGAGGAGGAGGAGGAGGAGGAAGAGGAGGAGGAGGAGGATTCGCAAGGCCTCTGATGACCTTCGCTGATGTTCCCTTTGAAGGAGGAAAACTATTAGAGGCTTTGAGGGGAGGAAGAGGAGAAGGAGGAGGAGGAGGAGGAGGAGGAGCTCAGGTTCCCTCCAGTGTCCAATCAGGGCTCAGGTAAAGGCTTGGAAGGGAAGAAGAGGGGGTGAAGGAGGGAGAAAGAAAGGAAGGAAAGAGGGAGGAAAAAGGAGGAAGAAGGGGGAAGGAGAAGAAGGGGAGGAGGGAAGGAGGGAGGGAGGAGAGAGAGAGAGAGAGAGAGAGAGAGAGAGAGAGAGAGAGAGAGAGAGAGAGAGAGAGAGAGAGAGAGAGAGAGAGAGAGAGAGAGAGAGAGAGAGAGAGAGAGAGAGAGAGAGATAGAGAGAGAGAGAGAGAGAGAGAGAGAGAGAGAGAGAGAGAGAGAGAGAGAGAGAGAGAGAGAGAGAGAGAGAGAAGCAGAAACATAGAGAAGAAAAGAATGTTGTAAGCAGGAGAAAAAGAATGAGAGAAGAAAGGAAGCGAAGAAAAGAAGGAAAACAACAGAGAGAGAGAGAGAGAGAGAGAGAGAGAGAGAGAGAGAGAGAGAGAGAGAGAGAGAGAGAGAGAGAGAGAGAGAGAGAGAGAGAGAGAGAGAGAGAGAGAGAGAGAGAGAGAGAGAGAGAGAGAGAGAGAGAGAGAGAGAGAGAGAGAGAGAGAGAGAGAGAGAGAGAGAGAGAGACTAATGAAACTCGGCAAGCCAATCCCGCAGAGCTTTACACCTGAAAACCTTCGCCCTAGTTTCCTCGAGTTTCTTCTTCTTCTTCTTCTTGGTGACTTTGTGTGCAAGTTCAGCGGATTGACTTTCAGATGTCCGGCGGCACTGAAGGGAACTACAGGAAGGCGGGGGAAGGGAAGGAAGGAAGGAAGGGAGAGAGGAAATGAAGGGCCGAAAAAAGGAAATAATAGAAGTGTAGAAGGAAAGAAGGAAAAACAGGAAGGGGAAAAAAAGGAAGGAGGGGGAAGGAAAGAAAGGAAGGGAGAGAGGAAATGAAGAGCCAAAGAAAGGAAATAGTAGAAGCGTAGAAGGAAAGAAGGAAAGAGGAAAGACAGGAAGGGAAGAGGGAAGAAAGAAAGGGAAGGGGAAAA
>NC_066541.1:7126135-7128635 GCF_024679095.1 Eriocheir sinensis | reverse complement strand
GAGAGAGAGAGAGAGAACAATACGAAATAAGAGAAAAGCCAAGGAATTCTGGGAGATGAAGGATTATGGAGTGACAGAGTGAGAAATGAGATGGTGATGGTAAAGGTATTTTAGAGAGAGAGAGAGAGAGAGAGAGAGAGAGAGAGAGAGAGAGAGAGAGAGAGAGAGAGAGAGAGAGAGAGAGAGAGAGAGAGAGAGAGAGAGAGAGAGAGAGAGAGAGAGAGTATTCAAATTCGGTAATTTCCGCAGGGTATTGGTTATTACACATCAAGGAAATAGACGTTTGTCTGCAAGTCATCTTTCAGTATAATACAGAACGTCTTGGACAGAATATCTTAAAACAAGAATGAAGAGAATTGTTGCAAAATGGTAATGAAATTACATAAGGTAATTCTCATGACGTCAATATACATAAAATAAATAAAATATTGCCTATATAAGACTTAGTCTTTGATAAAATTAGAATATGCATAGGAAAAGATTGTAAGAGATGACTATAAGGCCTAACCTAAGATAAAAATAAAACATACATAAAAAGTGATTGCAAAGCATGCCTATAAGACCTAACCTTTGATAAAAAAAATTAGATACGTAGAAAGTGAGCGTAAATCATGCCAATAAAATCTAGACTTTGATAAAAAAATAAAAGACATAAAAAGTGTAAAACATGCCAATAAAATCTAAACTTTGATAAAAAAAAAAAAAAATCGGGCGTGTATTAAGAGTGAGCCGGAAACCATACATAAAAAGTAACTTTAGTATAACAGAAGTAGTGAAGCATTGGAAGTAGTTTCGCCAACATACTAATACATATTAAAATGTCAGCATTAGTTATCCGTCGGGGGCATCAAGAATATGTTTGGTGACTACTTTTAAAGCAAGGAAGCGTGCTGGCGCTAGTGACGTGGGCTGGGAGGGAATTCCACACTTTCGGGCCGTTTCCTAAGAAGGCCCTGGCGCCAGAGTTTGTCTTTGTCCCGGGCACTAGCAGGTTATTTTTCTGCCTTGTTACGCTGCTTGTTGTGCTGTGGACGGTGGGAAATGACAAAAGCCAAGCAGGAAACATTTTGTTCAGGGATTTGTACTTGGCTGGAGTGATGTCTAGAAAATGTTTTTGTTTCACTTTGAGCCATTTTAGTTCTCTGAAGGCTGGGGAGACGTGCTCACATTTTTTCATGCCACCAACAGACACTCGGGCTGCAAAATTTTGAAGTTTCTGTACTTTGTGTATTAGCGTAATGTTGGTGGTTCCCCAGATCCTAATACAATAGTTTGTCAGGCTTAACACAAGTGCCTGTACTACAGTTTTCCTGGTGCTTTTATCAAAATTCATGCTACTCGACCAATGTATATTAGCGTCCCCATCACTCTCTTAGCCAGCTCGTTAATGTGTATTTCGAAGCTCATGTAGCGGTCCATGTACAGGCCCAGGTTTTTAACATGGGACGAATGCTGGTGCCATCGAATCGGACAACAGTGTCCTCAGGAATGTGGGGCAGCAATTGTCTGTTGCCGATGTAGATACATTGTGTATTACTTGGACTGACTAACAGACCATTCCTGAGAAAAATGTTCTTTAGCATTAGCGAATGTTGCTTTTCCTGCGTTGATAATGTTATCTAAATTTCCTAGAGTGTCAAAATGCAGAAATTGCGTGTCATTACCATACTGTACTAATGTGCACTCTGTTATGTATTCAGCCATATTGACATTTATGTTAAATAAGATTGGTCCCAGGATGGAACCTTAAGGGACGCCAAAACTAACATGAATTTTCGAAGAAGTTACATTTAAGTTTGACAGACTAAGTTTTGTTATCAAGGTAACTGCTATACCAATGAGGATCGATGTTGAGCTTGGCACACTTGCTCAGGGGAATACAGTGGCTTACACTGTCGAAAGCCTTAGACAGATAGAATAACGTTAACAGCGGCATTTTCTAGTTGTCCATATTATTGTAAATAGCGTCCGTTACCACCGTGAGAAACGACTCGGTCGACAAATTAGGACGGAATCCGTGCTGGCATTTAGAGAGAAAATTATTGGTTTCTAAAAAAGATAAAAGCTGGTTTGATACAATTTTCTCTAAAATCTTTGATATTATTGGTAAAAGGGAGATGGGACGGTAATTATTAACATTGTTAGGATCACCAGTTTTGAACACAGGGATGACAAGTGCATGCTTCCAGGCTAGAGGGAATACACCGGCAACTAATGAAGTATTGACAATACAAGTTAAATAAAAGGCAGTAATGCAAAGGGCATCCTTGATAAATTGAAGCGATACGCCATCTAAGCCCACGGCACGCGTTTCCTTCAGACCTTTGATTATTAATATCAGTGTGTTTGTGTCCACCGGTTTAGGTCTGAATTTTGCAATAGTCTCGTTACATTCTGAAGTCAGGCGGTTCAGAGGAGGTATGTTGTTCTTTAATAAAGTCTGCAGTGTTGTGTCATAAGTGTTCTTGCCTATGTTTGCGAAAAAGAGAGAGAGAGAGAG
>NC_066541.1:7108635-7121135 GCF_024679095.1 Eriocheir sinensis | reverse complement strand
CATTGTTTTCTTTTCTTTGTTCTTGCATTGTTTTCTTTTCTTTGTTCTTGCATTGTTTTCTTTTCTTTGTTCTTGCATTGTTTTCTTTTCTTTGTTCTTGCATTGTTTTCTTTTCTTTGTTCTTGCATTGTTTTCTTTTCTTTGTTCTTGCATCGTTTTCTTTTCTTTGTTCTTGCATGATTTTCTTTTCTTTGTTCTTGCTTGATTTTCTTTTCTTTGTTGTTGCATGATTTTCTTTTCTTTATTGTTGCTTGTTTTCTTTTTCTTTACATGACCTGTTTTCTTTTCTTTATAGTTACGTTTTTTTTTCTACATCGTGGCTTTCTTTATTATTGCTTGGCTTTCTTCTTTCTTGTTGCATTATTAATTTTCTTTATACAGTCTTAACGTTTTCTTTCGTTATAAAGTTCAAATGTTTCCATGTTTTGTTTCCTTTTATAATTGCAATGCTTTTTTATATATGTTTACAACGCTCTCCCTTAGTTTATGTAGTTACAATATTCTTTTTATTTAAATAGTTCCATTATTTCCAGTTATGTAGTACTAAATTATTTTTTTCTCCTTTATACTTTTCCTTTATTTTACACGCATACTTCCCCGATTTTTCTGAGCCACAAAATGATCGTAAAGTACTATACAAAGCGAAAATGTATCAATCTACTTCCTACTGTATACTAATAACACAAAAAATAAGAGACACATTACAATAACAACACAAAAAAGGAAGCCTCCAGACTGGAGGTTACAGAACGCTTAACCTCAGACCTTACTACCATATCAGATTGGAGTAGCAGGAACCTGGTGTCCTTCAACAAAAACTCAATTTCTCCACCCGTCAACTCGACAAAATCTTCCTAACACCTAACCCATATTCTCCGATAACACTCAGCTGTCACCTTCTACACTAAACATCCTCGGTATAGACCGGACCGGACATCTCTTTTACTAAATCAGCTTCCTCGAGGTTAGGCGTTCTGTATCGTCTCCACCAGTTTTTTCCCCTTCCCAGATGCTATCTACATACAAGGGCCTTGTCCGCCCTCGTATGGAGTATGCATCTCATGTGTAGGGGGCTCCATATACACAGCTCTCTCGGACAGAATAAAGTCCAACTCTCCTCCGACAGTCTTCTATCTCTTAAATTCCACCGATGTTACACGTCTTTCTATCTTCTATTGATATTTTCACGCTGACTGCTCTTCTGAACTTGATAATTGCATACCTTCGCTCCCGTGGCCTCGCTGCACTTGAGTTTCTACTCTAGCTCATCCTTATACCGCCCAAATCCCTTATGCAAAAGTTAACCAGCATCTTCATTCTTTCACCCATTTCACTGGTAAACTCTGGAACAGCCTTCCTTCGTCTGTATTTCCTCCTGCCTACGACTTGATCTCTTTCAAGAAGAAGGTATCATGACACTTCTACACCCGATACTGACCTCTTTTTTGGCCAATCCTTCTATACTTTCTTTTATGGAAGCAGTGATCAGCGGGCCTTTCTCCCCATTTGTTTTTGCCCTTGAGTTGCTTCCTTTACTGTAATGAAAAAAAAAAAAACTAACAAAGGAACGCCATGTTGTTACTTCTTGAGGCCGAGGTGCAGAGCCATCTGTTGAGCGGCGGCGGAACTTGAGGAGTAAACAAAGCTGGGAGGACTCGGGGCTGACGCAATATTGGAGGGTCTGGGGGGCTTAAGGGCGGCGCTACGGCCCAACTCCTGCCAATAATGACCCTTGTGATCAACCTGCCTCGCCCGGGAACCTAATTAAGAGGGGCCGCGGCGGGTCGGAGCAAGGTAGTAATGGGACAGACGAGCTAATGGAGGGAAACGAAGGGGAACTATTAGTATTATATTGTTATTAGTGCCGCTCCTCCTCCTGCTGCTGCTGTTGTTGTTGTACTTGTTATTGCTGTTAGGATGATAATGATGGTGGTGGTGATGATGATGATGATTGTTATTATTATTATCATTGCTATTATTGAGTGAAGGAGGAGGAAGGAAATACGGGTGTGTTTGAGGTGAGCTTATTCCCGACTAGTTTCGCTTTCGCTTCATCAAAGGAACAGTTCTCCTGAAGAAGCGAAAGTGAAACTAGTCGGGAATAAACTCACCTCAAAAACACCCGTATTTCCTTCATCCTCCTGCACTCAGCTTGTCGAAAATATCCTTACATTGTTATTATTATATTGCTAGTTCTACTGTTATTGTTATTGTTATTATTATTATTATTACTATTATTATTATTATTATTATTATTATTATTATTATTATTATTATTATTGTTATTATAATCACTATTACTACTACTACTACTACTACTACTACTACAACGACGACTACTACTACTACTACTACTACTACTACTACTACTATTACTACTACTTCTACTACTACTTCCATCATCATCATCATCATCATCATCATGACAATCATCAGGGTCTTTACTAATACACGTCCCCACAACTCTATCTTCATATTATTCCGCCGCCGATACGAATTAATATATCTTTTTTCTCCTCCGTTCGCCTGGAGATACGAGAGAGCAGTGTACGGTGATATATATATAATGATTTCCACCACGATTAATTAACCGGAACAGATATGCACGTTGATCTGGGAAGGAGAAATAAAATCATTACATGCACGAAGGAAAAAAAGTAATTAGTGCACATTCCCCTACATAATCCCCTTAGAAAGAATTAATTAATAAATATTACAAATGACTGCACAATACTGATGTAGATTGCTTGTTAAATTTAGATGAGAGAGAGAGAGAGAGAGAGCATTCCCATAAATATTCGTATAATTTTCTTCACATCTTTCTCCCTTTGATGACATCCGCAGGTTAATTGCCTAGCCACGCGATGCCTCTATGACCTTACCTGTGTGTGTGTGTGTGTGTGTGTGTGTGTGTGTGTGTGTGTGTGTGTTAAGGATAATAGGAGGCAAGTGAGAAATTTGGGAAAAGATGACATAGGAGATAAAAGGAAGAAACTGTAGGATGGGAAGGAGATGAAGAGGGGATAGGAGATGAGGAAGGGAGGATAGGAAGAAATAAAGGAATGAGGAGAAGAAGAAGATAAGTGAAAGGATACAAGGTTGAGGAATTGGATGGTGGAAAGGAGATGAGGAGGAGGGGAGATAAAAGGAAAAAATATGAAAGGTGGAAAAGGGATGAGGGTGAGGGGATAGGAGATGAGGGAGGGAGGATAGGAAGAAACAAGGGAATTAGGAGAGGAAGGAGGTAAGTGAGAGAGGGTAAAGGGTTGAGATTGGACGATGGGAAGGAGATGAAGAAGAGGGGAGATAAAAGGGTGGAAAAGGGATGAGGGTGAGGGAATAGGAGATGAGGGAGGGAGAATAGGAAGAAACAAGGGAATTAGGAGAGGAAGGAGGTAAGTGAGAGAGGGTAAAGGGTTAAGAAACTGGACGGTGAGTAAATGAGGAGAAGCGATACAGTGTGACCTGAAGTTAAGTTAATCATATTTTTTTTATTTCTCCCCTTTTTTATTATTTCTATCTTAGTTTTGCTTCTGCCCATTAAGTCTTTTTCTATCTTTTTTTTATTCTCCCTTTCTTCCTTCCTAATCTGGTCTAGTGAAAATGTAACCTGCAGCTTTGTCATTCACGCCCTTTTTTTTTCTTCCCTCTTTCTTCTTTATTTCTATTTTCGTTTTTGCTTCCTCCCCTTCTTCTTTTGCTTCTTCTCTTTCAATCTTTTTCTATCGGTTTCTTCCTTTTTCTAATGTTTTTTTTTTATTTATTTCGTTTTTACTTCCTCCTCTTCTTCTTTTGCTTCTTCCCTTTCAATCTTTTTCCATCGTTTTCTTCCTTTTTCAAAACGTTTTTTTTATTTATTTCGTTTTTGCTTCCTCCCCTTCTTCTTTTGCTTCTTCCCTTTCAATCCTTTTCTATCGTTTTCTTCCTTTTTTCTAACGTATTTTTTTTTATTTCTTTCGTGTTTGCTTCGTCCCCTTCTTCTTTTGCTTCTTCCCTTTCAATCTTTTTCTATCGTTTTCTTCCTTTTTCTAACGTATTTTTTTTTATTTCTTTCGTTTTTACTTCCTCCCCTTCTTCTTTTGCTTCTTCCCTTTCAATCTTTTTCTATCGTTTTCTTCCTTTTTCTATCGTATTTTTTTATTTCTTTCGTTTTTACTTCCTCCCCTTCTCGTCTCGTTTTCCTCCTTCCCATTCAATCTTTTTCAATCTTTTATCATTCTTCCGTCCTAACCTAACCTCAAACAGAGTCATTCATTCTTTTTTTCTTCATTTTCCTTTCATTTTCTTTCTTCATTTTCATTTTATTTCTTCATTTTTATTTTCACTTTCTTCATTTTCCTTTCTTCGACTTCCTTTTTTATAATTTCTTTTCCCGTTTTGGCTTCCTCCTCCCCTTCTCGTTTTGCTCCTTCCTTCTCATCTCTTTCTAGATTTTTCATTCTTCCTTTTCTTGTGTCTTTCCTTCTTCCCTTCCTCCCTTCTTTTGCTGCTTCTTTTTAATCTTCTTTCTTCTGTCTGTCTGTCTGTCTGTCTGTCTGTCTGTTTACCTTTGTTAGTATGTACGTTTGCCTGTATGTTAAGTCTGCTTGTCTGTCTGTCTTTTATGCTTGCCTCTCTGTCTGTCTGTCTGTATGTTTCCTAGTTTATATGTCTGTCTGTCTGTGTATCTGTCTGTTAGTTTTTTTTCTGTCTATTTACTTTTCTGTCTTGGTTTCTATTTTTTTCACTAGGCCTCACTTCCAAAAGCAGAGTAAAAAAATATCAAAACAAAAATTAGAGAAACACAAAAATAATAAATAAAAAAAAAATATGAAAGGCAGTAAAACAATAAGAAAATGTAAATGTAAAAAATATAATAATAGTGATTCCTTCCTTACCTCACCTTGAACACACGTAGTGACCAGGTGTGAGTGATGATGAGGCTACCTGTCCCCCCTCCCGCTTCCCCTTTTCCGCCTCCCCCTTCCTCCTCTTACCTCTTTCTCCCCAACCCTCCTTTTCTCCCCTCCCCTTCTCCCCCCTCCCTCCCTTTCTTCCCCATCCCTCTCCTTACCCCCTTCTCTCCCCCTCCCTCCCCTTTTCCTCCTTACCCCTTCTCCCCCCTCCCTCCCTTTCTCCCCTCCCCTTCTCCCCCCTCCCTCCCTTTCTTCCCCATCCCTCTCCTTACCCCCTTCTCTCCCCCTCCCTCCCCTTTTCCCCCTCACCCCTTCTCCCCCCTCCCTCCCCTTCTTCCCCCTCCCCCTCCTTCCCCCCTTCTCTCCCTCTCCCTCCCCTTTTTCCCCCTCACCTTCTCCCCTCCTTTCCTTCTCCCCTTCCCTACTCTTCTCCCGCCGTCCTCCCCTTCTCCTTAGCCCTCCCTCCCCCTTCCCACCTAATTCCCCTCTCCTTCCCCCCACCCTTGTACTACTCCCGCTACTCTAATACAAACACTGTCTCTTTAATAGTAAATCTGACCTACCTAACCTGCATTTCCAAACACCTGTGCATATATTTTTTTCTTTTTTTTCTTTTCCCTCTTCACTTTTCCGTTTTATCCATTTCCTTTTTTTTTCTTCTTCTTCGTTTAGCTGTCAGATTTTCCCTTTTACTGTTTTTTTTCCCTTTTTTCTTCTTCATTTCTCCCTTCATCCATTTTCATCTTTTTTTTTTTTGCATATGTCACTTTTCCATTTATTCATTCCCTTTCTTTCTTCCTTCGTTTCTCTGCCATTTCTCACTTTTACTTGTCATTTTTTTTTGTTTTCCTTTTTTTTGACTTCCCACTTCCGTTATTTGTTCTTTTCCGTTTTTTTCTTCGTTTTTTTCTGTCATTTTTTTTCACGTTTATTTATTAGTTATTTTTATTTTTTCCTTTTTTTCTTTACTTTTTCTTCCCTTGATCCACCTTTTCCTCTCATTTTTTTCTTTGTATATGTAATTTTTTTTTTGCCTTTCTGTACTAGGTGTGTTTGTTTTCCTTTTTTCTTCACTTCCCCTTCATCCATTTTTTCCTCTTATTTTCTTTCTTTGTATATCTGTTTTTTTTTTTTTTTTACCTTCTCTCTCTAACCTTCTCTCTGTTGACCCCCTTCCCTCCATACCTTTCCTTTTTTTTCAACCATTCCCTCTGCCTCTCTTCAATCCCCTTCCCTTCCCTTCCCTTCCCTTCCCTTCCCTCCCCTTCCCTTTCCTTCCCTTCCCTTCCCTCACCTTCCCTTCCCTTCCCATACCTTCCCTTCCCTTTCTTCACCTTCCCTTCCCTTCCCTTCCCTTCCCTTCCCTTCCTCCTTCTTCACCTTCCTTCCCTTCCTTCCCTTCCTTCCTCCCATTCCTTCCTTCCTTCCTTCCTTCCTTCCCTTTCCTCACCTTCCCTTCCCTTCCCTCACTTTTCTTTTCTTTCACTTTCTCCCTTCCGTCTGCTTCCTCTTTCTCTATTTCTCTTCCTTTTTTTTTGTTTCTTGGTATCCTTTCCTTTTTCCTGTTTTCTTCAATCCTCTTTTTATCATTTCTCTTTTTTTTCTTCTTTGTTTACCTCTCCGTGTGTTACCCTCATTTACTGTTTGTTTGTTTTTCTTCACTTCTCTCTTTATTCATTTTCTTCTTTTTTTTATTCGTTTATATGTCCACGCTTCACCTTTATTTATTATTTTTTTCCTTTTTATTCACCACTCCCTTCATTCATTCGCTTTCTATCTATTTCTTATTTGTATGTTTGTCTTTATCTCTTCTTTATTTACTAGTTTACATTTCTTACTTCTTCGTCTACTTTTTTTCTCCCCTTTCATTGTTTGCCTTATTTCGTATCCTATTCTTCGTGGAGCTGTTCTTTACATCCCTTCGCCTTTCATTCTTATCTTCCTTCCACGATCTCCCTTCCATCTGCTTCCTCTTTCTCTATTTCTTCTTTCCTCTTTTTCTTCCTTGATATCCTTTTCTTTCTTTCCTTTCTCGCACATTTCTTGTTTTCTTTTTCTTTTAAGTTTTCCAGTTCTTTCTTCTCTTCTCTTTCACTTTCACTTTCTCCCTTCCATCTGCTTCCTCTTTCTTTATTTCTCCTCCTCTTTTTGTTCCTTGGAATCCTTTTCTTTCTTTCCTTGCTTTTTCACGCATCTTTTCATTTTTCCCTAAACATTTCCATTTTTTCTTTCTTTTTTTTCTTCAACTTTCTCCTTTTCATCTGCTTCCTCTTTCTCTATTCCTTCTTTCCTCATTTTCTCTCTCGATATCCTTTTATTTCTTTCCTTTCTCACACATTTTTTCTTTAAATTTTCCTTACACATTTCTATTCTTTCTCTTCTTTTTTTTCCTTTCACTTTCTCCCTTCCTTCTTTCTCTATTTCTTCTTTCCTCTTTTCTTCCATAATATACTTTTCTTTCTTTTCTTTTTCACACATTTCTTCTTTCATTTTTCCTTACAGATTTCCATTTTTTTTCCTTTGTGATTTCCTTCCGTCCACTTCCATGATTTCCTTTCCTCGCTTACGCCTTCAATATTTCCTTCTTTCATTCTCTTCCTTCATTTCCATTCCTTCTCTCCTCTCTGTTCACTCCCCTTTCCACCCTTTTTATTCTTTCTTCCTCCCATGTATTTTTTCCTGTTCTCTCTCTCTCTCTCTCTCTCTCTCTCTCTCTCTCTCTCTCTCTCTCTCTCTCTCTCTCTCTCTCTCTCCTTTTTCCTATCCTCTTTAAGACCTAACCTGACCTTACTTTTGCCTAACCCGATTGGTAACGAATTTTTCTGTTCCTTTAATGACCTTACCTGTGATACCTTGCCCCCCTTCCCCCCTACCTGGTCCAACCTCTTGTTTACCATTCAGACATGACCTTCCCTAAGCCTTCATGACCATGCGGGACCTTGCCTGACCTTTTATCGGCAGTTTTTTGTGGTTGAGTGACATGACCTCATCTCACCTGCAATCGCGTCCCTTGTTTTGACCGGCTGTGGGTTGACCTTAAAGGAGCGTGCGTGTGTGACCTTTCCGCTTTGTCTGTTTGTGTGAGTCTGTCCGGTCTGCCTGGGTTTGGCTTTCCGTCCGTCTGTCTGTCTGGTGTCTGTCTGGCTGGGTGTTTGGCTACCTATCTGGATGTCTGTCTGTCTGTCTGTCTGTGTCTGTATGGCTGTTTGGGTGTCTGTCTGTCTGCCTGGCTGGGTGAGTGAAGGGATTTTTTTCTGGTTGTCTGTCTGTCTGTCTTTCTTAGTTTATGGATCTCTCTCTCTCTCTCTCTCTCTCTCTCTCTCTCTCTCTCTCTCTCTCTCTCTCTCTCTCTCTCTCTCTCTCTCTCTCTCTCTCTCTCTCTCTCTCTCTCTCTCTCTCTCTCTCTCTCTCTCTCTCCCCTCCCTCCCCTCTCCCCTCTCCCCTCCCCTCCTTCCCTTCCTTCCTTCCTTCCTTCCTTCCCTTCCTTCCTTCCTTCCTTTCCTCCCCTTCCCTAACCTTCCCTCACACTTCCTCCGCCTCTCATTACCACATATGAGGCTCGCTGACACACACACACACACACACACATGCACTTAGGAGCATATTTGAGGCCATGCTCACGTTAATGCTCACTCTTATCATACGCCGTCAACACCACAGCATGAGAGAGAGAGAGAGAGAGAGAGAGAGAGAGAGAGAGAATTACATAGATTTACATAGAAAATCAGACAACACAGACCCCATGGTCCAGACTAGGTGGTCTGTCCTTAAACCTAAGTGATTTTACATTAATCAGAAGACTCCAAAACGTTGCATTTCTACTCTAGTTAATATTAAGTTGAAGGAAGTGACGGTCAAGCTTTTTTTTGAAGGAGTCAATCGAGTTACACTGGACCACTGAAGGTGGGAGCTTATTCCATTCTCGCACTACAACGTTGGTGAAGAAAAATTTGGTGCAGTCTGAATTTACTTGTCTACATCTGAGTTTTATGCCATTGTTCCTCGTGCGCAAAGTGTCATCGATCATAAACAATGTTGATCTGTCTACATTCGTGAAACCATTAAGTATTTTCGATCAGTTTTCCTCGGAGGCGACGTTTCTCAAGAGAGAACATGTTAAGGGTGGAAAGCCATTCTTCGTAGGGTTTGTTGCGCAAGGAAGGGATCATTTTCGTTGCCCGACGCTGAACACCTTCTAATTTAGCAATATCCTTTGCATGGTGGGGAGACCAAAATTGTACCGCATATTCCAAGTGGGGTCTGACTAAACTATTGTAGAGCGAAAGTATTACATCTTTATTCTTGAATAAAAAGTTTCTTTTAATGAAGCCCAACATTCTGTTCGCTTTATTTGCTGCATCGATGCATTGCTGTGAGAATTTTAGGTTTGACGCGATTTTGACCCCTAAGTCCTTGACGCATTGAACGCTTTTGAGTTTAACGCCGCGCATTTCGTAATCGAACTTCTTATTCCTCGTTCCAACTTGAAGGACCTGGCACTTGTCTACGTTAAAGGGCATCTCCCATCTATCCGACCAAGCTGAAATTTTGTGCAAATCCTCTTGGAGGCTTTGCCTGTCTTCGTCAGTGAGAACCGAGTTACCAATCTTTGTGTCGTCTGCAAATTTACTAATGCGATTACTGAGTCCAACATCCACATCGTTGATGTAAATAATGAAGAGCACTGGGCCAAGAACCGAGCCCAGAGGGACGCCACTAGTGACCGGCGCCCACTCTGAGTTAAATCCATCATTCACTACTCTTTGTTGTCTGTTCCTCAACCAGTTCGCGATCCATTGGTTTACTTGACCGTCAATACCTATTTGCTTTAATTTGTAAAGTAATTTATGATGTGGGACTTTATCAAATGCTTTCTGGAAATCAAGATAGACTACGTCCAGTGATTTGGTTACGTCATAAACGGTGAAGATGTCGTTATAAAAGGTTAATAGGTTTGATAGACAGGATCTTTTGTTTCGGAGGCCATGTTGTGAGTCCCCAATTAATGAGTGGCTCTCAAGGTAACTCACAATTTTGTCTCTAATTATGCCCTCAAGAAGCTTACCAACAACCGAAGTTAGACTAATGGACCTGTAATTACCTGGTACTTTTTTGTCTCCTTTCTTAAAAATCGGTGTCACGTTAGCCTTTTTCCAATCCGAAGGGACGATGCCTTGTCGCAAGGACATATTGAATACGGTTGTGAGAGAGGAGAGTATTTCGCTCTTTGTTTCTTTGAGCAGAGTTGGATATACTTTGTCAGGTCCAGGACTTTTATTTGTTTTAAGTGATTGGAGAGCTTTAAGGACTTCATCGGGTTTTATTTCAAAGTTAGGCAATGCATGCTCGGGATTTACATTAGTACTGGTGTTGGTGGTTGTGGTGGGAGGACTGTCAGTATTGAACACCGAGGGAAAGTAATTGTTTAATAGGTTTGCAACGTGTTGGCTGTCAGTCACTAGTGCACCGTCGCTGTTTGTTAAGGGTCCAATTCCACTTCTGATCGCCTTTCTGTTGTTTATGTAACTGAAGAAGGATTTCGGATTATTTTTACAGTTGGCTGCAATAGTTTCTTCATATCTACGCTTTGCCTGACGTACTAATATGTTTACTCGTCGCCTGGCATCATTATAGAGTCTAATGTTTTCGGGCGAGCTTTGTTCTTTCTTTAATCTGTAAAACAATTTTCTCTCCTTGACTGAGTGTTTAATTTCGCTATTAAACCAAGGTGGGCTTTTATTAGTGTTAATTCGCTTCTCGCACAAGGGGACAAATGTATCCTGCTGAGTGAGTAATTGATTTTTAAAGCTTAGCCAGGCGTCCTCTACATTGCCGTCATCTGATAGTCGCATTTCTATTAGTTTTCGTCGGGGGGTGGGGGGGGGAGAGAGAGAGAGAGAGAGAGAGAGAGAGAGAGAGAGAGGATAGGTTATATTTTTACATAGATTTACGTAGATGGAAAGAGATGGAGAGAAGAATGAAAGTTCGGAGGGAGATGAGGGAGGGATAGATGTGTGGGAGATGAGTAAGGGAGGAGGAAAGAAGGAAGAGAACGGGCAAAGAAGATTAGTATCTGAGAAATGAGGAAGACTGGGAGAGGATGGAAGATGAAGACAGTGACAGATAAGAATGATGATAGAATGAGGAAGAGGAGGAGAGGATGGGAGTGAAAACAGTGGATAAGGAAATAAGATGAGGCAGAGGATACAATAAATGAAAAGAACGCAAGATAAAAAAATAAAGAGGGGATGAATGATGAAAACAGATGGAGATGAAACAAGGAATGTAAGAGGAACGGAAAGGAGAAAGAAAAGATAATGAAGGATGGATAGAAAATGAGGGGAGAAGAAGACGAAAAGGAGCATGAAAGGGAGATAAAGAAGAGAGAAAAGGAGATGAGGAGGAGACGGAAAGGGAGATTGATGTAAAATGATGGATTGGAGATTAAAGTGATGGATGATGCGATGGAGATGAAAAATAAAGACCAGAGAAAAGTGAGATGGGAGAAAGGGAGAATAGTGGAGATGAAAAGGAGAGAGTGAAGGAGGAAAAGGAGGGGGAAAGGAAAACACAACGAGGAAGATAAGGAAAACAGAGTGAAGGAAGAAAATAATGTGAAGGAAGAACAGGAAAAAAATAAAAATAAAGTAAAGGGAGATAAAATGAGAGAGAGAGAGAGAGAGGAAAAGGAAAAGAGAAGAAGAAAAGGAGACTAGAAAAGGAGATGAGGGAGAAATGATGGCAATTGAAAGAGATTAGAGAGAGAGATGAGGGAAATGAGAGTGGAAGGATGCTGGGAGATGAGATAATAAAACAGAGAGAGAGAAAGAGAGAAATCAACCTTTCTCAACTCTGACCTTTGAGCTTCTTTCTCTCTCTCTCTCTCTCTCTCTCTCTCTCTCTCTCTCAACTCTGTGACAGGAGGGCAAATGAGAGGAGAGAGAGAGAGAGAGAGAGAGAGAGAGAGAGAGAGAGAGAGAGAGAGAGAGAGAGAGAGAGAGATGGAATTGTTAACTTGCTTTCATAATTAACATTCTCTACATTGTTTGAAAGAGGGAGAGAAGGAAGGAGAGAAGAGGGAAAGAGAAAGGAGAAGAGGGAGAGAAGAAAGGAAGGAGAAAATGAGGAAAATAAAACAAGAATTGGGAAGAATAAATAGTAGAAGAGAGGGAAACAAAAAAAAAAGTAAAACAATGACGACAAGAACAACACCAACAAAAACAATAAAAGTAGAAAATATATAAAAAAAAAATAACAACCATAACAACAACAAGAAAAAGAACATGAAAAAGAATACGATGCTGAAGAAATAATAATAAAACCAATTTGAAGAAGAGGAAGAAGAGGAGGAGGAAGAGGAGGAGGAGGAAGAAAAAAGAAGGGAACAAGAAAAAGAACATTAAGTGGAATACGAAGTTGAAAAATAATAATGAAACTAAAATGAAGAAGAGGAGGAGGAGGAGGAGGAAGAAGAGGAGGAAGCGGAGGATGAAAAAAAAAGACAGAGGAGGAGGAGGAAGAGAAAGAAGCGGAGGAGAAAAAAAAAGACAAAGAGGAGGAGGAGGAAGAGGAGGAAGCGGAGAAGGAAAAAAAAAGAAGACAAAG
>NC_066541.1:7088635-7103635 GCF_024679095.1 Eriocheir sinensis | reverse complement strand
TATCACTTTCCTTTACCTCCTTCTCTTCTCCATCACATTCTCCCTCCCTTTATTTCTTCCTTTTTTCTTCCCCTTCTCTATCTTTCCATCACTTCCTTTTCTCTTCATTCACTTTCTTCCTTTCTCTTTACTTTACCTTCTTTTCTCCTCCATCATATCCTTCGTCCATATTCTTCCACTTCCCTCCATCACATTCTTCCTCTCTTCCTTTCCTCCTCTTCCTTCATCTCCCATATTTACTGGCTACTCTTTCCTCTTCCTTCCATCCCTTCCTCTTCTCTCCTTTCGCTTTCTTCCTTTAATTCCCTATCACTTTCTCTTTACCACCTAGTCTTCCCTCCCTCTCTCCCTCCCACACACCTGCCCCCCAAAAATGGACAGGTATGAGCCGCCCTAATAATCCAGGTGGGCCAGCACGAAGGATTTCCAGGTATTTCCCTTAATTCCTTCATTCTGGATTCCTTCGTTCCTTCACCTGGTCTGGAATGGGAGGAATAATGCAATGATATGTTTTTTTTATTTCTATCTTAATTTCTTTATATTTTTTCGTTTTTTTTTCCTCAGTTTGTTTTTCTTTCCTTCGTTTTCTTTGTTTTTTTCATTTATTCATTATTTATATATTTTCATTCATTTTTTAGTTCTTTATTTTTTTCTCATTCATTCATTATTTTTCTTAATTTTCATTCATTCATTCTTCTTTTCTTTATATTTCTTCATTCATTGTCCAAATATTTTTTCATCATTCATTCTCTCTATATTTTTTTTCATTTATTTATTCATTATATTTTTCATTCATTCATTTATTCTTTACATATTTCACTCAATAATTTTTTTTCATTCATTCATTTTTTTTCTTTATTTTTCACTCATTCATTTTTATATTTTTTTCGTCTTCATTTTTTTTCATTCATTCAATCTTTGTATTCTTCTCTCAATCACTTTATTTTATATTTTCATTCATTCTTTTTTTCATTCATACAATTTTTATATTATTTCATTCAATCATTCATTCTTTATATTACCTCATTCATTCATTCATTCTTTATGTTATTTCATTCATTCTTCTTTATGTTATTTCATTCATTCATTCTTTATATAATTTCATTCATTCATTCTTTATATTACCTCATTCATTCATTCTTTATATTACCCCATTCATTCATTCTTTATATTACCCCATTCATTCATTCTTTATATTACCCCATTCATTCATTCTTTATATTACCCCATTCATTCATTCTTTATATTACCCCATTCATTCATTCTTTATATTAAAACATTCATTCATTCTTTATTATTTCATTCATTCATTCTTTATTTTAAATCATTCATTCATTCTTTATATTACCACATTCATTCATTCTTTATATTACCACATTCATTCATTCTTTATATTACCCCATTCATTCATTCTTTATATAATTTCATTCATTCATTCTTTATATTACCCCATTCATTCATTCTTTATATTACCCCATTCATTCATTCTTTATATTACCCCATTCATTCATTCTTTATATTACCCCATTCATTCATTCTTTATATAATTTCATTCATTCATTCTTTATATTACCCCATTCATTCATTCTTTATATTACCCCATTCATTCATTCTTTATATTACCCCATTCATTCATTCTTTATATTACCCCATTCATTCATTCTTTATATTACCCCATTCATTCATTCTTTATATTACCCCATTCATTCATTCTTTATATTACCCCATTCATTCATTCTTTATATTACCCCATTCATTCATTCTTTATATTACCCCATTCATTCATTCTTTATATTACCCCATTCATTCATTCTTTATATTACCTCATTCATTCATTCATTCTTACATATTTTGCTCGTTCTGTCTCTCTCTTTTTACCTTTTTTTCATGGTTTGCTTATATATTTTTTCCTTTCTTTTCTTTCCTTCGTTTTTTTCTCTCTTTTCAAAATTACTTGGTTTCTAGGTCTTCCTTCCTCTAGTTACGTTTCTTCTTTTCATTCTTGTATTATTTTTTTTCTTTTCTCATTTTATTCTGGTTTTCTTCTCTAATTCATTATTTTGTTCCCTTTTCATATTTTTATTTATATTTTTCGTCATTGCTTCCTTTCTCCGTTTTATCCTTCCCTGCATCCCTTCATCTACTAATTCCTTTGATATTTTTTTTTCCTAATTCTATTCTTTTTCTTTCTTTCTCTGTTATTTCTTCCTATACTTCAAACTTCCTTCCTTTATTATTTGTTTTTCTCTCTCTCTCTCTCTCTCTCTCTCTCTCTCTCTCTCTCTCTCTCTCTCTCTCTCTCTCTCTCTCTCTCTCTCTCTCTCTCTCTCTCACACACACACACACACACTTGTCACTTTCTTTTATTCCTTAATACTTCTCTCTCCCCAACGTGTTTCAACGTGTTAAATCTGCATCTACACACATACTCTCTCTCTCTCTCTCTCTCTCTCTCTCTCTCTCTCTCTCTCTCTCTCTCTCTCTCTCTCTCTCTCTCTCTTGTATTGTCTCCCTTTCTTTCCATTTTCTTCCTCCTTTCTTTCTTTTCCTCTTTCATTTTCATTTGTTTTTCTTACATCTTCGTATGTGAGTTTACTTCCTTCCTAACTTTTTTCTTTCTTATTTTCTATCTACCTTCCTTTATTCCATTCCTTTCTTCCTTCTTCGTATTTCCATGTACACTCCTTTCTTTCTTTCTTTCTTTGCTTTTCTATCTGCCTTCCTTTCTTTCTTTTGTCTTTCTTTAAATTTCTATCTCCCTTCCTATTTTTCTTCCTTTCTTCCTCCCATTTGGCTTTTTTTCTTTTTCCAATTCCTTTCTTAATCTCATTCTTCCTCGCATTCCTTCTGTCCTCTTCCGCGTATCTATTTCCCTTTCTCTTCCATTCCTATCGTATTTCCTCCTCCTCCTCCTCCTCCTCCTCCTCCTCACAAGGTTCTGCTCATCTCACATTTCTTTTCCTTCCTATTCCATTCTCAGCCGTGTTTCTTTCCTTCTCTTTTACCTCGCTCTTCTAATCATCTCGTATTTCTGTACCTTTCTCTTCTATTCTTCCTCCTCCTCCTCCTCCTCCTCTTCCTCCTCCTCTTCTTCCTCCTCCTCCTCCGTACAAGCCTCTGCTGGTGACTTTCCCGAGAGAGCAGTAAAGTCCAATTTTGTGAGGGCAGAATAACAAGACTATGTGTGTGTGTGTGTGTGTGTGTGTGTGTGTGTGTGTGTGTGTGTGTGTGTGTGTGTGTGTGTTTGTGTGTTATGTATACAAGAGCGACGATGACGTAACTTTCATTTCTAAAGATTGAGAAAGAAGGCGACTAGGAGGAGGAGGAGGAGGAGAAAGAATACAAGGAGGAGGAGGAGGGGTACAAGAAGGAAGAAGAGAAGGAGAAGGAGGAGGAGGAGGAGGAGGAGGAGGAGGAGGAGGAGGAGAATAGGTATGGTAAACAGGATGAGAGAGATGATGAGGATAAGTGAGGAAAAAGAGAGGGGTAGTTTGGAGGAGAAGGAGGAGGAGGAAGAGGAGGAGGAGGAGGAGAGAAAATTCTTTGGATAATCAGATCGGAAAAAGAGCAAGAAAAAGAAAAAGAAGAAAATAGACTGAAGGAAGAAAAAAAAGAAAAGGAGAGGAAAATCAAATCAGGAGAAAACAGGAAGAAAAAGAACAAGAACAAGAACAAGAACAAAAACAAAAACAACGAAAAAACGAAATAAAAACACGAAGAGAAAACGAAAGAAAACAAGTACGAAGGAGAAAGAGAAGAAGAAGGAAGACGAGAACAGAAGGAACAAAGAGGAAGAGGAGGAGGAGGGGGGGGGAAAGGAATACGAGAACAGAAGAGGAAGAGGAAGAAGAGAAGGAGGAGGAGGAGGAGGAGGAGTGAATATTTAAGTACACGCGCCCTCTATCGACTGGGTTTGGTGGCTTGTGAGGAAGAGAGTGAATGGGAGAGGAAGAGGAGGAGGAGCAGGAGGAGGAGGAGGAGGAGGAGGATGGGAAGGAGGGGAGAAGGGGAAAGGATGGAGCATATTATTGGGTGTTAGTGTGTGCGATAGTGTGTGTGTGTGTGTGTGTGTGTGTGTGTGTGTGTGTGTGTGTGTGTGTGTGTGTGTGTGTGTGTTGACCCAATCCACACCCCGCTGCCTCCTGTCTGCGGGGTATCTGCTGTTAGTCTTTCTGCTTATTCCCCGCTCCTGCTGCAGCTGATGATGCCTCCCCTCTCCTCTCCTCTCCTCTCCTCTCCTCTCTCTCTCTCTCTCTCTCTCTCTCTCTCTCTCTCTCTCTCATCCTTCGTGTTGATGCTAAAAAATGGGCTAAAACTGCGTAGACCTGTTTTTTTCCCTCATTTTTTTCGTTTTTCTTTCTTCTTTTTTCTTTTTCCTTTCCCTTTCTTTTTTTTCTTTTTCCTTCTTCTTCTTCTTCTTCTTTTCTGACTTTCTTTTCTTCTTCCTTTCCTTTTCTTTTTTCTTTTTCATTCTTCTTCTTCTTCTTCTTCTTTTCTTCTTCTTTTCTTACTTTTTTTTCTTCTTCCTTTCCATTTCTTTTTTCTCTTTACGTCTTCTTTTTCTTCTTCTTCTTTTCTCCTATTCTTTTTTTCTTTTTCCCTTCTTTCTTCCTTTTTCTGTCTTTTTCTCTTTCCTTCTTTTTCTTCATATTCTTCATCTTCTTCTTCCCCTTCTTCCTCGTCTTCCTACTGTTCCTTTTCCTGCTTCCTCCTTCTGCTACTGCTGTTCTTCCTTCCTCCCTCTCTTGGTGTCGTTTCCAATTTCTCTGAATATTTCTTCTTCCTTTTCTTCTCTTTCGTTTTCTTCACTTCTTCTTTTTCGTCATCTTCCAATATTTTTCCTTAATATTTTCCTTCATTATCTCATTTCTTCTTCTTCTTCTTGCTCTAGTTTTCTTTTTTCTTCTTTTTTATCCTCCTCCTCCTCCTCCTCCTCCTCCTCCTCACCTTCTTGTCTCCCTTGCATACCATTTTTCCTCCTTTCATTTCCTCTTCTCTCGCATTTATCTCCATGTTTTCTATCATTCAACTTTACTCTTCCTCCTCCTCTTCCTCCTCCTCCTCCTCCTCCTCCTCCTCCTCCTCCTCCTATCGGTGAATCAGGAACTAATCTCAGGCAGGTATCAAAACGGGACACGGGACATCATTAGACTGGGACACAGGTAGACGGGAGGAGGCTGAGAGGAGGAGATAAGGAGGAGGAGGAGGAGGAGGAGGAGGAGGAGGAGGAAGACTGTAGCATTAAGGAGATATGTCTTCACTGTCTAAGTCTTTGACAGCTAATCCTCCTTCCCGTCTTTCCTTCCTCCCTTCCTCCTCTTTCTCTCTCCCTTCCTTTCTCCCTTCGATGTTCCTCTCCTTTCTTCCCTACTTCCCTCCTCACACTCTCATTACTTTCCTTTTCCTCCTTCCCCTTCAGTATTCTCTTCTTTCCTCTCTTTTTATCTCTTTGTATTCTCTATTCCTTTCTTTTTTCTTTTCTTCCCTTCCTATTCTTTCAATCATTTTCCACTCCTTTCCTTTATTTCCCTTTCCTTTCCTTTTATTCCCTTTTATTTCCTTCCCTCTCATTTCCTTACATTTCCTTTCCCTTCCCTTCCCTTTTCATTCCTCCCTTTTCCCTCCCTTCTCTTCCCTTTCCTTTCCGCCCTTTTCCCTCCCTGTCTTTCCCTTCCTCTCCCTTCCCTGTCCATCCCTTCCTTTCCTTCTCTACACTTCAGTTTCCTTCCCTTCCCTTTCCTTTTTTCATCATTCCTTTCCTTTCTTTTCCTTTCCTATTCTTTCTATAATTTCGTTTCCCTTCCTTTCCTTTCTCTCTCTTCCCTTCTCTTTCATTTCATTTCATTTCTTTTCCCTCCCTTCCCTTCCCTTTCCTTCCCTTCCCTTCCCTTCTCTTTCATTTCATTTCATTTCTTTTCCCTCCCTTCCCTTCCCTTTTCTTTCATTTCCTTTCCTCCCTTTTCCATCCCCTTCCTTTCCTTACGTTCCCTTCCCATCCCTTCCCTTTCCTTATTCTTCCTTCCCCTTCTCTCCTCCCTTTCCTCCTCCTATCCTCTACTTCCTCCTCTACGCAAGATTTTTTCCCTTCTCTCTCTTCCTCCCCTCCTGTTTTCTCCTTCCCAATCATTTTTTTTCCTTATTTTTTTCATCTGACTTTTCTCTCCTCCTCCTCCTCCTCCTCCTCCTTCTTCAATACTCTCCCTGATACTTCCTCCTTTCTTCTTTTTCTCGCTTTTTCGTCCTATTTTTTCTCCGATATTCTCCTTCTCTCTCCTTTCCTCCTGATGTATCTTTCTACTTTACCTCCAATATCCGCCTTTCTTCCCTCCTTCCCTCCTTTCTTTCTTTCTTTCTTTCTTTCTTCCTTCCTTTCTCTCTTCCTTCCCTCCCTCCCACCATTCTTTCCTTTCTTCCTTCATATTTTCCTTCCGTTTCCTCTTTACTTCTCCCTTCTTCTTCTTTCATTCCTTCATTCCTTCTTTCCTTCCTTCCTTCCCTCTCTCCCTCTCTTAATTTCTCCTGACTTCCCTATTCCGTGTTCCTTTGTTCCTTCCTTCTCTTCCTTCCTACTTCCCTCCTTTGTTTCCTCCCTTTCCTCCTACCCTTCTCCTTACCTCCTTTCATTTCTTCCTTCCCTTCTTCCCTCCCTCCCTCCTGCTCTCCCTCCCACTCTTCCTTCCTTTCTTCATTTATTCATTTATTTATTCACTCTTTGTTCCTTCCTCCTCCTCCTTTATCTTTTCCTTCTTCCTCTCCTTTCTCTCTCCTTTCTTCTTTTCCTTTCTCTTTTTACTCCTACCTTTCCCCTCTCCTCCTTTCATTCATTCATTCATTCATTCCTCCCTTCCTTCCTTTCAAATTCCCTTTTATCTTCTTTCCCTCTTTCCTTCCTTCCTTCCTTCCTTCCTTCAATATTGTCTCCTTTATTTCTTCTTCCTCTTCCTCTTCCCTCCCATCCCGGAAGAATTTTTAACAAAGCTTCAAGTTAAAGAGTTTCGTGATAAAAATAAGAAGAGGAAAAGAGAAAAAATAAATAAAAGCAAATAAGAAAGAAAGAAAAAAATTGTGGAATAAAAAAAAAAACTCCCGCGAGCAAGAAATGGTGAGAAAATATATGCAATTTGATTTTGAGAGAGAGAGAGAGAGAGAGAGAGAGAGAGAGAGAGAGAGAGAGAGAGAGAGAGAGAGAGACTTTGTTGGTGGCCATTTGCTGTCAGAACACAAGGAAATCGAAATATCGCGGAAATTATCATAAGAAGCTGCCTTTTGCGTGCTTATGCGAAGGAGGGAGAGAAGGAGGGAAGGAAGGAGGAGGGTGGGAGGGAGGAAGGGAAGAAGAGAGGGAAAGAGGGAGGGAAGGAGGGAGCGAAGAAAGGAGAGGAGGAATGGAGACAAAGAAGAAAGGAAAGAAAAGGGGAAGGAAAAATGAGGATAGGAAGGAAGGAAAGAAAGAAAGGAGACAGGAAGGAAAGAAAAAGGGAAAAAAGATGAGGATAGGAGGGAGGGAAAGGAAGGAAAGAATGTGTGAAGGAAGGAATGAGAGAGGATGAGAGAGAAGGAAGGTAGAAATGAATGAATGAAGAAGGGAAAAAGGGATTGAATGAATGAACAAAGAAAGGAAAGGAAGAGAGGTAATAAGGAATGAATGAATGGGTGAATGAAAGAAAGACAGAAGAAAAGAATGTAGAAAAGAAACAATGAAAGAAAGAAGGAAGGATAGAGGAGGGGATAAAAGAAGAAGAGCAACGAAAAGAAGAAAGAAACGGATAAAAGAGTGAAAAGAAAGGAGGCAGAAAAGAAAGAAGGGAAAAAGAAGAAAAGGAAAAAAGAAGAAAAGGCGAGGAAACAATGAAGGAAAGAGGAAAGGATAGAGGAAGATATGAAAGAAAGCAAAGAGGAAGGAAAAGAAAGAAGAAAGGAGGAAAGTACGTAGAGAATGAAGGAAGGAAGGAAGGAGAGGAGGAGAAAGGAGAAAATTGAAGGAAAGAGGAAAGAATAGAGGAAGATATGAAAGAAAGCAAAGAGGAAGGAAAAGAGAGAAAATGAAAGAAAGGAGGAAAGTACGTAAAGAAGGAAGGAAGGAAGGAAGGAGAAAGGAAAAGAGGAAAAACAGAGGAAAAGGAGAGAGGGAGAGAGGAAAAGAAAACCGCATTTAGCCTCTTCCTCTTTCTCCTCCTCTTCGTCCTACGTCAGCTTATGTAGGTCAGGGAGGGAGAGAGAGAGGGAGGGAGAGAAGAGGAGAGAGGGGGGAGGGGAAAAGGGGGAGGGGGAGGTGTGGGAGGGAGGGATGCGTGCGATGTGTTCTGAGGAGAAACATACGAGAGAGAGAGAGAGAGAGAGAGAGAGAGTAAAATCTGATAAGAAGGAAAATATGAAAGAAATGAAAAGGGAGAAACAGTGTGTGAAGATAGATATATAGACAGATAGACAGATAGATAGATAGATAGATATAGATAGATAGATAGAGAGAGAGAGAGAGAGAGAGAGAGAGAGATCAATGCTTAAGAGAACGACGATTAGAATAGAACAAAGCAAGGTGACAATTCTGATAATAATGATGATGATAATAATAATAATAATAATAATAATAATAATAATAATAATAATAATAATAATAATAATAATAATAATAATAATAATGAAAAGAAGAAAAGAAGAAGAAGAAGAAAAACACAAAGAAAAATAGTTCCAGAAGTGTGTGTGTGTGTGTGTGTGTGTGTGTGTGTGTGTGTCCGCGTGCGCACACGGGCGAATCATTATAAAACATGCATAAAAGTCTTCTTTATTTTACGATGCAAAGGAAAAAAAAATAGCAAGAAAAACTAGACAGAAAAAATGAAAACTATTAGTATTCGTCGCTTTGAGAGAGAGAGAGAGAGAGAGAGAGAGAGAGAGAGAGAGAGAGAGAGAGAGAGAGTGTTACTTTAAGGTATATTGGTAAAAAGAGAGAAAGTAGGCGAAAAAATACGTGACAAGGACAGATGGACATACGATTATGAGAGAGAGAGAGAGAGAGAGAGGGCTGACGTAAGGAATATATATGAACATTGAGAGAAAGGACAAAGGAGGGAGAATAATGACAGATCTTGACTTGAGAGAGAGAGAGAGAGAGAGAGAGAGAGAGAGAGAGAGAGAGAGAGAGAGAGAGAGAGAGAGAGAGAGAGAGAGAGAGAGAGAGAGAGGAAAAAAAATACAGATTGATGGATAGATAGATAGACAGACAGACAGACAGACAGGCAGGCAGAAAGACAGACAGATAGATAGACAGAAGAAAGAAAAGATAGAATGAATGAATAAATGAAATAGTACTCCAAAACCCAAAACAAAGGAACACACGACCCATTTTCTATGACACATACGGAAGAAAACGAAGAGGCGGAGTTTTAAGGGGTCCTCCTTTATTTCTAAGACGGTGCTTTCTTATTTACTACTTGTATTGCCCGGGAGGTAGGAGGGGGAGGGAGGGAGGGAAAGATGTGGCCACTACTTTTGTGGATTAAACAACAAGGGCGGTAGATATATAGAAGGAGGAGGAGGAGGGGGAGGAGAAGGAAGATGAAGAGGAGGAGGAGGAGGAGGAGGAAAGAGAAAAGGAAAAATGAAAAAAAAATAGATGAACTGCATAAAGTTTTAAGCTTTGTATGTAGTTTCCAAAGACTTTCTCTCTCTCTCTCTCTCTCTCTCTCTCTCTCTCTCTCTCTCTCTCTCTCTCTCTCTCTCTCTCTCTCTCTCTGTTAGGTTCAGGTTAAAGCAAGAAGCGCCACTATGCGACAGAGAGAGAGAGAGAGAGAGAGAGAGAGAGAGAGAGAGAGCGTGGGGACAAGGAGAGAAGAGAGTGAGAGGGGGATGAGGGGGAGTGACCTAGTTTGAGGCCGCAAGACCATGTGGGCTGCTATACTCTCTCTCTCTCTCTCTCTCTCTCTCTCTCTCTCTCTCTCTCTCTTTTCTCGTCCCTCCCTCACACGTTCCCTTTCTCCCACAGAGCAACATGACCTCCCAGCGACGTGGGGAGGAGACGTGACCCAGGAATGACCCGGAGGAGAGCTGACCACGTGGAGACAAAGAGGAGACCCAGAGACCAAGAGGAGACCAGGAGGAAAACACGAGATCAAGAGGAGACAGCAAGAGAAAGGACCTAACGCGTACCTAACCCTTCACTTTCTCTTTCTTTCTCTTCACCATGCTGATTATAAGCCCCCAGGTCAGCATAGGGGTTGCCTGAGCCAGAGGATGCTGACCCAAATAACCAACCGAATGCTGAGCTCAGAAAGTCCTACTCTCTGATAAAGGTTACGAGACAACGGCTGCATGCTGAGTTTACGAAGTCCCAAAGGCCTCGAAGTCAGCATGAAGTCTTTATAGCACGGTGAGTAACGCCAAATAGTCAGCATGAAGCCTCTTTGACGGGACTGAGCAAGAACCGAGAAGCCCAAAGGAACAAGAGGTCAGCATGCGGATTCTCTGACGGCACTGAGTAAGAATCCTTTAGCCCCGAAGAAAATTGGGTCAGCATGAGGAGCCTTTGACGGAGCTGAAGAAGAACCCCAAAAAAGCATATAGTCAGCATGCGGATTCTTTGACGGCGCTGACTAATAGATTTTCTCCAACTCCCTAAGAGCACAGAGTCAGCATGCGACCTTTTTGAGCGCGTCCAAGAAGTTTGAGGTGAGCATGAAGAGCCTTTGACGGTGTTGAAAGTAGTGCCGGAACTCCCTACGACCCCGACCTCAGCATGACATCCTTCTGAGGGTGCTGGCCAGGCGTGGGTCGTCAGGATGCTGGGTGCGGGTCCCCCAAGGGCGCGCCGGAGCCTCCTGCAGCGCTCAGACACGGCGCCGGAGGAATGGGAGCTGGAGAGACGTCTCGAGGCGGAGTGGCGGAGAAGGACGCTAGCCAGGGCAGCCTCCGTCGACCGCCCCGCCTCCGCCGCCCCGCCCCGCACGGCCTACACGCTCCCCGCCGCCTTCCCTGGTGAGTGGCATGCATCCCAAGTGTTCCCCAACTCCCAATATAATCTGATACCCTATAAACACTCATCCAAAGCCCTAAATAGACTCCATTATCATTTTACACCACACCATGCCTTCCCGACACTTCCCTAACGTTCCCTGATGTTCCCCAAGTCCCCACGTACACTGACAACCCATAACACCCATATGCAGACCCAAATAGATTCCCAGTATGTCTCACCAGACCTCCCCAACACTATCTTAAGGTTCCTCAATGTTCCCCAATACTCTTGACATCCGATACAGCCTCAGATATAGCCAATTATTCTTATACACTTCAATATGCCACTTAAATCAACCCGGAAGCTGTCTAAGAGTTCACGATGTTTACCAAGCTTGATACAATCCATTTATAGCCCCTAAAACACTGTGACACATCTTAACACTCTCCATCACCTTTGTCAGATGCCCCTAGATTCCCCAAGTCCATTATACAGTCTTCAACCCACTAACACCTTATAACAGTCCTTAACACACTCTTACGCTCCAGCCCTCTCCAGAATCTCAGTAACAGGTATATAAGTTTCAAATGCCTTTATACACTTTAATGCTCCATTAACACCCAATTGTAGCCTCAAATAAACTCTGATATACCCAATCAAGGTTCTACGCTCCACTACACCCGCCCCTCGCTGTCCTTAGTTCCTCCCCAAGGTTTCGTAGCCAACCCCCAGTGTCCCCCACCGCCTCCACTCCCCAAACTACACAAATCTCTTCATAAATGGCCGGTAACACGTCTATTGGTTTCAAATGACTATATACACTTTAAAACCCCATTAGCACTCAATTATAGCCTTAAATACACTCTGATACACCCCAGCAAGGTTCTACACCCCTTAGACCTCCCTGGTTGTCCTTAGTTCCCCCCCCCAGGGTTTCTTAAGGGGCTATTACACTGGGCAAATTTTCCGTGGATCTTCATTCAAACCACGATTTCCGCTGGCGTGGTTCTTATATTTCTGTGGTTTTCTGACGTGTCCACGATCTTCCAAAGCTACTGTAGATTTCACTGAAGGACGACGGTATTACTCACCATCATCATCAGCAGCAATAACAAGAAACAAATGAAAAACACGTTAGCAGAAATCCTGGTTTGACTGAAGATCCACGGAAAATTTGCCCAGTGTAATAGCCCCTTGAGCTAGCCCCCATTACCCCATGACGCCTCACACACCCCGAGCTACAATCATATCTTTCTAAATAGTTAGTGCTGAAACAGATACAACGATGGGTGAAACTACCTAACCATGACCAAGACCCGGGCCAAGCTTTCGTCCACCCCGTTGTATCTGTTCTAACACTGACCATATATAATACCCTTTTCGTATACCTTTTAAACTTAAACAGACGAATAATCAGCAGAGAAGACTCGGGTTAAACTTTCGTCCACCGTTGTATCTGTTCTAACACTGACCATATATAATACCCTTTTCGTATACCTTTTTTAAACTTAAACAGACGAATAATCAGCAAAGTAAAAATGACTTAATGGAAGATCAAACCTGAGAAGACTCGGGTTAAACTTTCGTCCACCGTTGTATCTGTTCTAACATTGGCCTTTTATAATAACCCTTTTCGTACACCTTTTAAACTTAAACAGACAAATAATCAATAATATAAAACTGACTTAATGGAAGATCAAACCTCACACACACAAAAAAAAGAGAACAAAAGAACGGGAACCTTAAAACGAAAACAAGTAAAGAAAACCAAGAGAACAGACCCGGAGAAAGGAACAACAATCAACGAAAAAAGAAAAAAATATATAAACGCAAGAGAACCAAAATGTCTGAAGCGTAAATAAACGAGGAGTCAAAACACACACATATAACAAAAGCAAATCGACTCCATACAAAAATAAATGCAGCAGACACAAAAAAGTATAGACGACACAAACGAAGCCCTAAACACTATAATAATCAAACATAAAGTCCAAATAAACGAAAGAATATCTAGACGCGTAGGCACCACAAAAGAAAGGAATCGAACCCAGAACAAATAAAGAGGAGGAAAACAACAGCTGACGAGAAGCAGATATAAACAAGGGTCGATGCAGGATCAGATCTCGTATTAAACGCCGGATAATTGGGTTTGCAACGAGGAGGAGGATTGGACGCGCCTCGTTTACGATAATTTGCCAGGATTTCGATGTTGTTTTGATTCTCTTATGGCGGTGATGGCGGTGGGGTAGGTGGTGGTGATGGTGGTATAAGGGGTGTTGGTGGTGTTGGTGATGGTGGTCTAGGGGCTGAGTGGTGGAGGTGGTGGTGGTGGTGCTTGTGTAAGGAATGGTGGTGGTGATGGTGGCAGTGCAGGTAGTTATGGTGGTGATGATGGAAGAGATGGTGGTGATGGTGATGAAGATATAGGTAGTGGCTGTGGTGGTGGTGGTGGTGGTAATGGTGGTGATGGTGGTGGTGAGAATAATTATGATAGTGGTGGTGCTGGCAGATGTGATGGTAGTAGTATTGGTGGTGGTGATAGTGGTGGTGATAGTGGTGGTGATAGTGGTGGTGATAGTGGTGGTTAAAAATCTGAGCAAACGAGAACAAAAGAAAAACGTGAATGCTTTATGATGGTCTTTTTTTTCTATGTATTGGAAAAGAAAAAAATAATAAATGGGTATGAGTTACAAAATATATCTATTCATAAAGCAACAACAACAACAACAACTACTACTACTACTACTACTACTACTACTACTACTACTACTACTACTACTACTACTACAGAAATCTATAAAAATGAGATCCTAAGGCAACCAAACAAAAATATAAAACAAAAGCTAATAAAAATAGTAGTAGTAGTAGTAGTAGTACTAGTAGTAGTAGTAGTAGTAGTAGTAATAATAATAATAATAATAATAATAATAATAATAATAATAATAATAATAATAATAATAATAATAATAATAATAATAATAATAATAATAATAATAATAATAATAATAATAACAATAATAATAATGATAATAATAATAATAATAATAATAATAATAATAATAATAATAATAATAATAATAATAATAATAATAATAATAATAATAATAATAATAATAATAATAATAATAATAATAATAATAGTGGCCCGCTTCTTACCAGGTGTGGAGCGCTAATTAAGTTACAGGTGTGCTTAATTACCGTTGTGAGAGAGAGAGAGAGAGAGAGAGAGAGAGAGAGAGAGAGAGAGAGAGAGACGTTCACTTTCTCGCATATTTTAACTTTTTTCTGTCTCATTAAATCCCAAAAGAATCGCTCAGAAAGAAAACTAAAGGAATGATAGGAGGAGGAGGAGGAGGAGGAGGAGGAGGAGGGAGGGAGGAGGAGAGAAGAGACAACAAGAGAGAGAGAGTGAGAGAGAGAGAGAGAGAGAGAGAGAGAGAGAGAGAGAGAGAGAGATACTTTGTGGAGAGAAAAATGTGTTGGGGAAGAAGGCTAACGAGCTGCACTAAGTCTGAGATTAGGTGAGAGAGAGAGAGAGAGAGAGAGAGAGAGAGAGAGAGAGATGAGGAATAAAGAAATAAATACAAGAGGGGGACCAGCACACACCTATACACACACACACAGACACACACACACACACACACACACACACACACACACACACACGCACACACACACACAAAGATACAACGCCACACAGGCACGAGATAAAACAAACAAGCAAGCAGGAAAAGAAAAAGAAAAGGCGAAGAAAAGAAAGACAGATTTGCAGACAGCTTCTCCTCCTCCTCCTTCTCCTCCTTCTCCTCCTCCTCCTCCTCGAACACACCAGCTAATCTCTAGACCGAACACCTGCAGAAATTCCATCTTCCCCTTCCTCCCCTTGTCACTCCCCTCCCCCCTCTACCCCCCTCCCTCCCCCTTTCCTCCTCCCTCCCCTCGTTCTCTCTCCTTCCCCTTTCTCCTCCTTTCCTTCTCCTCACTGCCCAAAAAAAGGTGGGCGTCCTCTCTCTCTCACCTTAATGTTTGGGTCTCGCGCTCAGATTTAT
>NC_066541.1:7071135-7078635 GCF_024679095.1 Eriocheir sinensis | reverse complement strand
TCTTTCTCTCTCCCTCCCTCCCCTCTCTCTCCGTCTCTCCGTCCGTCAAAAACGTCCTCCATTACTTCTTCTCATGCCACTATTTTTCCTCCATTTCCTCCTCCACCTCCTACGGTTTCATTCTTTTTCCTCCTCCTCCTCCTCCTCCTCCTCCTCCAACTTCCTCCCATCAACTAAGCATCCTTCCTTCATTTTTATCCTTGAATTTTTCCTCTAATATTCCATCACATTTTTTCCTCTCTCCTACGTCTCCTTCTTTTTCTTCCTCCTTCACACCATCCGTCATTATTTTCTTTCCATCCTCCTCCCTCAGTTCTTTCCCTTTTACTCCTTCTTTTCTTCTTTCCTTCTATTCTGTTTCTTCCTTCCTTTTTTTCCTTCACTCTTGCACTTTCTTTGTTTTTGCATTCTTTCTTTCCTATCCCTACTCTTCCTTTCTAGTCTTCCATTTCTTCCTTCCTTCCTTTGTTTCTTTTCCCTTTCTTCCTTCCTTCCTACCTTCTCTTTCTCTGTTTTTCCTTTCCTTCCATCCTTTCCCTCCTTTCTTACCTATCTCCTATATTCCTTCCTTTCTTCCTTCCCTCTTTCCCTCTCTCATTTATTCCTTCCTTTCTTCTTTCGTTCTTTTCTCTCTCCTTTATTCCTTCCTTCCGTCTTCCGTTCTTTTTCTTCCTTCTTTCTTTCCTATATTCCCTCCGTCATTCCTTCCCTTCTCTGAACCCCCGACACACACACACACACACACACACACACACACACACACACACACACACACACACACATTTTTGACGTCTTTGGCTTCACAATTTACGCGCATTTAGAGATTCGTGTTTGTTTGTTATTTTTCTTAAATATTTACATGTTCTATTTTTTTACCCTTTTTCTTTGGCTTATGTCTATGTGCTTTAATTTATCTATATTTATTGTTATTGTCTTTACATTTTTTTTTACATATATTCGCTTTAAACGTGATTTTTACTTAATATTTTTCCTTGGTATGTTTTTTCCATTATTTTTTTACTATATTCAATGTTTTTTTTTACCTAAGTCATCCATGCAAGGCCCTGGAACGAGCATTATACACACACATCATTCCCTCGTGCTGGTTATGCTTGGTAGGTGGCGCGCACAGCTGATCGTTCGTTACGCTTGATGAGTGGGTGTTTACTAGATGCTTCTTTTTCCCCGTCCACTAGCTATTTGCATAATGAATGGCTGGCATGTCTTCCGGAATGGCTAAAAATCACACACTCAGAAAAAACGAGGCGGCAATGATCGTACTGTATCCTTACTGAGTGGTGCTATGGCTTATATACGTGTGTGTGTGTGTGTGTGTGTGTGTGTGTGTTGTCCTGAGTGAGTGGCCCTTAATTGTTGTCCTGAGTGAGTGGCCCTGAGTTGTTGTCCTGAGTGAGTGGCCCTGAGTTGTTGTCCTGAGTGAGTGGCCCTGAGTTGTTGTCCTGAGTGGCCCTGTGTTGTTGTACTGAGGGAGTGGCCCTGAGTTGTTGTCCTGAGTGAGTGGCCCTGAGTTGTTGTCCTGAGTGAGTGGCCCTGAGTTGTTGTCCTGAGTGAGTGGCCCTGAGTTGTTGTCCTGAGTGAGTGGCCCTTAGTTGTTGTCCTGAGTGAGTGGCCCTTAGTTGTTGTCCTGAGTGAGTGGCCCTTAGTTGTTGTCCTGAGTGAGTGGCCCTGAGTTGTTGTCCTGAGTGAGTGGCCCTGAGTTGTTGTCCTGAGTGAGTGGCCCTGAGTTGTTGTCCTGAGTGAGTGGCCCTGAGTTGTTGTCCTGAGTGAGTGGCCCTTAGTTGTTGTCCTGAGTGAGTGGCCCTGAGTTGTTGTCCTGAGTGAGTGGCCCTGAGTTGTTGTCCTGAGTGAGTGGCCCTTAGTTGTTGTCCTGAGTGAGTGGCCCTTAGTTGTTGTCCTGAGTGAGTGGCCTTGAGTTGTTGTCCTGAGTGAGTGGCCCTGAGTTGGTGTCCTGAGTGAGTGGCCCTGAGTTGCTGTCCTGAGTGAGTGGCCTTGAGTTGTTGTCCTGAGTGAGTGGCCTTGAGTTGTTGTCCTGAGTGAGTGGCCCTGAGTTGTTGTCCTGAGTGAGTGGCCCTGAGTTGTTGTCCTGAGTGAGTGGCCCTGAGTTGTTGTCCTGAGTGAGTGGCCCTGAGTTGTTGTCCTGAGTGAGTGGCCCTTAGTTGTTGTCCTGAGTGAGTGGCCTTGAGTTGTTGTCCTGAGTGAGTGGCCTTGAGTTGTTGTCCTGAGTGAGTGGCCCTGAGTTGTTGTCCTGAGTGAGTGGCCCTGAGTTGTTGTCCTGAGTGAGTGGCCCTGAGTTGCTGTCCTGAGTGAGTGGCCCTGAGTTGTTGTCCTGAGTGAGTGGCCCTGAGTTGTTGTCCTGAGTGGCCCTGAGTTGTTGTCCTGAGTGAGTGGCCCCTAGTTGTTGTCCTGAGTGAGTGGCCCTGAGTTGCTGTCTTGAGTGAGTGGCCCTGAGTTGCTGTCCTGAGTGAGTGGCCCTGAGTTGTTGTCCTGAGTGAGTGGCCCTGAGTTGCTGTCTTGAGTGAGTGGCCCTGAGTTGTTGTCCTGAGTGAGTGGCCCTGAGTTGCTGTCTTGAGTGAGTGGCCCTGAGTTGCTGTCCTGAGTGAGTGGCCCTGAGTTGCTGTCCTGAGTGAGTGGCCCTGAGTTGCTGTCCTGAGTGAGTGGCCCTGAGTTGCTGTCCTGAGTGAGTGGCCCTGAGTTGTTGTCCTGAGTGAGTGGCCCTTAGTTGTTGTCCTGATTGAGTGGCCCTGAACTGCTTTATTCCTATTGAGTGGCCGTGAGAGGTGTTTATCCATGCTGAGTGGCCCTGAGTAGGTGTTTTTATTCCTACTGAGTGGCCCTGAGAGGTTTTTCTCCATACTGAGTGGCCCGGAGTGGGTGTTTTATTCCTGCTAAGTGGCCCGGTGGTGGCTTATGAACGCTGAGAGGCCATGTTCTAATGTTCTGTATAAGAGTATATAATTATGTGGTCTGGGTCTTGGTAAGTATCCTGCTGTTTTTTTCTACGGTGTCACAAAATGAGGCTAAGTAGCTATTATGTCTTTACCACGGAGTCACAAAAATGAAATGGATGTTCTTTTCAGTTTCTGTTTCGGTTTCGGTTCATGTTTCTTTTCTGTTCTGTATTCTGTTTTTACTACGGGGTCACAAAAAGAAGCTAATGATTATGTCTTTACCGAGAGTCACTATAAAAAAAAAATGGTTTACTGAGAATAGAACACAGAAGAAAATCTATATATAAGCACTTTTTCCAATCTACTGCCTGAAGATGATGATGATGCGTGATCTCAGAGTAGTGGCAATGTTATATTTTTCTTTTGTCATCATTACCAGAACTCGTTATAGGGCAAATGTTAAGCTAGTATTTTTTTTCTTTCCCGCGAGCGTTCTTGATAATACTGAATACCGTTTTTCAAAACATATACATAAATGGAAAACTGAGGATATGACTATTAATTTCACTTTTATTTATTTTTTTGTTTTTGTCAGCAGAGAAGACAGTGCAAGGGTGCAAAAAAGAGAGAAAATAATGAAAAAAAAAGCCTGCTACTTACTGCTTATGGGAAATATCACTGATTTTCATTTTATATTTTCATTCTGCCTAAAAAAGGTAATGAAATAAACGTAGCATAATATTATACATGTTATGAAACTCTCCGGATATATACCTTCACATTATTATTATTATTATCATTATTATTATTATTATTATGATTATTACTAAGTTTGTGGAGGCGGGCTGCGTGTGCTTACTGAGTGGCCCCGGCGGCACCTTATCCTCGGTGAGTGGCCCCAGTTTACACTCCATTACACGTGATTCTAACCTGACCCCCCCTTCCCTCTCTCTCTCTCTCTCTCTCTCTCTCTCTCTCTCTCTCTCTCTCTCTCTCTCTCTCTCTCTCTCCATTTCACACACAACTATAATGCGGCAACTCCTCCTCCTCCTCCTCCTCCTCCTCCTCCTCCTCCTCCTCCTCCTCTTTCTTGCCTCTCAGCTCTCAAGTCTTCTCTTTCTTCCCTCATTACTTTATCTTAAATTTTCTTTCTTTCTTTCTTTTTCATTTTCTCTCTCTCTCTCTCTCTCTCTCTCTCTCTCTCTCTCTCTCTCTCTCTCTCTCTCTCTCTCTCTCTCTCTCTCTCTCCTACTTCCTGTTTGCTCACTCCTCGCCTCGTTAATTTCTTTCTTTTTTCCTTCACTTATCTCCAACCTCTTATCTCCCTATTTTTCTCTCCATCTCTCCATTGCCTTTCCTCCCTCAGGCATTCTCTCTCTCTCTCTCTCTCTCTCTCTCTCTCTCTCTCTCTCTCTCTCTCTCTCTCTCTCTCTCTCTCTCTCTCTCTTATTATTCGCTTGCTATCTCTCGCATGTTTTCAGATTAATTTTTTCTTCTTTTTCTTCGTCCTATCTTTCTTTTTTTCCCCCTTTCGTATTTTCTCAATGCATTTTTTTTCGTTTTATCTTTCGTTTTACTTTTTTTTCTTGTTTTCACTCTTTAACTTTCTCTGTCCATCCATCCATCCAACTATCTATCTATCTATCTATCTCTCCATCCATGTATACAGTATATTTATCTATCTATCTATCTATCTATCTATCTATATATCTATATCTATCTATCTATCTATCTATCTATCTATCTATCTATATCTATCTATCTATCTATCTATCTATCTATCTATCTATCTATCTATCTATATATATATATATATATATATATATATATATATATATATATATATATAGATATATATATATATATATATATATATATATATATATATATAGTATATATATATATATATATATATATATATTTTTTTTTTCGTATTTTCCCAAACTCATTTTTTCTTCTCTTTTGTTCATCATATCTTTCGTTTTCCTTTAATCTTTTCTTATTTATACTCTCTCTCTCTCTCTCTCTCTCTCTCTCTCTCTCTCTCTCTCTCTCTCTCTCTCTCTATCTATCTATCTATCTATCTATCTATTTCACTCCTTCTTTTCCTCCTTTCTCTCGCCAGCCAATCACAAGGGACATCAGGTAGAAACACAGATGCTGATTGGCTGGTGGTCGGCTGGGCGTGACGTGGCGTTTGATGACTGGCTCTTTGCTCCTTGTTTATCTTTGTCCAAAATACGCCGAGATAATGATATATATATTTTTTTTTTACCTTTACGTTCATTTCTATTTTTTTTAATCAATAAGCTCTTTTCACTTTTTTTCTCTCGTATTTTTATTTTTTTTCTCCGTTCATCTAAGGCAAAAATACCCCGGGATAATTATATATATTTTTACGCTTACTATCCCTTATAATCTTTTTTTTTTTTAGGGTACTTCATGGATTAGTAAACTTTTCCCACCCTTTTCCCTGTTTTCTTTTTTTTTTTGTGTGTGTGTATCTAAGTCAAAAATACACTAAGATAACTATATATATATTTTTACCTTTACTGTCCTTCATAATCTTTCTTATTTTTAGGTTACTCCACGGATCAGTAAGCTCTTTCCATCCTTTTCCTTTTCATTGTTTTTTGTCTTTTTTTATCTTTTTATCTTTTTATATTAGCCACAAATAAAAGATACTGACATAAATTTTTGCCTTTTTTATCCCTTTTAATATTTTTTTAGGGTACTCCACGCATCAGTAAGCTCTTTCTAAACTGTTTTCTCGTATTATCTTTATTTTCTTTCTTTTTTTCTTTTTTTCTTATTTTTCTCTTTCTTTATATTAGCCAGAAATACGAGATAATGACATATATTTTTGCCTTTCCTATCCTTTTTAGAGTTTTGTCAAGTTACCCCATGCATCAGTGATCTCTTTCCACCCTCTTCTCTCGTATTATCATTTTTATTTCATCTTCTTATTCTCTTTCTCTATATTAGCCACAAATTCGAGATAATGACATATATTTTTGCCTTTCCTATCCTTTTTTAACATCTTTTTAGGTTACTCCATGCATCAGTGAGCTCTTTCCACCCTCTTCTCTCGCATTATCATTTTTATTTCATCTTCTTATTCTCTTTCTCTATATTAGCCACAAATTCGAGATAACGACATATTTTTGCCTTTCCTATCCTTTTTAGTGTTTTGTCAAGTTACTCGATGCATCAGTGAGCTCTTTCCACCCTTCTCTCGCATTATCATTTTTATTTCATCTTATTACTCTCTTTCTCTATATTAGCCACAAATTCGAGATAATGACATATTTTTGCCTTTCCTATCCTTTTTAGTGTTTTGTCAAGTTACTCGATGCATCAGTGAGCTAATTCCACCCCTTTCCTTTTTCTCTCGTATCATCTTTATTTTTCATCTTATTATTCTCTTTCTCTATATTAGCCACAAATTCGAGAAAATGACATATAATTTTGCCTTTCCCATCCTTTTTAACATCTTTTTAGGTTACTCCATGCATCAGAAAGCTCTTTCCACCCTTTTTCTCTCGTATTATCATTTATATTTTTTTATCCCTCTTGCGTCACCAAATGGAACTATAAAAAAAAAACAAAGAAATGATAAAAGTCGGGAGCTTAAAAGGCAATTTTCCGCCTGACGACACTATCATCTCTTTAGGATATTGGGAGGGAGAAGAAAGAGGAGGGGAAAAAAAGAGAGGAAAATATAACACGTAAATCCGCCTCCTTGCACATAAGCTAATGCAAGTAAAGGCGAAATACACACAATACGCAAAAAAAAATATAAACAACTCACAATACACACACATATACAAGAATGAGAGATACATGAATACAAAACAAACACAATACGCAAATTACATGCAACACACAACACATGGAAATACAGGAATGAGAGATACAGGAATACAAAACAAACACAATACGCAAAATACATGCAACACACAACACATGGAAATACAGGAATGAGAGATACAGGAATACAAAACAAACACAACAAACAAATTACATGCAACACACAACACATGGATATACAGGAATGAGAGATACAGGAATACAAAACAAACACAATACGCAAAATACATGCAACACACAACACATGGAAATACAGGAATGAGAGATACAGAAATACAAAACAAACACAATACGCAAAATACATGCAACACACAACACATGGAAATACAGGAATGAGAGATACAGAAATACAAAACAAACACAATACGCAAAATACATGCAACACACAACACATGGAAATACAGGAATGAGAGATACAGGAATACAAAAAGAAATACATTAACACCCGAAATAAAAAAAATTAAAATCTTCAAAATACAAAATCACAAATAAAGAAAATGATAGGAGAATAATAGGTATACGAAGGCGATGCTATCAAGTGCAATATTAACGAATAAATCAAGCAATAAATAATGAATGAATGCACAATAGAAGGGAATAAGGAAAGGAATAAGATCACGGATTCATCAACTCCCGAGAGACAAAAAGAGATAGATAGAGAAAGAGGAAGAGAGACAGACAGAGAGAACAAACACACATACAGCACAAGGAGAACCAATAG
>NC_066541.1:6961135-7061135 GCF_024679095.1 Eriocheir sinensis | reverse complement strand
TGAATAAAAAAATAAATTAATAAACAGAATAAACCAAGGAAGAGAGAGAGAGAGAGCAAAAAATTCACTCGATAATCTATTGTCTCTCGAGCTGTCGATAGAGCATAATATTTTCTCTCAGCCCACCTCTCTCTCTCTCTCTCTCTCTCTCTCTTTCTCTCTGATCTTGAGGGCGAATGCAAGACTGTCCTCCTGAATATTCGGTAAATCTTACAGAATATGACATTATACAAGACTATTCATATCTCTTATACATACACATATTTTTAGTTTCTTTATTCATACCCTCCATAATATGCATATGCGTGTGTGCCTCCCTCATTTGAAAGTCTAAGTATTGTTGCTGTTGCCGTTGTTGTTGTTGTTGTTGTTGTTGGTTTGTTTCTTGCTGCGGTCTCTCTCTCTCTCTCTCTCTCTCTCTCTCTCTCTCTCTCTCTCTCTCTCTCTCTCTTATTGCGACAGGAAAGTTACAATATGCAGGAAAGTGAAAGATTGTAATCTCTCTCTCTCTCTCTCTCTCTCTCTCTCTGATAACACTTTTCTTCACTATATTATTCACTGTTTTATTGAGATAGAAATACCACGACTGCTGTTTTCTTTATGTTAACGAAGATTAATGTTAACGGCTACAAGGTTTGTATATCACAACATATTACGGTTACTCAAGTTACAAAATGTGGGAAAATAATTAAGTAAAATAGAACGCGAGCAGAAAACATTGGTGACTAAGCGACGTCAACACTACTACCAGACGCTTCATATTTCACTTAGCCAAAATAATTATAAAAAAAAAGGAAATGTGGGAAATTAACACGTCCGCAGTGTCCAAAGAAAAAAAGTAGGCCAAAGAAAAAAGTTCATCGAGGAAAATACTGGTAATAAGCGACGTAAACAAATCAACTGGCTTCTTTTTTACACTATTACTAATTTACTATTACCACACACATGGATTATTTATAGATATTATGTGAAGTGTGGAATATAAAGAAAAGATCACGCAAAAGGAAAATATCGGTAATAAACGACGTAAATAAACCAATAGGCTACTTTGTCCACACCACAACTATTACCAGAAGCATGGTGATTATTTAAATAAGTCAGGAAATGTGGAAAATATAAAAAAAAATCACGCAAGAGGAAAACATGGGAAATTAAGGGATGTAAACAAACCAATATGATGCTTTTAATACGCTATCATTATTACCAGACACATGAAGATTATTTAAAAAGCTAGGAAATGTTGAAAATTAAGTAACGAGAGGTAAACCCGAGGAAAAGACTGGTCATAATTATAACCAATAGCCTACTTCCTTTTACATTTACGAGTGCCAGACTCAGAGATTATTGGGAAAAGTTAGGAAACGTGGGAAATCAAGAAAAAGATCACGGAGGAAAATATCTAGGGAAAACATCGGAAACTAAGCGACGAAAACAAACCAAGACCTTTTTCTTTGCATTTACTGTTTACTAGACACGAAAAATATTAAGAAAAGTTAGAAAATGTGGGAAATCAAGTAAAAAGATCACGGAGGAGGAAAATATCTAAGGAAAACATCGGAAACTAAGCGACGAAAATAAACCAAGACCTTTTTCATTGCATTTAATATTTACTAGACACGAAAATATTAAGAAAAGTTAGAAAATGTGGAAAATTAAGTAAAATGAAGACAAAGGAGGAAAACATCTAGGGAAAACATCGGAAACTAAGCGACGGGAACAAACTAATAGCCTGCTTTGTTTTTTTTTACACTACTACGATTACCAAATACACATAGATAATTTAGGAAAAGTTCGGAAATAAAGAAAAACATCACAACGGAGGAAAACATCTAAGGAAAACATCGGAAACTAAGCGACGTCAACAAACTAATAGGCTGCTTTTTCTTACACAATTACGATTACCAGATACACGGAGATCATTTAGGAAAAGTTCGGAAATAAAGAAAAACATCACAACGGAGGAAAACATCTAAGGAAAACATCGGAAACTAAGCGACGTCAACAAACCAACACTCACCCTTTTCCTCTTCCTCTTCCTCTCCCTCCCGTCCTTCCTTCTTTACTCTCGTCCTTCCCGTCCAAATGGCTTCCCCGCAGCGTATCCTCCCGCCCTCGCATGCCGGCCACACCACATCCATCTGCCGGCGGCCACGGGATGCAGTTCTTGGGGCCTGGATGCAATATTTACCACTTTTTCGAATGTAATATCCACGCGCGCACCCACCCGCTTCTTCCACTTCCGGCTGACTGACTGAAAGTGTCGATCTTGCTTCTTCCCGTTTCTTTCTTTTTTTCCCTCTTTCCTTCCTCGAAAGTTCTTCACCTTAACTATTTTCCAGCGATTCATATACGGCAGCACACACCATTTTTCCTCTCTTTCTCTCTCTGACTAAAAGTACTGACCCTCCTCCCTTCTCCTTTGTTGTTTACTTGCAACAATAAACTATCAATCAATCACCTTCTTCCCGTTTCTTTTTTCCCCTTCTTTCCTTCCCTTAAAGTTCTAAACCTTCACCTTAACTTTTTTCCAACGATTCATTTAAGGCACCACACACCTTAAGTTTTTCCCTCTCTTTCTCTCTCTGACTAAAAAAAGTATCGACCTTCCCATTTCTTTTTTTCCCTTCTTTCCTTCCTCTAAACCTTCACCTTAACTATTTTCCAACGATTCATTTAACGCACCACACACCTTTTTTTCCTCTCTTTCTCTCTGACTAAAAGTATTGATCTTTCCGTTTTGTTTTTTTATCCTTCCTTTCTTCCTCTCAAACCGACATCTTAACTATTTTCCTACGTTTTTGGTGTATTGTTTTATATAAGATAGCCTCATACACCCTTTTTTTCTTCTAAATTATCACTCAAAGCACTGACCATCCCGTTTTTTTGTTTTTTTTTACTCTTTCCTTCCTCTAAAACCCTCATAATAACTATTTTCCTATATAGGCTAAGTTTCGTTTAGCATAGGTATATTTTCTGTGTATTGTTTTATATAAGATAGCCTCACACACCCTTTTTATTTTTCTTCTAAATTCTCTCTTACTAAAAGCATTCCTCTTCTTTTTTTTTTTCTTTCCTTCCTCTAAAACCCTCATCTTAACTATTTACCGCCAGCATGCTTTCTGTGCATTAAGATAGCCTCGCATACTCTATTTTTCCTCCTCCACCCCTTTTTCCTCTTCCATTCATCCCAATATCTTCATTTTAATTGTTTTCCTGTATTTCATTTAACGCAAGCATATTTTAGCCTTTTTTTATGTAAATATTATAAGACAGCCCCATACATTTTTTTTTTCCTCTAAATTCTCTCGACCTTTCTCCACCCATTTTTTTTACCTATTTCGTTCATCCAACATCATCTTAATTATTTTCCTGTATATCTTTTAACGCAAGCATATTTTAGCGTATTTCTATATATTTAAGAATACCTCACGCACATAATTCCTTCCACTAAATTCTCTCTGGTAAAAGCGTTGACCTTCCTGCTCCCATTTTTTCTTCTTTCATTCACCCCAACATCTTCATCTTAACTATTTTCCTGTATTCCATTTAACGTAAGCATATTTTAGCGTATTTCTATATACCAGACAGCCTCACACTCTTTTTCGCTCTTCCTCCATCCTTTTTTACCCTCTTTCATTCATCTCAATATCTTCATCTTAGCTATTTTCCTGTATTTCATTTAACGCAAGCATATTTTAGCGTATTTTTTTTTTATAAGACACCCTCGCACACCCTTTCTTCTCTCTAAATTCTTTCTGCACTAAAAGCCTTGACCTTCCTCCACCCACTTTCTTCCCTCTTACATTCATCCCAACATCTTCATCTTAACTATTTTCCTGTATTCCATTTAACGTAAGCATATTTTAGCGTATTTCTATACATCAGACAGCCTCACACACTTTTTCACTCTTCCTCCATCCTTTTTTACCCTATTTCATTCATCCCAATGTCTTCATCTTAACTATTTTCCTGTATTTCATTTAACGCAAGCATATTTTAGCGTATTTTTTTATATATAAGACACCCTCGCACACCCTTTTTTTATCCCTAAATTCTCTCACTAAAAGCCTTGACCTTCCTCCATCCACTTTCTTCCCTCCTACATTCATCCCAACATCTTCATCTCAACTATTTTTTCCTGTATTCCATTTAACGTAAGCATATTTTAGCGTATTTCTATATATCTGACAGCCTCATGCACTTTTCCGATCTTCCTCCACTCTTTTTTACCCTCTCAGATTCATCCCAACATCTTCATCTCAACTATTTTTTCCTGTATTCCATTTAACGTAAGCATATTTTAGCGTATTTCTATATATCAGACAGCCTCACGCACTTATTCCTTCCTTCTCTCTCTCCTTAGTTAACAAAATAAGTCGATCTTTTACCCATCTTTTTCCTTCTCGTTTATACCTACAAACCGCACAGCTAAACTCTTCCTCCTAAGCTGTAACATTCCATCCAGTAACATTTTTATCATGTTTATGTAGCCAACGTTGCCAGATTGTCGTACACATCCATTCAATTATATTTATCGTTAAAATAGTTAATTCCTGATGTTTCTTGGCAATAGTTAGGCGTCAAAAACCGGAAAATACTATGCTCTGAGTACGATGATCTGGCACCGGTGATGTAGACTATCGCCCTCCTTTTTTCCTTTCTGTCTAACTACGTAAAACTGACCATCTATCTCCCTCTTTTTTTTTCATTCATATAGGTTTCCGAAATGAATATCTTATCCATTCATCTGTGTTCCATTATTCTCCAGCACTTTTCAGCGTGTTCTTTCTATACATCAGTCAGCCCCACACACCAACACCATATTCCATTTACCTTGACTGATTGGAAATACCGATCTTTCATCCCGTTTCGTTACCCTTTTCCTCCCTTTAAAACTCTCACTCCAACTATTTTCCTATTTACTGATCCTTTCATGCTGTTTCTTTACCCTTTTTCTCCCTTTAAAACTCATATCTTAACTATATTCCTATTTACCGATCTTTCCCCCCTTTTGTTACCCTTTTTCTCCATTTAAAACTCACATCATAACTATTTTTCACCGATCTTTCACCCTGTTTTTCCTTTCCCTTTTTCTCCCTTTAAAACTCACATCAAAACTATTTTTCACCGATCTTTCACCCCGTTTTTCCTTTCCCTTTTCTCCCTTTAAAACTCATATCTTAACTATGTTTCTATTTCTCGACCTTTCATCCCGATTTTTTAACCCTTTTCTCCCTTTTTAAAACTCACATCTCAACTATTTTCCTATTTACTGAACCTTCACCCCGTTTTTTGTTACCCTTTTTCTCCTTTTAAAACTCACTTCTTCTCTATTTACCTACTTATCAATCTTTCACCTCGTTTTTTTATCCTTTTTCTCCTTTATTATTTTCCTATTTCCCGACCTTTCATCCCGTTTCTCTACCCTTTTCTTCCCTTTCAAAACTCACATCTTAAACCATTTTCCTACACTCCATCTAACGCAAGCCCTCTTAATCACGTCTCAGTGCATAACATAACTTGAATACGAACGATAAACGCATGAAAGCTGGAATACGGAAAAAGAGCAATAAAGAATCCAACACGTATAGGTCAGAGCTTAAACGGTTCGACTCGTAATCTCTCCAACAGGGTGAGGATAAAGGTGTAGGAGGCTTAGGGGGCAGGTAGAAGAGTAGGTATAGGTGTGCTGAGTGTAGGTGTAGGACTGAGGGAAGGATAGGTGAAGTAGGAGGAGGAGCAGGAGGTGAAATAGGAGGAAAAGGAGAAAGTAGGAGAAGGTATTGGTGTGCTGAGTGTGGGTGTAGGACTGAGGGAAGGATAGGTGAAGTAGGAGGAGGAGCAGGAGGTGAAATAGGAGGAAAAGGAGAAAGTAGGAGAAGGTATTGGTGTGCTGAGTGCAGGTGTAGGACTGAGGGAAGGATAGGGGAAGTATGAGGAGGAGCAGGAGGTGAAATAGGAGGAAAAGGAGAAAGTAGGAGAAGGTATTGGTGTGCTGAGTGCAGGTGTAGGACTGAGGGAAGGATAGGTGAAGTAGGAGGAGGAGCAGGAGGTGAAATAGGAGGAAAAGGAGAAAGTAGGAGAAGGTATTGGTGTGCTGAGTGCAGGTGTAGGACTGAGGGAAGGATAGGTGAAGTAGGAGGAGGAGCAGGAGGTGAAATAGGAGGAAAAGGAGAAAGTAGGAGAAGGTATTGGTGTGCTGAGTGCAGGTGTAGGACTGAGGGAAGGATAGGTGAAGTAGGAGGAGGAGCAGGAGGTGAAATAGGAGGAAAAGGAGAAAGTAGGAGAAGGTATTGGTGTGCTGAGTGTGGGTGTAGGACTGAGGGAAGGATAGGGGAAGTAGGAGAAGGAGCAGAAGGTGGACTAGGAGGGAAAGGAGAAGGTAGGAGAAGGTATGGGAGTGCCGTGTGTAGACGAAGATAGGGACAGGGTAGGAGGCAGTAGGAGAAGGAGCAGAAGGTGGAATAGAAGGGAAAGGAGAAGCAGGAGAGTGTAGTGTAGGTAGGCAAGGCTACGTACGAACCGCTTAAAGGAGAACTGTGTGAGCGGTCTCCCAGCCACCCACCACCGCCTCGGCCTCCACCACGGCTCCACCAGGCTCCTCTTCCCCGTCATTCCAGTCAAACACAGTCATACCAGCCTCCCCCACACGTCTTCCCCCCACCACACACACACACACACACACACACACAGAATGGGCCGTTTTGATACACATTTCATGAAGCAACCATTCGTTTCGCCCTCCGTTATCGCTTACTCATGCCACCACACCGGCGTCCACGTACCAGTTTATGACGCTCTCTCTCTCTCTCTCTCTCTCTCTCTCTCTCTCTCTCTCTCTCTCTCTCTGTACATGCCGCGGACTCAGCCATTGCCGTGTTATATCGTTCGCATTTAACTCCATCCAAAGTTTTATAATAGGATCCTTCTGAGCCGGATTTAGGTCGCTGCCGAAACAGATTTTTAAGTGGACCGTTGTTTTCCTTTTCCTCGACCTGCTTCACCCCTTGTCCCCCCCCCCCAAACGTTGCCAGATTATCGTATCCACCATTGTATTTACCGTTTTTAGACACTTAACTATGGCAAAAAGACACTAATAATTAAACCTTTCAACGGTAACTATAAATAAATGTAGTTATTGGAGTGGAGGAGACAGTTTTTGGGTCGGGAATCGGAAAACATGAGGCCAAGTACGATAATCTGGTAACGTTGTCCCCCCCCCCCTCTCTCTCTCTCTCTCTCTCTCTCCCGTAGGTTGGCCATGATCGCTCAAATTCTTGGAACTTTTTTCATAAGCGAATATCGCGAAATATTTGCCCGACGGTCCGTATTTCACAGCAGCTGCCTCACCCTTGCCTTCCCTCCCTCCCTCCGTAGCCTGCCGCCCCACCAGCTCTCCTCCAGCGCCCTGCTCCCCGACACCCCCGACACAGAGGGCATGGGCGGGCTGGGCGGGCTGGGCGGCTTGGGCGGGATGGATGTGGCCGCGGATCTGATACGGTCGCGCCAGCCCCCGCCGCCCTCCTTCTGGGACTGTCTTGTGTCCTGCCACGACCGTCTTGGCCAGCGGCTCGCACGGAAGAGGGTAAGAGAAAGGGTTGTGGGCTAAGAGAAAGGGTTAAAAGGGTATGGCAAAAGGTAAGAGAAAGGGTTGTGGGCTAAAAGAAAGGGTTAAAAGGGCATTGCAAAGGATAGGCGAAAAGGTTGTGGGCTAAGAGAAAGTGTTATAAGGGGATGGAAATGGGTAAGAGAAAGAGTTATGTGCACGGGAAAGGGTAAAATGCCTGTTGAGTGCACGGAAAAGGGTAAGAGAAAGGGTGAAGTGCACGGAAAAAGATAAAATAAAGGGTTGTCAAGGGCAGAAAAGGTAAGAAAGTGCACGAGAAACGGTAAGAGAAAGGGTTGTTAAGTGCATGGAAGAAGGTGAGAGAAAGGGATGAAAATGAACGGAAAAGGGTAAGTTACCCAACTACTAATAATCAACAACTAATCAACCAACCGACTGACTGTCGGTTGGTTAATTAGTTTCGATAGTTAAATAGTTAGTTAGTTAATTGGTTAGTGAGCTAATCAAGTAGTTGGTTAGTTAGTTCTTCTGTATTAGCTTTGTATGTAAAGTATGAGGCTTTTTTTTCAGAGAAGGAAGCAACTCAAGGGCAAGAATAAATAAAAACAAAAAATCCCGCTAGTTGTTGAGCCATTTTTCTGCAGCAGTTAATCAAACTAAGATATTATTCTACAACTACTCCTTTTTTATTCATTTATTCCCTCTCTCTTTTAGACTGTTTTACCCATGTATTGTTCCTGTATTTTTTCTTCCACTTGCTATTTTTACTTTTAATCTCATGTCATCAATCAATCAATCAAAATATAAGTCTTTTCTTCATCTGTTTCCTCTTATTTCGGCTCTTTCTGATATATATATATATATATATATATATATATATATATATATATATATATATATATTTATATATATATATATATATATATATATATATATATATATATATATATATATATATATATATATATATATATATATATTATGCTTGCTGCTATTTGCTTGTAATCAGATTAACGGTAATTCTTGCTTTTTAATCTCACGGCATCAATCAAAATTAGGATACGGAATATGTGTTTCTAGTCTTTATTTTCATCTGTTTCCTCTTATTCCAGCTCTTTCTGATATGTTTGTTTTCTTACAATTTCTCTTCTGTTTGTTGTTCTTCGCTTGTGACCAGACTAACGGTGTCCATGTGCGCTTTGCTCGGGAATAAGCATGACATAACCAAGTCCATTTGATACCGTCAGTCAATCGTCACTAGAATATTTTCGACAGACAGAGGTCAGAGATATTCTAGTGGCAGTTAAGAATATGAAATGGACGAGGTCAGATCATACAATGCGTAGAGTTGACAACAGACAAAGAAAAATGCAGTGACAATCCAGGACCTGTAGAAGTTCGGGCAGACCGCGAACCAGGTAGAGAGATGAAGTTTGATTATTTGGTAGAATATGGAGTACACTTAACATCAGAAAGGTGGAGAACGTTGGGAAAGGTCTTGTTCTGCATTGGGAAAAGAATAGCCAATAATAGTCTTAATACTAAACTAATCATAGTCAGGTCGTACCATGCGTAGAACAGACAAAGAAACAAGAGTCCAGGAAGAGAAGAAGGCAGGGCAGACAGAGACCCAGGTGGAAAGATGAAATTTACTTATCTACTAGAATATGGAGCACACTAACCATCGGAGGTGGAGAACGTTGGGACAGGCCTTGATGTTGCAGCGGCCTAATAGCAGCTGATGATGTTGATGATTAGAAGAGGGCTAGTTGACCGGAAGCTGGACTGCATGATTGGTCTTCAGCCCCGCGAGTATTAGCAGGGAGTAATACTTAACATCAGAAGTAAAGGACGTTGGGAAAGGCCTTTGTTCTGCAGTGGCTGATGATGTTGATGAGAGGCAGGGTAGTTAAGGCTGTGAGTGCACTTAACATTAGAAGTAAAGGACGTTGGGAAAGGCCTTTGTTCTGCAGTGCCTGATGACGTTGATGAGAGGCAGGCTAGTTGACCGGAGGCTGGGCTGCGTGATTGGCCTTCAGCCCCACGAGTTACCGCCGGAGGGGAGGCGGAGGGCAGGTGAGGAATGGCAGGTGGATCAGGGCGGGATGGGAGGCTGTTGGGCCGATACCTGAAGCCTCGTTTGCCTCGCTTACCGCCATTACCTGAGGGAGGCGCCTGTCTGTCCTGCTTTTTTCCCATCTTTTTTATGGAGAAAGAAGAAGGTTGGTTTGTTCTTTTTATCCCTGTCCTTTTTTTCTTTCTCTTTCACATCCCCCTTTTCTTCATTTTATCCTTGTCCTTTTTTTCTCTTTCACATCCCCCTTTTCTTCATTTTATCCTTGTCCTTTTTTTTCTCTTTCACATCCCCCTTTTCTTCATTTTATCCTTGTCCTTTTTTTTCTCTTTCACATCCCCCTTTTCTTCATTTTATCCTTGTCCTTTTTTTCTCTTTCACATCCCCCTTTTCTTCATTTTATCCTTGTCCTTTTTTTTCTCTTTCACATCCCCCTTTTTTTCTTTTTCTCTTTTTTTTTCTCATTGGACTGATTGTTTTGTTCTTTTTCTCCCTCTCTTCTGTTTTTAGTCTTGTTTTCTTCTCTCCTTTCCTCTTTTTTTTTAATTAATGTGATTTTTTTAAAGGACTGTTTTGTTCTTTCTCGTTGTTTTCTCTTCCACTTTCCTTTATTTTTCTCCTTTTTTCTTTTTTTACCCTGATTTTTATTTACCTTACCGTTAGTTCTCTTTTCCCATTCCTTTGTTTTCTCATTTCCTTCTGTTTTTTTCATCGCCGAGAAATAAATATTTAGTTTTTTTTTTTTGTTTGTTTTTACTAAGGACCATAAGGATTTTTCTTACCTATCATCTTTTTTTCACTTATCTTTTTTTAACTATCATCTTTTTTATTATCATCTTTTTTACCTGTCATCTTTTTCCACCCGGGGAAGATGGCGATGTTGTTGTTTTTCCTCTCCCAGTTTCCTTCCTACGTGTTTCCTCCTACCCTCCCAACTCCTCTTTTTACTGGGAGATAACTTTTTTTTTTTTATTGCTATGTGTATTAACAAGGGAAGTCGACTGTTGTGTTCCTTCTTTTTTTCTCCCTCCCATATTTTTTTTCCATTCTTTCATTTTTTTCTCTTTTCCGCCCCTCCATTTTTTTTTCTTAAACAGAACAGACCGATGTACTGTCCCTTTCCCCATCCTTTCTCTTTTTTATGTTCCTGCTAGTCTTTATTTATTTATTTGTTTATTGATTTATTTACTTTTTCTGCTAAATTGTTTATGAAAAATAGAAATAGGTAAAAGAGCTTAGAGGAATACAAAGGCTGGTATTCTTAAAAGCTTTCGGCTCTCACATCAACTATTTCCAAAGGCCAGTAAGGAGATCAGTCGGGTTCTAATGAGTGTTTTTAAGGTTCATGGTACAGAAGAAGTGTCAACTACCAGAAGGGTCGTAAATCTACCCCTGGAAATGCCCAAAACTCCTACGAAAGCCTTGTCAAATTTGAGTGTTAGGGCGCCGAAATGTTTAAGAATATGGCCAAAAGGTTGGAGTAGTGTTAGAGTCATTCCCCGCGTGATGAGCGGCGGGTACAGGTGTGTCGCGTGCCGGCAGGTGGAGCAAGGCGTGCGGCTCTACAACCAACAGAAGCACATGGCGGCCGTGAAGAAGTGGAAGCAGGCGCTGCGACGCATCAACAAGGACAACGACCGCTTCATCACGCTCGGCTACCTCAGTCAGGCACACCTGGACTGGGGCAGATACAGGTAATGCATGCTTTACTCTCCCTGCACACCCTCAACTATTACTGTCTACAATCTTCTGTTCTATATGCCTTTGGTCCTGACGATTCGGCAGTCAGTCAATAGGGTGGGGCACAGTGTACGGTGGGTCCTTCAGAGTATCGCGACCCTCTTACCTGAGTCAGAAACAATAAAAGTTACAGACGCGGAGTCGCGGACCACGGAACACAAACGCACTACGTAACGCGATGAGTCTGTAGCACCTCCTCAAACACAACTGTCTATACAATCTATACTCCCTTTATATCTATGTTAACGTCCTGGTAAGCCCCTGACGCCAGCCTCTCCTCCTCCAGAGAGATGCTGGACTTCGGGTTTCAGCAGCTGGACATCGCCAACGAGATGGACTCGCCGATGCTGCGTGCCGAGGCGTACCTCACTATCGCGCGGGCCAACGAGCGGCTCGGCAACCTGGAGAAGGCGGTGTCGTACTGCCGCCACTCGCTCTACAACCAGTGTGACCAGTCCCGCACCACAGGCTACGTGCAGCTGACCCTCGGCAACACCTACGTCACCTACTCCAGCTTCAGCAAGGCCATCGAGCACTACGAACTGGCCCTCAAGGTCTCAAGAAGCATCCACGACACGGCGCTCGAGCTGCAGGTGTACTGTGGGCTGGGCCACACTTTCTGCCTCCTTCAGGATTATGAGCGGTCCCTCTCGTTCAGCGCTAAGGCCTTCGAGCTCTCCAAAACCTTCCACATCCTGGACCTCAACTCCCGGTACCAGCGGCTGTCCCTGGTGACGCTGGCCACGCCACTCAGGAAGCTCGGCCGACTCCCCGAGGCGCGGGACTGCTGTCAGGTATGTTTTCCTTCCAAGTTTTATCTGTGAGGCTGCCGCGACACCCTCGGCTGTTACATAACGCTCCTGTGCATACTGTGGGTTTGTTTGCCATCTAAGGAGGATTAGGTCATCATTTGAATGAGGTTAGTTTTTTTTTTTTTTTTTTTTTTTTACGTTGTTGCCTATTGCGCCGGTAGGTATCTTCCCGGTGGGGCCTGATGGTCGGCCCAAGGCTTCTTCCAGGTGGGGCCTGATGGTCGGCCCAGCCCGTTCTGGCGCAGGCGAGTGTTTATAGTGGCGCCATCTTGCATTGGCTCATGCTGCCCCCTGGAACTCTTTCTTGATTCTTCTAGAGTCCGGGTTGATGGGTGGTCTTCAGGACAGCATGTGGGTAGTTTTAAGCCGCTCGGCGGTGACTGAAAAATCCGAGTGGTAGCGTGGGGATTCGAACCCGCGTCGTCCATCACACGGTGAATGTGGGCCCAGTACGCTACCACTTCGGCCACCGCCTACCCTAGGTTATTATTTGAAGTGGTTAGAGTACTCTTCAAATGCGGTTACATCATCATTGGATTCCTTCAGTTCGTGGCCACAGCAGCACGCGGACACTACGAAGAGGTTTAACATTTGTGTTACCTCCCAGGAATGGTAGACTTAACTCACCATCTCTTCTTGCCTGGCCACAGAACAACTTTAAAGTTTCCAAAAACAAGAAAACACGATATGTAGCCACACGGACTGAGCACGATTCTAAAGTCAGCACTTGAATGGGGGACAAGGATGCTGGGACAGGGAAATCACGTTAAAATCCCTGAAGCGTGTCGAGTCACTACCTCAGCAGACAGCAGATCGTCTGTATCCCGCATCAAACAGCTTTACGGATTATTAATGATGCTGAATAATTGAGTCCAGGTGAAGGCCCTCGCCATGGCAACGGGGACGCTGGCTTACCGCTGCCCGGCCCACCTGTGTGTGTGTGTGTGTGTGTATGTGTGTATGACCTTCCCCCGTGTTGCAGGACGCCCTCAAGTTGGCCCTGACGGCGGGTGACAGGCCTACACACGCCCGCTGCCTCGCCATCCTCGCCGACATCCACCGCCAGTGTCTCGACGTCCAGGTGAGTCCCAGACGTCTCCCCTACCTGGCCTTTCCACCTGTGTCTACCTGTTCAACTTGCCAGCCCTTTTTCTTCCCTTTTGCTCCATTTCTCCTACCTTCTTTCTTCTTACCTATCCGCCTATTTATCCCTCCTTCCTTATACATCCCTCTATCCCTCCTCTCCTTCATTACTTTCCTTATCCTCCCTTTTTTATCCTTCATGTCTTCTTTCCCTGTTCTTTGTATTTCTTTACTGCGGCGGCCTTTTTATTTCCTTTCCCTTTGCTCCATTTCTCCTTCCTTCGTTCTCCTTATCCACCTGTTTATCCCCCCTTCCTTATACATCCTTCCATCCCTCCTCTCCTTCATTACTTTCCTTATTCCTCCTTTTTTTTTATCCTTCCCTGTTCCAGCGGCCTTTTTACTTCCTTTCCTTCTGCTCCATTTTTCATTCCTTCGCTCTCCTTATCCACCTGTTTATCCCCCCTTCCCCCTCCTCTTCTTTATTCTTTTCCTCATCCCTCACATTCTATTTTTGCTTCCTTCCTTCCTTCCCTGTTCTTCTTTGCATTTCTCCATTCCTCCTTTCCTCTTCCTACCCTCATTTCTACTTTCTCTCCTTTACTCCTCCTCTCCTTCCTCATCTTCATCAATTCCTGCTTTCCTTCCCTCATTCTTCCTCTTCCTCTAATCTTTTCATTCTTCTCTTCCTTCCTTCCTCCTTTTTTCCAATCCTTCTCCTATTCCTTTCTTTCTTCCTTCCCTCATTCCCCCTCTTCTTCCAACTTTTCTTTCATTCCTTTCTTCCTTCTGCCTTCCTCCTTTTCTTCCTAGTCTCTTTTTTTCATTTCTTTCTCCTTTCCCATTCTCACTTTGGTTTCCTCCTCTCCTATTCCTACTTTCATTTCTTCTTTCTTTTCTTTCCTCCTCTCCTCCTTTCCTTAGTCCTCCTCTGCTTCATCAATTCCTTCTTTCCTTCCCTAATTCCTCCTTTTCTTTCAATCCTTTCTTCCCTCATTCTTCCTCTTTTTTCTATTCCTACTTTCATTTCTTCTTTCTCTTCTTTACTCCTCTCCTCCTTTCCTTAGTCCTCCTCTGCTTCATCAATTCCTTCTTTCCTTCCCTCATTCCTACTTTTCTTTCAACCCTTTCTTCTCTCATTTCTCCTCTTCTTCCAATCCTTTTCTCATTCTTTTTCCTTCCCTCATTTCTTCTTTACCATTCTCCTCTTCATCCTCTTCTTCCAACCCTTCTCTCATTCCTTTCCTTCTTTCCTCTTTCCTCATTTTCTTCTTACTCTTCTCATTTCTTTTTTCCTTCCCTAATTTCTCTTTTACCATTCTCACTTTGCTTTCCTTTCTTCCTTCCTTCCTCCTCTTCTTCCAACCATTCTCTCATTCCTTTCCTTCTTCCCTCATTCTTCATTTCTTTGTTCCTTCCCTCATTTCTCCTGTCCCACTCTCAGTTTGCTTTCCTTCCTTCCTTCCTTCCTTCCCTCACACCTTCCACTCCGGGCTGTCCTCTCTGGCACAAGGTGAAGAGCTTTCTAAAGTTTTCTTATATTGGATTTACATTTTCCCTGAATTTCCATAACTAAGTAAATCCCTCATGCTATTCTTCTATCACAAAATCTTTCCCTGCATTTTGCTTATTACCAAGGGATCTTCAGACCCTCTAATACAGGAGTTGTGCTTTATTAATTTATTTATTATTTCTATTATTATTTATTATTTGACTGATTCATTATGAGTCTGGTTTCTTGGCCAAAAGCTCTCATTCAGTATTTGATGAGAAAATTCCTCCCCACTTTTTAATTTTTTTTTTATGAATCTGAGAGGCAGTGGCTGAGTGGTCTGCATATGGGTGCCTCTTAAGGCCCCACCGTTGCCTCCTCTTTCACTTATTATCCCCTTCCTTATTCTCCCTCTAACACAGAATCCCCATTTTTCCCTTACCACACACCCTTTGCCCCATACAGTTTCCTTCATTCTTTCCTCTTATCTCCATAACTTACTAGTGTCTTGTCACCATTTACTACTTCCTCTCCGCCCATCGCCCACTGCCTATAATTTCCCTTCTTTAACTTATTTCCTGTGTGCACAATATACATCTTTTCCTTTCTCCTGCCTTTGGACTCTACTATACAGAACACAACTACAGCAGACCCTCCATTTAGCAAGTTTTTTTAAAGGATCTCATCAGTCATCATAATATGCCCTTATCCTGACTCCTTCACACACACACACTAATAAAAAAGTCCCATCAGTCCCAAATCGATAAATCTCATTGAAATAACACCTCCATTTTGCTCATATCTCTTTGGTACTTGTCTGGCGTTGAATAGAGGAGCCACTGTATTAGCCCGGGGTTGAAAATTTAATATGCTCCCTAATTTAGTCCCCCTTCCCCTCACCCAGCACAATCAAGTCATCCCCCTTCCCCTCACCCAACACAATCAAGTCATCCCCCTTCCCCACACCCAACACAAACAACATAAAGCCTTTCCCCATACCCTTCAGCCAAGCTAGCCACCTTCCCCCTACCCAACACAATCTTTTGGCACAGCGGGCGTACAAGCGCTACGAGGCAAGCATGCAGCTGATGGTCCACATGGAGGATCGCTACGGCCAGCTCATCGCCCACAACGGCATGGCCAAGACGCTGGGGCTGATGCGGCGGCAGTCCAAGATCTGTGACTGCCGGCCGCTGGAGATCAACAACAAAGTGATTGACCTCGCCTCCTCTCTCGGCTGTAAGGTGTGTGGCTCTGCCCTGACTGACCTTCCCCTTTTTTATATTTACAAGAATAGGAGACAAACCATGGACTCCTCTTTTGGCCACTCATCTACACACTCTTTTATTGGGGTAGTGATTAGGAGGCTTTTTTCAGTTATTTTTTAGCCCTTGAGCTGCTTCCTTTACTGTAAAAAAATAGATAAAAAAATAAGATGAACTACTGCTTCTATGTATCTAACAGGGAAAGTGAACAGATCAAAGGCTAAGAGAGACTGATATGTAGTTGCTCTATTTTTCTCCAGCTGACAGGAAAGAGAAACTGATCAAGAGTTTAGATAAATAAGCAGTATCATTCTTTCTCCAGATACTAAAAAGAGGAAACAAATCAAGGGATAAGAAAATCAGATGAACAATTCCTCTCTCCTTGAGCTAATAGCCAATAGAGACTGATCAAAAACCAGAAAAATCCTTAATGAATGCCCCATCTATCTTAAACTTTCTGTGGCACAGCTCAGTCTAAAATCAGAAAAATTAATAATACTTTATTTCCCTTCCATCTTTCTTTCAGTTCACCTTTCTTCTTTACACACACAAACAAATATTGATAGTTATTCCCCCTCTCCACCTCCTTTCAAATCACCTCTCTCCTTCACACACATCCTTAGCTAGAAGAAATGCTAATACTTTTTTTCCCTCTCCATTTCCTTTCTATTCGTCATCTTCCCTTACACACAGATCAGCCAAAAATATGAAAAAAATAATAACACTTTTTTTCACCTCCATCTCCTCTCTATTCACCTTTCTCCCTTACACATAAATCAGCCTAAAATATGAAAAATCTATAATAATTTTTTCCCCTCAGTTTCCTTTCCATTCACCTTTCTCCCTCACGTACAGCTCATCATGCGGTCGGCCCACCTTCGCCTGGCTGAGCTCTATCGCATCCTCAACGACGATCAGAATGATTCCCTTCAGGTGCGTCTTGCAGCGTGCCTGGCGGAGGAGATGGAGCTGATCTGTGGGGTGTGCCAGGAACGCTATGGCGACCAGGGGGGCAACTCCCTTGAAGCGCTCCCCTGCTCCCATATCTTCCATTCCAAGTGAGTGTGCAGCTCTTTTTTTAATATTTCCCATTCCAAACAAGCATGAAGTCAGTAGGATGACAGCTACTTGTTTTGTTCCTATTACAAGTATTCCTTTCAAGTGGGGGTATATTTATTTAGGGCTATGGTTTCTTTGTCCTCACCTGTTCTTGCTATATTACTTTCAAGGCAGCATAACATCTTTAGGTTCTCTTTGCCCTTGTTGCTTAGTATTCTTAATGCCATTACCTGTTCCCAGTCATGGCTCATACCTGTCTCATCCCCAGGTGTGTGAGAGATCTAATGGCATCGAGTGACCGCAAGAAGAAGAAACGTATCTGCCCGGACTGCCGGAAATCGCTCAATTCCCGCCTCATGCTTATCTGCTACGACGAACTAAAGTCTGCCTGCAATGACGGCCGCGTGCCCACCTTCCCCCGCTATCACCCCTCGCCCTGCTCAGACGACCAGCCCCTCTGATACTCAACCATCCAGCCTCCGTCAACACTTAAGGAGGACCTCTGCTTCTGGCTATTCTGCTGTACGTAAACCCGGCAAGAGGGGCGGCCTGGTGCCTGAGGCTGCAGTTGAAGGCCTGCCTGTGCTGGGACAGACAAGGTGGTGCCCAACACATGTCCTGGGAAGGTTCAGAGATCGAGCTTACAAGAATCCTGAAATATTCCTCTGACAATCAACACAGAATAGAATCACTGTGTCAGGTTTGGAGTGGTGGTGGCTGTGAAGGAGTTGCTGATGCTGCCACCTTCATCACCTCCCTTTGGGTCATGATGCAGACTCAAAATGGTGATGTGATTACAAAGGGCAGAAGTGCACCTCAGTCTTGCCTCTGGTTCTTGTGCTCGCTGCTGAACCGCTGCTGACTTCAACGTAAGGCTGACACGAGGTTGGTCTCGTGTTGCTGCTAACAAACTGCCAGACTTCATAGCTTAGAGCAGTCTTTGGGGAGCCAGACTGCACAGACTCTATACAGTGTTGACATTCTTGTTGCATATTCTTAAGGAGATTAGATGTGTATAAATAAAACTCTTGGACTTCCTCCTTATCACGTGGAAAAGTTGTGCTGTATTTTCACACAAAACTAACCTTTGGAAAACTGACCTAACACTAACACTCCAAGCAAATACCAAGTGATAAGAGCTGACAAAACTGTCAGATGCTCTACTCTGTTACTGTTACGTTATAATTGTTCTTCTGCTGTGAGAACTGTCAAGTGGCAATACATAATTGGTAAGGGCCTTGACAATCACTAAGTGGAGCAAGATGGTGTATCGACTAGACGTGTGTTACCAAGAGCTTGAATCAGTTTGTGGCTCAGCTGATAGGAGCTGTTTGTTCTTGCTGTTTCAGCTTCATCAGACCGGCAGTTATGACAGCAAAACAAACATGAAAACACTGATTTTCTGACTGATTAGCCAGGACAAAGGAACACGGAGGTTCAAGCAATGCATGTCTTCGGCTGAACTCATACCTGCAGCAAAGCCCACCAACACAAGAAGGAAGGAAGGAAATAACTGAGGATCAACCAGCTTTGGGACCTTTTGGTAAAACATTCCTATGGTCTCTTTCTTTTATTGGGTAATCAGAATAGCTACATAAAGAGCAATCAAATTATGTATATATTTTTTCTTTGTAGAGGGTAGCTTCTTTGAGGTCAGCAGGTGATCAAGGTTGTGGCAAGACAGACAAGCCCCTCAATGAGAGAGCCTACAGTCTTTTCTTATCTACATGTTTACCTTTTCCCCTGAGTGTCAATCATAGCTATTAATGCTTTTTTGGAAGTGCTGTTACCTCAATTGACACCTTGTTGCTGCGGCTGCTACTGCTGAAACTTTAGATCAGTACCAGTCTTTTTTTGTGTATGTGACAAACAAGTCCAGCTGAGGGCCAGATAAAAACAATGCCTGCTACATGCTGCTCCTATGGGACAGTAGGAGTTCATGGAGTATTTTTATGCAAATGAAGGCAGGACAGTCTGGCAGCAACTTTTGGTTCTGTTGGGTAAGCTTTTTGTCTTTTCACAGCTGGTGGCACTGAGAGGGTTGTTCGTTCCTATGGAAAAAAACTGTACTTAACTAATTTGTTAGTCATAAAGGCCACAGCAAGTGGAAAACATTTTATATGATAATCTGCTTTAGTCATTAAAAGAATATGCATAATGGGTAATTAATAAGTAAGTTAAAGTGTAACGCAATCATGTTAAGCTTCACAGAGGGCAGTTAGTTCAGTCATGTCAGTGTGACACAGCTGGAAGGCATCAGGTACAGGAGACTCATCACGACAGGCCACGTTTCCCACTATATATACACTGTATGGCAAATGTTGGAAGAATATCTATTCTTGTATTTTCTTATTAACAATGTGTTGAATGCCTGCTGTGTAATTACTGTACTGCAAGAATACTCCAGTGACACAGGTTAACTAACTAAACACCACACACATTATTGGTCCTGTATCCGGGCAGCGGCGTGCCAGCGGCAACGCCTGAACACTCTGCTCTGCTGCAGGGGAGCCGCTGTGACTCGCGAGGAGACTTGTGGCACTACAACAAGCTATGCACTTCCTGATGTGTGCTAACTATCATCCCACTCTTGCTACATCAATGTGACTGAAGACCATAACATGTGCATCACATTATGCAAAAGGAAAAGTACTCGTGTAGTCAATGTGCATTTCTTGGTGAAAAAAAATTAGGCCACAGGTATGAGCAAGGCAGGTGCACCAATAATGCATATCTTGTGCAGAATGGCATGCAGGAAAGATCCTTTGACATGGCTCACTGCACAACACACTGACACGTGCACTCTCTATGCAAACAACATGAGTAATTTGGTGCTCAGCCTCTCCATGTTTGCACTGTGCCCAGCCTTGTGCAGCAACACTCACACCCACACAACACAGGCAGTGAGAGGTGCAGCATTTGTGTGTTAGGGTGTCTTGTAAGGCGCTTGAGAGTTGTATGAGTGATTCCTGAGAGAAATTTTTTCTGTCTGTTAGAAGCAGGACTCCCCATGCAGGCACACACACACAAGTTGGCTGGAGGGGCTGCTATGTGGGGACTGGGGTCTGGGCAAGGGTATGGGTGCCCACAGGGGTGTTGAAGGGGAAGGACAAGTATGTTGTAGTCCCAGAGGTGCTTTAAGGGGCTGCCATGGTTTGTTAAGGGGACAGACGGGTATGTGGGCAGCCCCTGAGGTGGTGAGGGACTGCAACATGGTGTGAGAGAGATGGCAGGTGTGTGAGTGGCTCCAAAGGTGCTTTGGGGGCTATCATAAAGTGTAAAGGGGACAGGCAGGTGTGTGGTGTGCAGGGGAGGGACAGGCAGGTGTGTGGTGAGGGGGAAGGACAGGCAAGTGTGTGGTGTGAGGGGTCAGGCAGGTGTGTGGTGTGAGGGGACAGGCAGGTGTGTGGTGTAAAGGGACAGGCAGGTGTGTGGTGTAAAGGGACAGGCAGGTGTGTGGTGTAAAGGGACAGGCAGGTGTGTGGTGTAAAGGGACAGGCAGGTGTGTGGTGTAAAGGGACAGGCAGGTGTGTGGTGTAAAGGGACAGGCAGGTGTGTGGTGTGTAAAGGGACAGGCAGGTGTGTGGTGTGCAGGGGAGGGACAGGCAGGTGTGTGGTGTGAGGGGACAGGCAGGTGTGTGGTGTAAAGGGACAGGCAGGTGTGTGGTGTGAGGGGACAGGCAGGTGTGTTGTGTCAGGGGACAGGCAGGTGTGTGTCGTAAAGGGACAGGCAGGTGTGTGGTGTAAAGGGACAGGCAGGTGTGTGGTGTAAAGGGACAGGCAGGTGTGTGGTGTAAAGGGACAGGCAGGTGTGTGGTGTAAAGGGACAGGCAGGTGTGTGGTGTAAAGGGACAGGCAGGTGTGTGGTGTAAAGGGACAGGCAGGTGTGTGGTGTAATGGACAGGCAGGTGTGTGGTAAAGGGACAGGCAGGTGTGTGGTGTGAGGGACAGGCAGGTGTGTGTGTAAAGGGACAGGCAGGTGTGTGGTGTAAAGGGACAGGCAGGTGTGTGGTGTAAAGGGACAGGCAGGTGTGTGGTAAGAGGGGGCAGGCAGGTGTGTGGTGTAAAGGGACAGGCAGGTGTGTGGTGTAAAGGGACAGGCAGGTGTGTGGTGTGAGGGGGCAGGCAGGTGTGTGGTGTAAAGGGACAGGCAGGTGTGTGGTAAGAGGGGGCAGGCAGGTGTGTGGTGTAAAGGGACAGGCAGGTGTGTGTGAGGGGCAGGTGTGTGTGTACAGGGACAGTCAGGTGTGTGGTGTAAAGGGACAGGCAGGTGTGTGGTGTAAAGGGACAGGCAGGTGTGTGGTGTAAAGGGACAGGCAGGTGTGTGGTGTAAAGGGACAGGCAGGTGTGTGGTGTAAAGGGACAGGCAGGTGTGTGGTGTAAAGGGACAGGCAGGTGTGTGGTGTGAGGGGGCAGGCAGGTGTGTGGTGTAAAGGGGCAGGCAGGTGTGTGGTGTAAAGGGACAGGCAGGTGTGTGGTGTGAGGGGGCAGGCAGGTGTGTGGTGTGAGGGGGCAGGCAGGTGTGTGGTGTAAAGGGACAGGCAGGTGTGTGGTGTAAAGGGACAGGCAGGTGTGTGGTGTGAGGGGGCAGGCAGGTGTGTGGTGTGAGGGGGCAGGTGTGTGGGGTGTATAGGGACAGGCAGGTGTGTGGTGGACAGGGACAGGCAGGTGTGTGGTGTAAAGGGACAGGCAGGTGTGTGGTGTGAGGGGACAGGCAGGTGTGTGGTGTGAGGGGGCAGGCAGGTGTGTGGTGTAAAGGGACAGGCAGGTGTGTGGTGTGAGGGGACAGGCAGGTGTGTGGTGTAAAGGGACAGGCAGGTGTGTGGTGTGAGGGGACAGGCAGGTGTGTGGTAAGAGGGGGCAGGCAGGTGTGTGGTGTAAAGGGACAGGCAGGTGTGTGGTGTAAAGGGACAGGCAGGTGTGAGGTGTAAAGGGACAGGCAGGTGTGTGGTGTAAAGGGACAGGCAGGTGTGTGGTGTAAAGGGACAGGCAGGTGTGTGGTGTGAGGGGGCAGGCAGGTGTGTGGTGTGAGGGGGCAGGCAGGTGTGTGGTGTAAAGGGACAGGCAGGTGTGTGGTGTGAGGGGGCAGGCAGGTGTGTGGTGTAAAGGGACAGGCAGGTGTGTGGTGTAAAGGGACAGGCAGGTGTGTGGTGTAAAGGGACAGGCAGGTGTGTGGTGTAAAGGGACAGGCAGGTGTGTGGTGTAAGGGACAGGCAGGTGTGTGGTGTAAGGGACAGGCAGGTGTGTGGTGTGAGGGATTGGCAGGTGTGTGGTGTGAGGGATTGGCAGGTGTGTGGTGTGGGGGAGGGACAGGTGTGTGGTGTGAGGGGGAGGGACAGGCAGGTGTGTGGTGTGAGGGGGAGGGAAAGGCAGGTGTGTGGTGTGAGGAGGAAGGACAAGCAGGTGTGTGGTGTGAGGGGGAGGGATTGGCAGGTGTGTGGTGTGAGGGGGAGGGACAGGCAGGTGTGTGGTGTGAGGGGGAGGGACAGGCAGGTGTGTGGTGTGAGGGGGAGGGACAGGCAGGTGTGTGGTGTGAGGGGGAGGGACAGGCAGGTGTGTGGTGTGAGGGGGAGGGACAAGCAGGTGTGTGGTGTGAGGGGACAGGCAGGTGTGTGGTGTGAGGGGGCAGGCAGGTGTGTGGTGTAAAGGGACAGGCAGGTGTGTGGTGTAAAGGGACAGGCAGGTGTGTGGTGTGAGGGGGCAGGCAGGTGTGTGGTGTGAGGGGGAGGGACAGGCAGGTGTGTGGTGTGAGGGGGAGGGACAGGCAGGTGTGTGGGGGCTGTCACCAGGTGTGTGGGGGAGGGACGGGCAGGTAATCTGTGGCTCCTACTCTGTATCGAATCCAAAGTGCCAACAAACTCAAAATTCCTGCAAAGGATGTTGTGGCAGCTACTATAATATTTAAGACTTGCCAGAAACATGAAATAAGCATATTTTTTCTAAGCTGTGTAATGTAACACTGGAGAGCACTAGTCTGTGTATGCCTGGTCTGAGCTTGACTCCTGGTAAGTGGGCGAGTCCTCATGATTAGAGGTAATAAGATAAAATAATATTTTACCAAGTTTTATATATATAAGCTATATATATAAATGGTTGCTATGAAGCCTTGGTAATCATTCCAATGTGCTCAAGATGCTGTGTTCAGCACTTTTGTAACAGTAGTTGATGATCTTTGAAATACCTCATGGTATGTATATTCCCCTATCCAATACTAATTTGTGATCATAATATATCAAAAATACTTTATATGCACTATCTACGTATCAGCAATACTATTACTGATCTGAGGTTACTGATAGAGGGTAACTACTATCTTTTGGTCTCTACTATTAACATTAATTTTACTTAATATTAGCTCAAGTTATGTAGTTTACAGTCAGGCTTTGTTACTCCCCCGCTTCAGCTGTGCTCAGTATACTCTCGTCTGCTAACTGCTGATCTGCTGATTTCTAGACACCCCATGTAGGGCCTTCAGTCACATATGATTTCTTGAGGTGTGCGAGTTAACTGTTGCCAGCAAATGAACAGTTTCGATGAGTTCACCGTATGACTGTAACCTTTGTGGCATATGTAGGTTTTCACTGCCCTCCTCTGCTACCCATGTACGATGTGATGGAGGATGTTGGGGGTGAGCTGAGGGGTGACATGAGAGGGAGTGAGGCATGGTGGAGCAGAATGCTTGTGAAACTTTTTTAGAATGTGATGAAAGGATATGATGAGTTGTGATAAGACTCAAACAACATGCGGGTCTATTTGATGTGTTGTGATGAGACTCAAGAAACATCTCAGTCTATAATGATGAAAACAATCTGAAGCCACACCATATATTGCTATGTGGACTAGCTAAAAATGCTTCTCTTTGCTCAAACCTCACAATCACTACACCTTCACCTATGGCTCTAAATAATTTCATATTATGCCGATAAATATTAACATTCTTATCATTATACCCATCATCTGCATTTTAAATAAAAAGGAAACACCTGGAGATACATATTTCAAGTTTGTGTAGACATTCTTCAGTCTTTTCATCCCTGCTAGAAATCATTTCCAATTTGGCCAAGAGTTAAGAAATCTATGAATTATTTGTCTTCCTGCCCCTGCTGGTTCACCCTAACTTCTAGAGAGACAATCAAACACTTCCTAGATGGTGGAGTTAGGGAGAGAGAGACAAAACAAAAACCAGAGAATGATAAAAGCAGGAGAGGAGAGAGATAGCTATGGAGAGGGAGCAATCATTCCTTTGTCTCATGGCACAGTAGCAGCAGGACTCTTGCCACCTTAGTGTCCCAAGGTTGTGTTTCTGGGCCCCAGGAGGCCATGCTTGGTGCACCTCCTCGGCACCTTTGTGCAGGGCTTACAGACTTTGTGTCAGGGTTTATATTTCCTGACTCTGGCAACGTTTTCCTGTATAGGGCTCATCTCAAAAACTTTTTTTCTCCCAGGAGTTTCGCAAGAGTGTTATGTACACATTTAAATCTGTAAAGGTCAATAATCTTGTATTCTCCAGCCTTCATATGTTCCAAAGTGTAGCTTTATAAATAATTAAAAATTTATTTGTTTTTGCATTGCCATTGTCTTTGCAAGACTTTGTTCCTTAAATAATCCCCAAACTAAACAAAACTAGACATCACAGGAATAATTTGGGTCTCGCAAATGACTTAATTTACCAACACAATAATATGAAAACTCTACAAGATCATTCGCAAAATAATTTAAAGTATTTTGTTCTTTTGCTCTCAAATAAGACATTCAGTTTCATATTAAAGTTGGTCATGATTATAAATATTTAAAAATAATTGGACATTCAAAAAATAAATATATGGTTAATAAACATATTTAATTAAAAATGGTTCGGTCAACAATGCCTGACATGAACAGTTGGTCCGCCGAGAAGCCTTACAAACACGAAGAGACTGTACGTACATGGTCCGCCAGATGAGGGTCTAACGCCTCTCAACTTCAGGAACCCTTCTTGTTATCCTGTGTTTTTACCCGGCAGTTCTGCATCTCATATATCTGAAAGTTTGGGAGTCACAATAAAGCATTTTTTTTTTTCACAAAGTATATTAATCCCAACTAATATTTTGGTAAGGAAAAGTACACTTTATATAATTCTCAGCAACCCTGTTAATCATATGAAATATAAGACTAATGTTTTAGCCAGGAAAAAGTTATTTACTTCCTTCTCTGCCAACATATCAATCCTGAAGTGATGCTCCCCCCAACAAGCATCAGAGGATATTTACCACTCCAAACTGGCATACTGTACCTGAATGTAGGACTCCGTCAAGGTCAACATCTGTGGCTCTATCTCCTTGACGTGGAGGTCCTGCAGCTCATACCACTTGGCAGTGCCCTGGGGAAGGAAGACACAACTCATGACTCACTATTACAAGCACTCCATACATTTGCATCATGTACATGCTTATTTCTATCAATCTATTCAATCTGTTCTATCATTGTAGCTTTCCTCAAGGGGAGAGGCCATAGAAGAGGCAGCTTGTTCTTTCCCTGTTCCGGCACTTCCTGTCAGCACACTCAGTCCCTAGCTTGCCAACTCATCCACTCTACTGATCCATTCCACTGGTGGTCTACCCCTGACACCCCTTCCCTCAGTCCTGCCCTTCTATATTCCCTTCTTAACTTGTATATTTTTCTTTCAGATATAGATACACCTTTGAAAAAAAGTTAATATAAAAAAAAATCTACTGTGCCACAAACAGACTGGGACAGATAATTTTTAGTACAGGACAGCACAGAGACGCATTGGCCATACACATGAAAAAAATAATATAAGTAAATGAACAAAACAATGGGTGAGTCAGTGGCTTCTATCTACCCATCCATCTACAGCTCTGATGCCCTGCTCCTTCCTGGCATCTGCCCTGCACACCCCACACTACTTGAAGGGTGAGTGAAGTACCTTGTGCAGGATGTGACATCGGTACGTCCCAGACTCCGGCTCTCCGTCATGCACGATGTTGGCGACCAAGTCATACACAGGCTCAGGATGGCGTGCCTTCACCTGTAAGTAGTATAAAACACACTCACGGTTAGGGAAGGTGCACCTTTGAAAAGAATGTGGAGGCACCCACAGAGTTTGTGGCTTGAGCATGCCAGAAGGTACTTAGGAGGAGAAGGGGTCTGCATGTAGACTTGCCTGGAGGGACCCTGGGGCTTGGCATTGTAGGGTAGGCGAGGCGACACGCTCCATTGATTGATGATTGGTAGGGTATGTATGCTAATTGGTATACACACACAGTTGAGCTATGGAAACTAATTGGTACACACACACACACACACACACACACACACACACACTTGGTGAGTGAGGGTGCTGAAGGAAGAAGAAGGTATTATGTAGTAGGGTATGTGTCCCCAAAAACAAGTGTATGGGAGTTGCAAGAATATGAACAAATGATACAAGACATTAGAGAAACTGTATTAACACAGTGAAAAACATCCCAGTGGTGTTCATTTGGGATGATACAAGACACGGTGAGTTGCCTGGATGGAATGCTGAGGAAGTGTGAGAGAATAATTATAATGGGTAATTTCAACCGCAAGGAGGTGGAATGGGAAGACTGGCAGACGCAGGGAGCAGACGAGACATGGGGGGAAGACTCCTGCAATTGGCAATGGAACATGTGCTGACTCAGTGGATCAAGGAACATACTAGATTCGGGAAAGAAGGCGAGGCATCAAGACTAGACCTGGTATTTAGTAAGGAGCCGGAAATATTAAAAAATCTTAAAGTAGATTGTCCAATAGCGAAGAGTGACCATGCGGTTGTGGAATTTGAAGTATCAGAAAAGAGAACGATTGACCGAAAAGAGGATCACAAAATTGGGAGAAGTAACTACTGTAAGGCAGACTTTGTTAGCATGAGAACCTTTTTTGAAAATGCAAAATTGGAGTGGGCTGTACAAAGCCAAGAGTGCACAGGACAAGTGGGAGGAGTTTTTAAAAGCTATATAAAGAAGCCGAAAATAGATATGTCCCCAAGGTAACCAAAAAGGATGTTGGTAAAAAGGAGTGGTTTAATAAGAGATGTGAGACAGCTAGAACGAGGAAAGAGGAAGCTTGGAAGGGATTGAGGAGATGAAGAAGAATCATCACGTGGAACGATTTCAAACAAGCAAGGAATGAATATACAAAGATTAGAAGAGAAAAAAAAGGAAATATGAAAAAGATATAATAGACAAGTGCAAAGACCAACCCAAACTATTCTATAGACATGTGAATAGCAAATTAGAGAATAGAGAAAAATCAATAAACTGAAAATGGATGAAACCACATATGAGGACCCAGCAGAGATGGCAGAGAGCTTCCATTGAGTTTTCACAAAAGAAGAATTTGTACAACCCCTGGGCCAGGAAAGAGGAAGGGTTATGCAAGAGATACAGTTAACGGTGCAGGAGGTCAAGGAAAGTTTGAACAAGCTGGATGTGAGAAAGGCGATGGGGCTGGATGGAGTATCAGGGTGGATCTTGAAAGAATGTAGTGAACAACTTACAGAGAAACTTCACTCCATAATGAGTGCCTCCCTTTTGGACCCATTACATTACAGACCGGTATCACTCACCAGTGTGGTTGTGAAGATATGTGAGGGACTGGTTAAAAACAGGTGGTCGAATTTCTTAGAAAGTGAGAAAATTACCTAGGATTGCCAGTTTGGATTCAGGAGGGGGAGATCTTGGGTCACCAACTTGTTGTGCTACTACTTAAGGGTGATAGATTTAATACAGGAGAGAGAAGGCTGGGCAGATGGAGTGTACCTGGATTTGAAAAAGGCATTTGACAAAGTACCGCACAGAAGACTAATTTGGAAAATTAAAAATAGGGGTGGAGTGGGTGATGGACTGATTAAGTGGCTGGAGGACTTCCTAACAGGGAAATGAGAACAATAATCAGGGACAAGGTTTCCAACTGGTGCCCTGTGATGAATGGAGTCCTGCAAGGTTCGGTGTTGGCACCAATAATGTTTGCTGTTTATATAAATGATATGGTGGACAGAGCGTCCAGCAATGTGAGTTTGTTTGCAGATGATGCAAAACTATTGAGACGAGTGAAAAATGTGAAGGACTGTGAGGCATTGCAAAAGGACCTGGATATAATATGGGAGTGGAGTGATACATGGCAGATGGAGTTTAACCTTGGGAAATGTAAAAAAATGGAGTTTGGCAGGAGTGGCAGAAGATGTGAATATGATTATAAGATGGGAAGTAAGATAATATGCAGAGGAATGGAGGAAAAAGATTTGGGAGTGACTGTCTCAGAGAACATGTCACCAGACAAACACATCAACAGGACAACAGGACAAACTCTGAATTTGCTGAGGAACATAAGGATGGCATTTGTATACTACTTGGATGAGGAGATGATGAAGAAAATAATAGTCACAATGATAAGGCCAAGGTTAGAGTATGCAGCAGTGGTCTGGTCTCCTCACAAGAAGAACATAAGGAAGCTGGAAAGAGTGCATAGAGTGGCAACTAAGATGGTACCGGAACTTCGAGATCGGACTTATGAGGAGAGACTCAATAGCATGGGGCTCACAACCCTGGAGAGAAGAAGAGAAAGAGGAGATCTGATAGCGGTGTACAGGGTGGCGAGCGGAGTGGAGCATTTGGACAGAGAGGACCTGTGTGTGTGGAACAAGAGAGAAACAAGAGGACAAGGAAAGAAGTTGACGGCGACCACGTGTAGGAGAGATGTGAAAAAGTTTAGCTTCCCAAACAGAAGCATTGAGCTATGGAATAGACTGGAGGAGGAGGTGGTTTGTGCAAGAAACATTCATGATTTTAAGGAAAAGTTGGATGAGAGTGGATATGGAGACGGGACAGCGCAAGCATAGCTCTTTTCCCGTATGTCACAACTAGGTAAATACAACTAGTAAATACACACACACACACACACACACACACACACACACACACACACACACACACACACACACAGTTGGGTATGTATCCTGATTAGTATACCACCATGGGTGTCAAGAACTGCCTGGGAGAACCCTGGAGGACCGTGCTGCACACATACACACACACACAGTTAGGTTCTGTTTACTAAATTGTTGCTCCAATCCAATTCAATCATTCATTCATATCAGGAATACTAATGAAGATGGAGCTGAGGTATGAAAACTAATTATTGTCAAAAGCAAGATTAATAAACATTTTCAGTAGGTTTAGCAGGTGATGCTCCGGACCTGAGATTTTATGCTGCACTAATTCAAGTATAGAGATCATTTTCATTAATGGAAAAAAGCAAAGTATAAGTTATTTTACATCATGCACAAAAAGTACAATAATAAACTTTTTTCTAAAGTTAAAGAGACAAATTAAGGCCATACACAAAAGTAAGAAAAAAATATTATGTACACTCCAAAGATTCTGCTCATCATCATCAAGCAACAAAGAATACTAGAGGAAAAAAAAGTCATAATAATCGGCTTAAAAATAAAAGAAAAACTTCTTCCCTTACCTCATCAGTCAGATACTCAGAGAGGTCAATGTTCTTCACAGGGAAGTTAACAATGGTTGGATTCTTCTCAATGTAGAAAGTGTTCTTTGTAAACCTCTGAAAGAAGCCAAAAGTGCTGGTGAGGAAGGTTGTATTCACACCTCCATTCATGTCTTATCCATCAAGGTTAGACCACTGTTTCATATCACATACTCATTATCATTACACTTTGGATAATGTTCAAGGCAGTGAGTTCTGACCTTGTGGTAGAGGATCAGGTAGGGAGGAAGTCCTGTAAGTTGGAACTTCTTGAGAATACTTTCCTTGTAGGTCTGATACTCCTTGCCTTGCTTGCCGTCAAACTTACTCAGCAGGACGTACAAGCTCACCTGAAATTAGCATGTGTACGTGTGGGCATGTGTGTACAGGGTATTTTTGTACAAATTTATACACCCCATTTCAATCAGAACCCATCTTAGAAATAATACAACTGAAAAACTAAGCTGAAATATGAAAGTGCAAGTCAAATTTCTTTTTATCAATCTGCATTCTGTCATCATTTCATTTTCATGGATCAACTCATTTTTTTCTAGCTTTCTTTTCCTGAAAAGAAAGCTGGATGATGTACATGGATTAGGAAAAGTATCCTATGAGGACTGAAGACAAGTCAATGCAAACTTCATATTTTCTATGCGAGAATGACCTTCTATTCTAACCTGTGGAATGATGTTTTCCTTCTTCTCATCCTTGAAGAGAGGTGGCTGAGGCAGGTCACAGGTAAGGTACAAGAAGGGGGACTCCTCCATCTTCTCATGGTACTCCTCTGTCTGCAGCAGGCGGTTCCGTTCTTTCTCGTCAATCTCCACCGGCAGGATCTGAGGAGGCCACCAGACTGATGGGTTTGTGTTCTATGCTCACCACTTTGAAGCATATGAGGTGTTTTATGGTTTCAGAGGTTAAGGATGTGGGATTTTAGTGCAGTTTCAATTGAGTAAGAATGAAAGAGTGGCCGAGTTGTACATTTCAACAGGCAATCTTAGAACATACTTCAGGCCCAAACTATTCTAAAACACCCTGTCCTAGCCTGATGTAGTTCCGTCTAACTTGCCCTTGCTCAACTTGCTGTAATCTATCCCAACCTGACCCAAATCTAACCTAACCTTATGTGTGTTTGTGGTGTAGTGGTCAGAATGCCTATCTGCATACAGGGTCTGGATTAGATCCTGGCCTGGGCAATCAGTGTCCAGGTTATCAATCAGTTCACCTCCCTATCTGGCTGGTCAACAAATGACTATTTGGGGAATCTGGGGAGGATAAACTGTGGTGACCCAGATGTCCCTCAAGCCTTGTTCTTACCACCACAGGTTCAAGGGTCATTGAGACAGAGAACATGCATAGCTTAGCATATGCCCCCAATTTTACCTACCTGTTTTAGCCTGACCTATCCTAACTTGCTGTGGTCTAACCAAACCAAGTCGAGTGCCAACCTTCTGTGAGGAGATGCTCATGGTGCCCCTGAAGCAGCGGTTAATGATGGTGCTCTTCCTCTTGGGTGTCTTGAGGCCCAGGTGCATAGAGTTCAGGATCCAGGAGAGAATCTGAATGGCATCTCCCTGCACTGTGAACTGGAATTTCTTCTTACTGCACGAAACAACTGCCTGGAAGAAATGATGATGATGATGATATTGTCATAAACAGAGATACTGCTTAAAGCTGACTAGAATGGAAAGCCACTGCAAGAAGAAAATAAAGGCAATGATAATGACAAAAATCTTAAATACTCCGAATTCAACAGTCTATAATCCTCACCACAACCAAGACCATAAAAGACTCCCTTGGTCTTACAGAACACAGAAAAGACTATAAACAAAAGTCTAAGCAGTGTTCCCCAACCTGGAGCATCTCATGGGGTGAGACATGGGCCTTGAAGTTCCTCGGGTTCCACAGTTTGCGCACCAACTCCCCAAACCTGGTGATGAGCGGGAACATGGCCAGTCCTTGTGTGCCGGGGGCGTGGTGGATGTGGCTGTAGTTGCTTGGGTCGAGGAAGTAATTTCTGAGTGGCGTGATATTTGATAACGCCTAAAGAGTAAAAAAAATATTTGTTTCAAGAAATTGTAGCCTGAAAGTGATAGAAGTACAAATTTGTGATCTTTAACCCTTTCATTGCTAAACGCTCGCAGCGAGCGTTAGGCGTATTTGCTGGTGGTGCTAAACGCTCGCTGCAAGCTTATCTCGCACTCAAATCTCCTGCGTATGAGAGTGTTCCAACACTAATTCTCACAACACAGGATTTCCAATTGAGTGGGTTCACTAAATTTAGTGAAAAATCATATCAGCCCAGCGCGGCAAATCTACGGACGAGTAACTGGTGGATGTTCTTCCCCAATATAGTGGCATTTTTGCATAGCTTCACCTATCACCTGACTGATTCTTTGACCAAACAGTTGTAAATATTGCAGTTGGCAATACTCCCTTGACAGAATCTGAAGGAGAGATGTCTGCAGCTCCCTCAATATGGCTGATCATCCCGCACGGACCGACATAAGTGTTAACATTCAACACTCCCTGAATGTGCATGTATGTTTGCAAGAGAGACATACATAACCGACTCCTATAGATCTGGACCTCCTCTTTCCAATGGTGTTTTTGGTTTTTAGCTGTGATGAATAGTTTTTGAGATACAGAGGTTAAAAGAGACCCCCATTTGGCTGCCCGACTGTGCCTGAGGGGATAGTCATGTCCGCACCGCGCACAAGGAAAGGGTGAATAATACTATCTCAAAAATATTATAATACACAATCATGGAAACTTTCATTAAGAAGGTAAAAGAATAAGGTACATCAGATATAAGATGACAAAAAAAGTCTTGGAGTTCTACCTGTAATACCACATTGCAGTAATCATTGGCTTTGATGTTATTAAGACCAACAATACCAGGCAGGTACAGAGTCCCGTCATAGGCACGGCTCATCTTACTCTGCTTCACCTTGTGCAGAATGTAGTCGCGGGAAAACGTGGGATTTACAACAAAGATGATATCACTCAGTGAGGAATCTGAGGATGAACACAAAGTAAATGTGTTTAGTATTGTTAACACATGCATTATACTGTATAAAACACAACGATGGTAAATAACTTTGTTCAGTACTTACCAATGATCTCGTAATTATCTGGCAGACAGTAGAAGCGGAGTGTCTGGAGGTTGAGGTACACATGGTGTGCATCTGACACACTGTGGGTGTATGCGTGTGTGTTGGGGCCACGGCCTTGGGAGGAGAAAGACAAAGAACATTAGCATTATCTAAAGATTCCATTAAACCATCAGCACATTGCCTTCAAAACTGTTTCTTACGGGAATCAAGGATGTATTGCAAAACTTTGGAAACATAATTATGTACCATAACAGTGAGTCAAGTATTCCTTCAAATTGGTTGAAAGTACCTCACGTAGTGACAAAGTATACCTTACCTAGGCAGTTACATTAATGGTAGGCTTTTGCATCCATTATGTTAACATTCAGTTCTAGACTAAAGAAACACAACCAAGCAATGGAACTTCATAACCTACCTCACTACCCCAAGATAATGTACAAAATAGACTATAATCATTGTCTAGAGAACCTCCTCACCTTGGAAGTACTTGCCACACACAAGACAGGCATACACGTTGATCCTGGAGAGGGACACGCTGCACAGCTTCTCAAAATCAAAGTCTAGCATGTGGCGGTTGATGGTGTCAAGGTATGGGCAGAGGCGGGACTTCTTCTCTGAAAGGGTACGTGATTTTGTAAAGAAAAGTTGTTGCCTACTATAGGAGATGGAGCCAACCAAGTAATACCGGTATTAGTAAAAGAACAGGTGTGCAGTCAGGATTTGTAGGTTAATATTATGGAGCACTTGGCTCCTGCCATGGTTCTGTTTACTGCCTCCATAAAGACCATGCCAAACTGAGCCTAATCAATACAACCCACTGGGCTAAGTTACTAATACAGTGGGACGAGGTTACTAATCTGGATGGGATTGGACTAACAACTTCATGGCAAAGGGTTACCATCCACAAATAAGTTACACTAGGAGGGAAGGATTGGTTTGTTGAGCAATTAGTCTATATATTTGATTTTCACTCTCAACATTTTTTTTTCCTTGTTCATATAGGGCCACTGTTTGGAGTTAAAGGCTGGATGCCCGGCCTAATGTTACGCGGCAGCACTTAGGTTTAAAGCGCCTCACTCGGTTCTTAACTTTCACATCTTGACACTCTGAGGGCCATATTCTTAAACATTTCGATGCCCATGCACACATATTTGACAAGGCTTTCAAAGGTGTTTTGGGTATTTTCAGGGGTAATTCTTATAACCCTGGTGGTAATCTAACCCTTCTTCTGTACCATGAACATAAAAAAACATGTATGAAAAATTGATTAATCCCTTTTTCAGACTTTGAAAATAATTGATGTGAGAGGCGGCAGCGTCTGAGAATACCGATCTTGGATTGCCACCGTGTTATTTTGCTCGTCTATCTGTTATCAGTCCTCTACATGGTAGATATGACCTAACTACGTCCATTTCACAATCTCAACTGTCATAAGAATATCTCTGAACTCTGTATTTTAGTGACAATATAAAACGGACTTGGTTATGTCATATGTCTATTCCCGAGCAAATACCAACCTCTAACCCACTAGACCACTGCACCCCACAGCCTACAGTTGATGACATGGCTTTAGGATTACCACTGAAACAAAAATAACCAGAAGCATGTTTGGGGTTTCTCCTTCTGATTACACATTGAGGAAAGTGAGTAAAGAAAGCCAATAAAGAAAAACTAAATAAGATGGATGCAAATCTCAACTTGCACAAAAAAAGTTAAAACTAAAAACAGAAGCAGAAAAAACAAAAAAACTAAATAATATGGATACAGGAAAATCAAATAAGATGGATATAAATCTCAACCTGACTTTCTTTGCTTCTTAACTAGGTCTTCTTACACAATTTATAAACTATATCAAAACAAAGAACACACACACACACACACACACACACACACACACACACACACACGTCCAAGGGCCTAGAGTGAACGTAACCTAAAGTTTTAAATCTTACTCATCAAGTGTCGCGGCCCCTTAGTGTTGCCCTTCCAGCCCTCGTCGCCGCCCTCCAGCTCCCTCTTCACGCCCACGTTGGCCTTGCTCTCCGTGGCACCATTGGAAGGCTCCATCACAATACTTCTCCCCGGCGTGCGGTGCTCCCCGCGTCAAAAATCACCAGCACAACATGCCTATAGACGCCAGACCCGCCGCCGGATAAACACGCGCTATAAGGGAGAGAAGCGGAGGCGGCAAACGTTTGGCCCTACATAGATTTACATAGATATTCAGAGCCTAAACTTGAGTGAAACTGTCAAAAGGCTACCACGACGTTGCATATTTGTCATAACGAATATTAAGGTGGAGAAAGGGGCACCCGAGCATAGTTTTTAAATTAATCAATCGTGTTTCACCGAGTCACTGAAAATTTTCGTGCAAAAAAAAATTATTTGGTACAGTCTGAAATTGTTTATTTACACGTTTAATGCCATTATTTCTCATTTTGCGATGTGTCAGGGATCATCAACAACTTGGCTTGCCCTCTTTCGTAATGTGACTGTCTTTTTAATGACACTGACACCAAGGTCAGAACTTGTGAGATCATACCATGGATCATACCGTGTCCTACATCCCATTTTCACATCCAGGCTCAGCTGTCTCCCAGACCAATAGATGGCGTTACTTCCGCACGCCCGAGGAATTTCTATATACCACTATCTCCTTGGTCCTGCCCAAAGAGACTATATACGTTCTATAGTCTCCTTGGTCCTGCCCACCCTCGAGCCGGTAATGTATGCAGGGTGTGAGCAGAGCCACGGAATAGGAGAGTCTGGCCTACGTACTTCATCACAGGCGGCATGTTGCTACCTGAAAAGTGGTGCGGAATTCAAATTGACGCTGATACAATTGTGGGGTTTTATATCCTCTAGATATCGTCAGGATCTCGAAGAAGTACCTTAAGCACATAAAAACACAATGTATCGGCACCAGTTTGAGTTTCTCGCGGCTCATTGGATAACAACATGGCGCCTGTGATGGTTTGACAACTCCCATTGCATGGTTCTGCTGATCTTCAATTAAATTTCAGCATCTTGACTCAAGGGAACCACTTGGGGCAGCATGAGCCAAGCAAGAGTCATATATCACAGCAGTAACTTGAAATATAATTTGCCCACGCCACTAAGTGGTTGGGGCCTTCAACCAGGCCCTAGAAGTAAACCTACAGGCGCTATGGATTGGAATCAATGGCCGGTGCTGCTTGTTCTTCCATGTTTGTTTGTTTGTCTATATAAGTACTTCATCTGAATCACACTTATTTATCCCCTTAACCAACTTAAAATCTTCAACATCACAAGGGTGCCCTCCATAACACTGACCCCCCCCCCCTCCCTCTCTCATGACACGTCCCTAATGCTGTCTTCCTCATGACGTGTGCAGGTGAGCGTGTGTCTGCACCTGCGGCCCCTCCACCTGACGCGCGCCATGCCCATCATCAGCTATAAGGCGAAGGACTCGTCGAGGGAGCTGTACCTAGGTGAGCAGAGGCGGGTCTGACTGTGCCGGGCGTGACCTAATACTGGGTGGCGGTAGACTGTGACGTGGCCGCCAGTCTGCACGCACCATTCTAATCAGTACTCTGTGTGGTCTGATTTTCTATGTAAATCTCTGTAAATCTCTCTCTCTCTCTCTCTCTCTCTCTCTCTCTCTCTCTCTCTGCAACAATAATGAAAAAATCAAGCATACGAAAACGCCCGTAATTTTTGGCAGATTTCTCGGGTGGCTAGACGGCATCATAGGTTCATGAGGTGAGGGGGTGGGGAGCCGAGCGAAGCGAGCATGCGCAGTTTTGGGATTTTTTTTTTTTTTTCAATAAGCACTTTTAGGGGCATTTTGAGGCGGATATACAAAACAATAGGGGACGGGGGGCTATAACCTCCTTTGCCCCGCCGAAAATTACGGGCCGGGAAAATAAAGGGTAGCGCACAAACATTTTCTTGCTCTTATTTCCCATTAATCCTTAAAGCACTCATGCAACTATTTTTCATCGCATCACTTTTTTTAAGCACGGATCCTGAATCTACATGCTTTTCTGATTATGTTGGTGTAGGTTACGCTCCGGTGTAAAAATATATAGTCAAAATTGCTTTAGACATGAGCTGTGCGCTGATGGGGTTCATTCGCCTCGGCATTTGTCAAGACGCACAGCATTATCATGGTAGGTATTATGATTAGGAGGTTGTTGAAGTGACTCACAGATACTCACAGATCATGTTCTGGAAGAGGCCTAAGCCTGTGGCTCCAGTTCAAAAGCCTGGTTGCTCTCAATGTGTTGGCTGCATGTGGCGGTTATGTGTGCTCTATAGTTAAATCTTAGTTTCTGGCCCTCCCACACTTTATGAAGGCTTGATTCAAATTTGAACACTGTTTCAGGATTTAGGTACCGCCAACCCCGGCAAATCGTTCCAGGTGTTGACGACCCTGTTTGAAAAGGTATATACTTCCTGGTGTTGAGTCTTGATCTTGTCTTAAATATCTTCTTTGTGTTTCCTCTGGTTATTTCATCCTCCCTCATCTTGAAAATCCCTCCTGTGCATTCTTGATCGTATTAATCTTGAACGCTTCAATCAGGTCATCCCTGGATCTCAGCCAGGGTAGGCAGGTCCAGCTTCCTCAGTCGTTCTTCGTGACGCAATCGACACTCCGCCATCACGGCACAGCTGATGTTTCGAGGCAGTTTTTGACCCTCTATATATTTTTACATCGGGACGTAGCCTACACCGACAGAATCAGAAAAGCATGTAGATCAGGATCCGTTCTTAAATAAAGTGATGCGATGAAAAATAACTTAGTACAAAGGAGTTGAAAGTAAATAAGTGCAAGAGAATGTTTTTGTGCTTCTTTATTCATCTCGTATGTTTGTTTGTGTTCATTATTGTTACAAATTTATGCTAGATTTATGCAAAATTTTCTCAGGAAGACGATAGTGATCTCAGTATATTTTAATAATGAATTGTAGGGTCAGGAAACCGGGTGGGAGTGAGGTGTGTGAAGCCGTTGGTTTTGGGCACACCCACGGCCGCCGAGTCGGGCTGCTGGGCTGGCGCCTGGCATCACTCAGCACAATGCAGCCGGGTAGGGGATGTGCGCTGTAGTACTGTATGTTACAACTGTGGTTCCCCTCGGAGAAACTTCTAATTTATGATGTAGCAATGTCATTCGCATCATCGCATGGCATGTAACTAGAATTGCACCACGTACTCTGCGTAAGGTCTGACTTAAATGTGATACAATGGTTGCAGGAGTATACTTTCTTTTATTCTTGAAGGAGAAGTTTCTGGTAATGCAACCCAGCCTTCTACTTGTTCTCGCTGTCTCAGTTAATTGTTAAGAAAATTTAAGGCTTGACGAGACTGTGATACCAAAAATGTATCTGACACAGTACGCTTTTGAAGTTTCCTTTCTTTCGGGTTGGTCGATAAACTGATATGCCTGAGGGAGACCTGCTGAAGAAAAACTGTAGTAACTTATGTCATATTTCCCCATTGTCCAAGGGCCCTAGCATCTATAAATAATTTGCTTTAGTTTTGGTATCTACATAATTATGGGGTCACTAACATGACGAGAAGGCAGTTACCCCCTTTGCCGCACCTCCCTGGTGACGATGGGTCTTATTGTTGAATTAGGAAAAAATACCAATGCAACATACATGTCACTAGTTCTCTATTTTCCTTTATCTTCATTTTTATTCATGAATTACAAAGTTAATCAAATGAGAAAAAAAGCAATAAAAATTAAGAGATACGAATGCGATATATTCGTGACTACGTTCTGTTTTCTATCATCCTTCATCTTCCTCCTGTCGACTGATGAGTAAAAATGCAGGTCGGTCTTACCTTTCACCTCAGCCCCTTGTGGTTGCTGGAGAGGTCACTTACACCAACCTCACGCCACGCTGCCAGATCTGTGATTATTCTGCATATCCATTGCCTTTTAATCAGTCCTTGAGTGCTTTAGAGCCACAGAGCCTGAAGCAAACAAACACAAGTTAGTGCAAGTATATCTATGTTTACTTCATAGAATATAACAATACTTTCCATCTTCTAGTCATGTCTCCACTCAAAATTTTCTTGCTGATCAGTTCCCTTTTTTCAAATCTTCATAAGTTTTAGAGCATTAAATACAGGAGGACAGGAAATACTCATACATTGTCTAATTCACGTTTACCTATATTCACTTCATGAAGAATCACATTATATCCTGTCATTCAGTCATGCTTTTTGTTATTAATCGCTTTATATTAATCCCCATGTGCTTTACAGTCATACAGTTTACAGAGGAACACTCACACACACTTGTTTTAGTACACTCATGTCTACACTTACTCAACAGCATCTCATGTAAAATATATCTTTCGTCTCTCATTCCCTTCCATTCTTGAGGTGAGAAAGTCACTGTATAATAACTTTGGGAGAAAGTTTAGGAGAAAGTATGCACCCAGACCACAGGCAAGAATGTACTCTCATCAGCTATTTATGAAACCCGCATATACAGTACGTCTAAGGCTGCAATATCCGTATAAGGCTGTAATATGACTTACTTATCTCCGTGGATGATTTTTTTTTTTTACAACAAAGGAGACAGCTCAAGGGCACAAAAAAGGAAACAATAATAAAAAAGCCCGCTATTCGCTGCTCCTACAAAAAAAGAATCAAAAGAGGCACCTATATCGTATTGGATAATGACGTAACATTGGATAAAGTAGTAATAGATATACAGTGGATAATGTGCGCCAGCGTTTTCACTTTTTTGTTGTAATCTGTATAGCTACTTAATAAATGCTGTAAAAGAATATTGACAAGGGAGAAGGCCATTATCGGCGCAACGTTAACATGTAAACATACTCATGCACAGATTAACTAACATATCAACTTTTATAGCCACATCCGCGAATACTATCCCTCACCATAATTCTTCCTGCATCTAAAAAGCAGTGCAATTTGTAAGTATAAGATGGCAACACTGTTATACACCACTCATTAGAGCAATATAATTCGGTGATAGCAACACAACTAATACACTCTGACAAGGTATTTATGAGGGTCGCGCTGGGTCATGTTTGGGTGGCGGTGCTTGGCTCATGGTGGCAGCAGCGAGCCGAGTAACGCCACACAAGGCCACCAGAGCCACCACCACCGCCACCACCACAAGCGTTCTCTGTGCCTCCCTCCACCAGTCGCTCAAGAGATGTAACCTGAGCCATGACCAGTCCGCACCCTGCCTCCCTGACATCTTCCCTCTGCCTCCCTGCCGCCCTCCCTCCACGGACCTCATGTTTTGAATCTCCTTCCACTCTCCCTATGACCCTATCCCTGCCTCTCTTTGTCACCCATTTCATCATTTTTCTTCACCATGTCCTTCTCCCTGCCTTAGTCACTCTCTACTCCTTCCTCGACTCTTCCTGCTTCCCATCAACCATTCAATCCTATATTCCTTCTCAGTGTTTTCATCTTCCTGCGCTTACACTCTTGCAAGCCCTTGTTTCTCTTTGCTTCTCTCTCTTAATTAATTCACCTCTGTTATCTCTTCCATCGTCTCCCTCCTCAATGTTTCTCTCCTGCTTCCTGTCTCTTCTTAACATTTTTCAGTTGCGCGTTTCCCCCTCTTATCACCTTGTTTTCCTTCTTCCTTCCTTTCTTTTTTTCTTTTTTTTCCATCGTGTATTGTCCTCCCTCCTTCACTGTCTTTTAATTACTGCTCCGCCCTCATCCCTTCTCGCTCTCCTCGCTCATCCTTTTACACGCATTCTTTTCTTCATTCTCCTCCTCCTCCCAATCATCATCTCTTTCACCCATAACTTCATTACTCTCTTTTTCACCTCCACGCATGTCTTTCCTCCTATGTACATCACCCTTTCATCCCTTCCTTTTTCCTTCCTTTCAGTGACTAGCGTGTCGTTGTGTCTTCCCTTTTGCAGCTCCCCTCCCTCTCCTCCTCTCCTTTCCTCCCTCGTGGGCGCCATATGGATCATGTTCTTAGGGGGACCAGGACAGGACCGCCTCATCTCAAAGGACCAAACAAGACGAGGTATAGAAATTAATAAGAGCCGCGTTAGCCTGGCCTGAGAAGGGAAGATGAAGACACAAACAGAAGGGGAAGGAAAAAAGAATGGAGGAGGGAAGATGAGACACGCAGTTAAGGAGAAAATAGCTAGATAGAAGGAAAGGGAAGGAAGGATAAAAAGATGAGGAATGTATTTGAAAGACAGGAAATTGAGAAGGAAAACGAGATGAGGGATGCAACGAATGAGAAAATAGATGGCAGGAAAGGGAAGGATAAATGATGATAAAAAATGAGGAATGTAGCTGAAAGGAAATGAGGAAGAAAAACCGAGATGAGGAATGCAAGGAATGAGAAAATAGATGAAAGAAAAGGGAATGAGGAAGGATGAAGATACTAACAGAAGGATAGGAAAGTAGGATGGAAAATGAAGCATGCAACGAATGAAAAACCAGATGGAAGGAAAGGGAAGGAGAAAAGATAAAAAAATGAGGAATGTAACTGAAAGAAAGGAAATGAGGAGGGAAAACGAGATGAGGAATGCAAGGAATGAGAAAATAGATGGAAGTAAAGGGAATGGGGAAGGATGAAGACAAATAACAGAGGAAGGGTAAGGAAGGAAGAAAGGAGGAGGGAAGATGAGGCACGCAACGAATGAGAAAATAAATGGAAGGAAAAGAAGGAGAAAGGATAAAAAGATGAGGAATGTAGTTGAAAGGAAATGAAGAAGGAAAAAGAAATGAGTAATGAATGCAACGAATGAGAAAACAGATGGAAGGAGAAGGAAGGAGAAAGGATAAAAAGACGAGGCATGTGGTTGAAAGAAAAGATATGAAGAAGGAAAACGAGATGAGGAATATGCAACAAATGAGAAAAAAGAAGGAAAGAATATGAGGAAAGATTAAAAAATAAGAAACGTGGCGAAAGAGGAAGTAGGAGACAAGCAAAACGATGGAGACAAGTGACGAATAAAGAAAGATAAATTAGAAGACAAGAGACTAGGAAAAGAAGGAAGACTGAATTAATTAAGGAACATGACAAACTTTCCACAACTATCATTATTTTTTTCACCACATAGCCTAGTACCATAAGACCAGCACTACTACTACTACTACTACTACCTCTATTCTCTCTCTTTCGACCTATCTATCTATCTATTAACCTCCTTTTCCTCCTCTCCATTCTCTCATACTAGATTACAACAACAACAACAACAACTACTACTACTACTACCACTACAAATAATAATAATAATGACAGTAACAGCATCTGAAAAGGAAGGAATAGATTAAGGTTGCGTGAAGTGAGATTGTATTTTTATCAGCGGACTCTATAACTTTTTGAGGTGGCACGGTGAAGAAAATGGGGTTGGGTTAGTCCGAGGGGAGAGGGTGGGGCACTTCGTTGTTTTTCTTTTCTTTTTTGCTCCGCTGTCTCCGTGAGTGACATGTCTACGTGTGTGCCCTTAACTTGAATTCCTCCTCCTCCTCCTCTTTTTGTTTTTCTTCTTTATTTTTTTCGTTTTCGTTTCTTCTTTTCTTGTTGTTGTTGTTATTGTTCTATTTTTTTAGTTTCTTTCTCTACTATTTTTATTGTTTTCGTTTCTTCTTTTTTTCTTCTTCTTTTTCTTCTTTTTCTTCTTCTTCTTCTTCTTCTTCTATTTTTTTCATTTTCGTTTCATCATTATCATCATCATCATCATCATCATCATTATCATCTTCGTCATCTTCTTTCTTTTCTTCTTCTTCTTCTTCTTCTTCTTCTTCTTCTTCTTCTTCCTCTTCTTCTTTTTGTCGGGGCTTTTATTGCTTTAACGTGCCTCGCAAATCCATCTTTTTTTTCTCCTTCCTCTTTCTCTTCTTCCTTATCTTATACAGTTACTCTTACCACTCTTGTGTTCCTTTCCTTTGTTTGTTTTCTCTGCTTAGGGTCTTTCCACTTATTTCCTTGCTTACATGTACAATATTATTTCCTTAGTATAGAATGAATGCCTCACATAATTTGTATACATATATTTCATTGCCTCGAATTCCTTCTTCGGCAACGTTTATATAAGTCAGTGCTAGAATGGCTACAAACGGTCGACATGTATATTTTCTGGCCCTGAGTGCCGTTCCTCCTCCTCTATCATGTCCGCGAGCAGTAGTGACCAGGAGGCGGAGCTGGTCCTCTTCCGGTTGACTATAACAGTGATGATAACGGTAGTGTGAGTGTGTGTGTGTGTGTGTGTGTGTGTGTAGCGAACCACCCGTCCCCTGCTGTCACTTCCATCACGACTTTCGCCTCACTGATTCCCGCAGGCTCAGATCAAACCACCCAGGAACTCTATTGCAGGAATGCTCTACGACGCTTACGGGAAAGCGGCGCCGCGATCATATTACAAGAGCGACCACGACCTTATCCTAAGAGTGTCACGACCCTATTGAACGAGGGCACTAGGGTTTCATTGAAGGACAGACGCTCTGCCTTTTCGTATGTGGCGTAAGGGGAATCAATTGCCTTATCATGATAGAACCCCACGACCCTACTGGACATGAGGGCAACGAAATTATTACAGGAAAGCGTTTTACCTTCTCGCTTATGAGTTATGAAGACACGAGGACTCAAACACCTTGATAAAAGAGCGCCACGACTGTGTTAATGGAGAAAGCTTTACCTTCCCTCATACCAAAGATACGTGGAGCTATAACGCATATCCAATACATTATGAAATTGTATAAAATGAAGATATGATTACTCAACCACTTTATATATATTTGTATACGAAGAGTTCGGCATGACTATATTGATGGTGAAAGCTTTATCTTCTCGCATAATAAATAAACTCTAAAAACAAAAAACAAACAAAAAAACAGCCTTTCACGGCTGCTCCAACTTTCACCGTGACAAACCAATACACAGATCACATAAACTTCGAAAAATACGTCCCGCCCTCGCCAGCCCAGCACCCACCGATATGATGTCACCTTTCCCGTTATCCAATAATCACGTATACAGCCTAAATTTGGAAAAGGGGCGTGGCTGACTTGTAGAGCGGCCAATGATATTGATAGAATATGGACGGAGGAGGGGCTTATAAACCAAGATAATGAGAACAGAGTGTACTTTAAGGTTACAGAAGGCTGTGTGGACATTCAGAGACAGCCAACCCCTCCTCCCCTTCCCCTCAACCGTCACCCTCTTGTAGGCCATTAGTGTTTTGTGGTGGTCGTCATAAGTGTGTCATAAAACAAAAAGGGGTCTGGAGGTCTCGCGGGCTGGCCTGTGGTTGGTTATATGCTTGTGGACGCCAAGTGAGGATAATGACCCCCCATAGTAATCTCCTCCCCCATTACGAGTGTCGTCTTACGAGTGTGTGCGTGTGTGCGGGGCATCTTGTCACACACTCTGACGGCAGGTTTCTTACGCTTCATACGCCTTGACGCACTGGCATATTAATTCATTAGCTAGATTAAAGCCACAATAACGATAAGTGCAGGAGTAAGACGTTATAGCAGCAGTTCATTGTGTCATTATGTATATATGAAATTCTGAAACATCCAGGTAAAAATACGCAGCTAAGCATATGACAAGTTTATTTAGAGTATAATTAAATAATATGCACGTTATAGTAAGGGCAGTGAGGATAGTTATCAAAGTAGTCTGTTCTGTATGTAATAAATACTGTCATATCCAGGTAGAGAAAAAAGGTATATATAGCTATGAAAGTCAAAACAGCATCTTATCAATTTGTTAGACCTTAATTAAAGGCAAAGCGTGTATGTTACAAAAGTAAGTAAAGATAATTAAACAAAAATCTGTTGTGTTAATAAAAAATGCTGTCATATCAAGGTAAAAATAAGGTAAATAGCTATGAAAGTAAAACCAACACATTATTTGCCAGGCCCTAAGGGGAACGCGTGCTCGGAACAAAGAAAATAAAAGAGGAAAAAAAACCCTGTTGCGTTTATGAGACAATGAAAAATTCAGGAAAATATACGTAACAATACACGTCATATAAAAAGCTCACGTCAAACCTAGAATAAATAGTGTACAAGGTAGAGCAGGAACGGTGAAGACAGTTATACAAGCAGTCTGTTGCGTTTATGATAACTGCCGTGCAATCCAGCTAAAAAAAAAAAAAAACATTGCAGTACGATTTTCATGAGCTGTGTACTTGTTCTAACGTAGAGGAATTGTGTGTAACGTAACGGTGAGGACAGTTATATGAGCAGTCTCGAGTGTCTTGAAATCCAGCTAAAAAAAATAATAGGTACATCGCTGTACGACTTTTACGAACTGAGTATGTACTTGTAACCCAAAGGAAAAGTGTGTGTGTGTGTGTGTGTGTGTGTGTGTGTGTGTGTGTGTGTGTGTTATAGTAAGAACAGTAAAGAGCTGAAGACAGTTATCAAAGAAAGCGTTCGTCGACTATAGCAACAGGAGGCTGATCATGGGAAGAGTTCGCCGACCATAGAAACAGTTCCGGCCATAGAAGCGTCGCTCGGCCGGCTGGACGCGGGAGGCAGGAAGTGGATGATGATGACACTTCCCTGGCCTCAGAAATATTCCACCAGGTATTAAAAAAAAGGTAGCCAGCCATGGACAAGACCGTTTTACTTAAGAATGGACTTTGCAAGCTATATAAACAGGAGGCTGAATGTAAAAAGACTCCTCTGGCCTTAAAATATCTCACCACGCTTAGAAACAAGTTAATCGACCATGGAAAAGACCATTATAAGAACATAAGAACGTAGGAGTCTGCAAGAGGCCGGTAGGCCTGTACAAGGCAGCTCCTTTGAACCTAAGCTCCCGTGAATCTAACCCCACCTAATATCACTGTCCATGAATTCATCTAATCTATTTTTGAAAGTAACAATTGTATTGGCACTCACCACATGGCTGCTCAGCCTGTTCCACTCATCTACCACTCTGTTAGTAAACCAATTTTTGCCTATGTCCCTGTTGAATCTGAATTTATCCAGTTTAAACCCATTACTACGTGTCCTACCCGGTTCTCTTACCAACAGAACCTTATGAATATCTCCCTTATTAAAGCCCTTCATCCATTTATAAACCTCGATCATGTCTCCTCGCACCCTTCGCCTTTCTAGAGAGTCTTTCCTCGTATGGCAGGTTCGTAACCCTTGAATCATTTTAGTCATCCTCCTCTGCACCGATTCCAACATTTTGGTATCCATTCTATAGTAAGATGACCAGAACTGAACCGCATAGTCAAGATGAGGTCTAACCACAGAGTTATATACATATGTATGCAACTCTTTGGGTCTAACTAATGCTAAATATAGCTTGAGGAAGACTTCGGCGCTTCTGTTGCTTACGTTCCTTGAAATAAAGCCCAGTACCCTGTTTGTTCGATTTCTAGCTTGAATGCATTGTGCCCTTGGACGGAGATCAGAGCTCACTAAGACCCCTAAATCCCTCTCGCACCCAGACCTGCTTATGGGAGTGTCATTCAAGCAATAGTTATGTGAGGGGTTGTTCCTACCTACACTCAGAATACTGCACTTCACCACATTGAACTTCATCTGCCATTTATCCGCCCAGTCATACAATCTGTTTAGTTCATCCTGGAAAATACTAGCTTCCTGATCCGACTCAATTACTCGACCGATCTTTGTATCATCAGCAAACTTACTGACATCACTACTAATTCCTGTATCTAAGTCATTGATATAAATAATAAACAACAGTGGACCTAATACTGAACCTTGTGGGACCCCACTCGTAACAGCCCCAGTCAGATCTTTACCAGTAGTAGTAGTAGTAGTAGTAGTAGTAGTAGTAGTAGTAGTAGTAGTAGTAGAAGCAGCAGAAGTAGTAGTAGTAGTAGTAGCGGGTGCCGAACATATTCCCCCATGAACTTTACTTCTCTGAACGTTTTCCCCCTTGACAAAGTCTCCCATGAACATATTCCCTTCAGGACATCTCCCCCTCCGGACATTATCCACTCTCTCAATTATCTATTTAATAAGAGCGAGATAGTAAATAATTGAATAATAAAACAACATGTAATAAAAAAGAAGTATTGGAAGAAAGAGGGAAACGAAGGAAGTTTTTGGATATTCTGTGCGCGTTCCCGAGGCCCGTCGGCCTTCCATCCCAGAAACGATAAACGAGGTGAGCAGCGCATTCACAGTATTTATGATTAATTTCATAATCCAGTCTGGTAGTTTTAAGAAGCGAGTTCTAGCATCCGCCCTCCTCGCGTCGGCAGGGCTAAGGAGCGCCAGCGAGCCCAAGGTCTCCTTGGCGAGCGTAGCAGTACTGGAGGGCTCCCCGAAGGGCACCTTCGTGTCCCCCGGGGCGTCCACAGAGGTGCCGGAGATTTGCCCGGGTAGGTGGGACTCGTTAGCCGTGGTAGGCAATTCACCTAGGAGAGAAAACTCCGAACAACAAACCCGGGCAGGTGAGGATCGTTAGCCGTGGTAGGCAGTTCACCTAGGAGAGCAAACTCCGAACAACAAACACGGGCAGGTGAGGATCGTTAGCCGTGGTAGGCAGTTCACCTAGGAGAGGGACAACTCCGAATAACAAACCCGGGCTGGTGGAGGTCGTTAGCGTAAGGCAGTTCACCTAGGAGAGCAAACTCCGATTACAAACCCGGGCTGGTGGAGCTCGTTAGCGTAAGGCAGTTCACCTAGGAGAGCAAACTCCGATTACAAACCCGGGCTGGTGGAGCTCGTTAGCGTAAGGCAGTTCACCTAGGAGAGCAAACTCCGATTAAAAACCCGGGCTGGTGAAGGTCGTTAGCGTAAGGCAGTTCACCTAGGAGAGCAAACTCCGATTACAAACCCGGGCTGGTGGTGCTCGTTAGCGTAAGGCAGTTCACCTAGGAGAAGGACAACTCTGACCACAAACCCGGGCAGGAGGGGGTCGTTAGCCGTGGTAGGCAGTCCTCCTAGGAGAAGGAAAACTCCGAACAACAAACCCGGGAAGGTGGAGATCGTTAGCCGTGGTAGGCAGTTCACCTAGGAGAGGGACAACTCCGAATAACAAACCCGGGCAGGTGGGGTTCGTTAGCCGTGGTAGGCAGTTCACCTAGGAGAGCAAACTCCGAACAACAAACCCGGGCAGGTGGAGCTCGTTAGCCGCAAGGTAGTTCACCTAGGAGAGCAAACTCCGATTACAAACCCGGGCAGGTGGAGCTCGTTAGCCGCAAGGTAGTTCACCTAGGAGAGCAAACTCCGATTACAAACCCGGGCAGGTGGAGCTCGTTAGCCGCAAGGTAGTTCACCTAGGAGAGCAAACTCCGAACAACAAACCCGGGCTGGTGGAGCTCGTTAGCGTAAGGCAGTTCACCTAGGAGAGCAAACTCCGATTACAAACCCGGGCTGGTGAAGGTCGTTAGCGTAAGGCAATTCACCTAGGAGAGCAAACTCCGATTACAAACCCGGGCTGGTGGAGCTCGTTAGCGTAAGGCAGTTCACCTAGGAGAAGGACAACTCTGACCACAAACCCGGGCAGGAGGGGGTCGTTAGCCGTGGTAGGCAGTCCTCCTAGGAGAAGGAAAACTCCGAATTCAAACCAACTAACCAAATAAATAAATAAAATAAAATAAAATAAACAAATTAAACAATTAAATAAATAAATAAATAAATAAAATATAGTAAAATTGAATATAAATATACTACAATACAAACACACATCATCCACTTTTTGCCCCTAACATCAACATCAACCAAATAGCGGGTGAGTCTTTTATGGGGGCAAAGAGGCTCATCCAGACCAACACAGAACTCCAAGATATATGGAGTTTGCTAGCTATATCAACAGGAAATTGGAGGTAAGAAGACTCCTCTGTCCTTTGAAATAGTTCACTCGATATAGAAACAAGCTAATCATCGATGAACAAGACCGTTATAACAATACACTTATTATTTTATTTATTTATTATTTTAAGGATCATATAAGGTTTGATGACCTCAGAAATGCGAAGATAAATGTAGTGAAGGAAAGCTGATGAGAATAGGAGAGTTCAGGTGCCACAAATATACCTCGCCAGGTAAAGAAACAGGTGCGATTGATTATAGGAACAGACCAGGGGTTATAAAAGTGTTCGACAGGTAGGTAAACAGGTGTGGCTGGTTACATAAAGGGATCAGAGGTGCCGTAACAACAGTTCATCGAGTGGAGGAACAAGACGAGTGGTTGGTCACACGTAGGTATCAAGTGCCACAAATTTTTTCGGTAAGATTTCTACAACAACAACAACAACAACAACAACTACTACTACTACTACTACTACTACTACTACTACTACTACTACTACTACTACTACTACTACTACTACTACTACTACTACTACTACTACTACTACTAATAATAATAATAATAATAATAATAATAATAATAATAATAATAATAATAATAATAATAATAATAATAACAATAATAATAATAATGATAATAGTAATGATAATATTCTTCTCCTCCTTCTTCTCCTCCTCCTACTACTTCCTACTACTACTACTAGTCTACTACTACTACTACTACTACTACTACTGTTGTTGTTGCTGCTCCAAACACTACTGATAACACAACAACAAAATAAACAAACAAACAAACAATAACAACAACAACGACTACTAGGACGACAACGAAGACGACGACGACGACAACATGAATAACATTGATAGCAAAAATACCGCCACCACCAAAAATAACAATGACAATGATGATAGTAATAATAATAATAATAATAATAATAATAATAATAATAATGTTGATAATGACAATAAAATGAGAAATGATCCTCTAGCAAGGGTTCAGTGGGCAGAGGATCACCACCCGGATGCTACAGGTGAACCTTAAGGGATACGGGAACAGGTTTTCTCCGGGATGAGGCTTCTGTACGATGCTATCTGGGCCAAGGAACCCTAATGACAGCGGCCGCACCACCGTCGCGGCCTTCGTTTAAAAAGAGAGCACAACGAAGCCAAGGAACACCCGTCAAGGCAGTAATGCAAGGTCCTCACAGGTGATCAGCTTATAAAAGTTACAGGTGCTCAGCTTGTTACGTCACAGCGTCAACCTATAACCGTTGAAGCAGTTATTTAAATCGCTCAGCTTTTAAACGTAGAGGCAAATATTTATACCTGTCCTGAGTTTTTTATGATTCTCTCTCTCTCTCTCTCTCTCTCTCTCTCTCTTATCAGTCACCTCATGCAAAAGAAACACAGTTATGCAAGACTGCAAGCAATTAGATTTGCCAATACGTCTCTCTCTCTCTCTCTCTCTCTCTCTCTCTCTCTCTCTCTCTCTCTCACACACACACACACACACTTAGCTTCTCTTCATAATTCATCACCCTTTAGTTAGTTTTCTTCTTGTTATTGGAATATTGTTCCTCGCTTTATATATTGCTTGGTCTCTCTCTCTCTCTCTCTCTCTCTCTCTCTCTCTCTCTCTCTCTCTCTCTCTCATACACACACACACGTACACATCTTACGCAGCATAGAGTGGCTGGCTCGCTGGTTACTCATGACGGTTCCCACGTTCGCAGTAACCTGAGTCCCGTCTACACACAAGCCTTCCCTGAGGAGCCCCACTTCCGCTTTTCCTGAGCCCAAGGGTAATCGCTTCATTGTCAGACGGAAAATTGCCTCGGCCGTCGCACATGACGTCAATTGCGTGGGCGGGAGTAAAGCAGCAAAGGAGAGAGAGAGAGAGAGAGAGAGAGAGAGAGAGAGAGAGAGAGAGAGAGAGAGAGAGAGAGAGAGAGAGAGAGAGAGAGAGAGAGAGAGAGAAGGAACATAATCATAGCCTGCATGTTATGAATATTCTGTGATGTATTGTGCGCCATGCATGCGGAACCATGAGGGAAAGAAATAACGTATGAAAGGGCAAGGTTTAGATACTTCCTGTGAATAAGTGGAAACGAAGCAAAAATGTGAACGTAAAAGATATCGCAGGCGCAAATAGTAGGCTACATATTTATCTTGTCCTTACACTCGCCAGAGAGAGATAGAGCGGTACAATATGACACAAAGCAAAACAAAATAAAAACTTGCAGGAACGAAATCCGTCATGTCTGGGAGAGCAAGACATCAAGAGAAACAAACAAACAAAAAAAGAATAGTGTCGACAGAGCAACGAGTATAATGTCTCCGTGTCAGTAGACTAAATGTAAAAAAAAATGAGAGAGAGAGAGAGAGAGAGAGAGAGAGAGAGAGAGAGAGAGAGAGAGAGAGAGAGAGAGAGAGAATATAATATCTCAGTGTCAGTACGTAGAAAAAAAATAGAGAGAGAGAGAGAGAGAGAGAGAGAGAGAGAGAGAGAGAGAGAGAGAGAGAGAGAGAGAGAGAGAGAATATCCTCACTATAAAAAAATAACATCAACACCACCCGCATATCAATAAAACACACACAAGGGAATGTTTACAACCGAGATTAATTGCGTGAAATTAGTTACAGGAAAAAGCTTCACGTTCTCCCTATGCGATGAAGATGACTGAGGAGTGCCGCGCATTTCCTACACTCGGCACGGCACTGTAGCTCCTTCCTGGCACTTCCTACAGAGCCCTCTTGTCGGGCACCCCCTCACGTCTTGCGAAAGCCTCAGTGTCGGGTTCTGGCAATAAATAAAAGGGAAGTTTATGGTGGCCTATAACTCTCCTCTCCGCGGCTTTTTAAACATTATCCACGGTCTAAAGGGGTGATTTTTTTTCTTAGTGAAAGGAAAAAGAATGATGGATGGAAAGTTAGAGAGGATTACCAAAGAGGCGATTTTTTTTTTTCAGTGAGGGAGAATGATGAGTAGAAAGAAGGAAAGGAATACTATAGTGGCAATTTTTTTAGTGAAAGGGGAAAAGGGTGATGAATAGAAGGAAAGGAATGCAGAATAAGCGATTTTTATTAATTGAGGGGGAAAAAGAATGATGAATAAATAGAAAGGAATACTGAAGAAGCGATTATTTACAGTAATATGGAGAAGGAATGATGCATAAAATGAAAGGAAAGAGGCGATTTTTCATGTGAGAAGGAGAAAGAAAGAATAAAGAGGAAGGAAGAAAGAAATACTAGAGGTGGTTTATTCAGTAAGGAGAAATAATGATGATAGAAAGAAAGGAATAGGCTACTAAAAAAAAATATTTAGGTGATAAGGAGAAAGATAAATAGAAAGATGGAAAGGAATACAAGACGCGATTTATATTCGGTGAGGAGAAAGAGTGAATACAAAGATAGAAAGGAATACTAAACAAGCGATTCAAGTGATAAGGAAAAGAATGATTAATAGGAAGATATAAAGGAACACTAGAAGCGATGTATTCAGTGAAAGCGAAACAACGATGAGCAGAGAGAAAGGAATGTTAGGGTGGCTTTTTTTTTCAAGTGAGAGAAAGAATGATTGATAGAAAGACAGAAAGGAATACTGAAGAAGCGGTGATTTAAGTGAGACGGAGAAGAATGATGAATAGAAAGAAAGGAATACAGAATCTTCAGTCTCATCCTCGTATCAAATATATCTCGCTGAAAACAAGCAGATAAGTAAACGCAGAGGCTGCTGATTACGAAACCGACACCGAATTTCTTGCCTCGTTACTGTAGCAGGGACAATTAAGGCAGCCTGGTTATTGTAACAGTAACGCAACACTTCACAAGCAAACATCATTACAATACAACACTACTGAGACATGAGAAAGTCAACCCCACGACGCGCCCTCGCTAAAGGAGTCAATAAAAGGCTATGTTAAACAAGCAATACCTCCACGCACATTACAGTGGAGAAGGAGGCGGCGTTACAGGTTCATTAAGAGGACAAGTAGTAAAGTGACTTCAACGTGATGGCCGTAGTGAGGGTCGTGGCGTCACATCAGGGTTGTCTCCTCCTCCCCCTCATGGCTGCCCCTACGCCCCAGCCACCTCATTTACGCGTGGTTTCCTACACCTTCCTGATCCCTCTCTGTCTGTTATCTTTAGCTATACTTTACCTACATAATCTATACTGTGTTTTAGAAGGTCCAGAAAGCCTTTAACCAGTGTGAAATCTGGTTCTCACCGCTCTGTTGTCTCCTCCTCCTCCACCTCATGGCTGCCCCTACTCGTTAGTTACCTTATTTACGCGTGCTTTTCTACATCTTCCTAATGCCTCTCTTTCTCTTATTTTTACTTATACTTTACCTATATGATCTATACTGCGTGCTAGAAGGTTCAGAAAGCTTTTAACCAGTGTGAAATCCGGTTTGTTAAAGGATGAGAGATGAAGAGTGGGCACCCCGCGTAGGACTGCAAGGATGGAAACTGAAACGACCCAGAGCCGCGTCAAAGTGCTGAGCGAGGAGCCGTTCTGTGTGTGTAGCTCTGGATTTTTCCCTCAATCACCGCCACAATGAATATATGGTAAGGTCTGAGTGTGTTTTGTGAAGATATAACAGTGTAAGGGGCCGTCCTGGAGCATGTAGGAGGCGGGGGCGTCGGGGCGGGGCAGGGGGAGGGATAACAAAGGGCGTTGTTTGCGGTGGGTAGGTGAGGGAAGTTGTATACCCTCACCTCCCCTCCAGCCACGGGCCACCACCTACAAGTCCCTCAGCGTCAGGCCCGCATCCCACCACCTCCACCGCCTCGCCCCGACAGCCATTTAAACGAGGCTTTCGAGTGCTTGATCCACGTTGATGGGAAAGCCATATGTTGATGCACGCGGCAGGCATTCCCAAGGCCGAGGGTCTCACGCCGCTCGTGGGTGTCTTTCCCAACCACCTGATGTCGCCTCGATTCCTGTTATGATTGACTCACTCCAAGGACGCTGTGCGGGGCATTTCCACCCCCTCACACACGCCCCGCCGGGCTAATTATTAATACAAGCGTAGTCAACTCGTTAAACTACTGCTGTTCGAGTCCCTGCAGGGGCCGCGACCTCAATTACTACGAGGAGCTGCTGCCTCACGCTGTCCAAAGGGCGGCCAGGCAGTGAGGCGTTGCAGCCCTCCCTACCCCCCACACCCACATGAAGAGAATTTGTCAGCTTCATTATTTAAGCACCTGCCACCCGCCTCACTCGTGACGATTTTTAAAAACAAAATTGGTTCCATTAGCTTAGGTTTAGGTATTATTTTCACTGCATTGGAAGTCATTCTAGGAAAACTTTGCTTCTTAATTAATTGTTAGCCCAGGGCAGTCTAAACGCTTCCCTCAAAAATCAACCTTATAGGAAAGTTTTGAAATTGCATTGTGTTGAATATGCAACACAGGTTATGGAGTAGTTTATTTGTAGTAATTAAAGGATATAGCTAACAACATTGTGGGCAGCTGAAGGCTAGCACATCAAATTGCTGAGAATGCAGGAAAATGTCAATTTACACATCTATAAATAATTTTTACCAAAGACAACAATGGATGTATATGCTGAGGATAATCACATTCTCTGGAATTAACTTAGTATTTTTTTGAATATTTATGTTAATGGATATTAAAGAAAAGTTAGGTAAACAAGAACCAATAATTTACAGTGCAATAATACCATTAAAACTCATTTTGTAGCTAACTCGTGCATACTATTTAAATTCTGCTTACTCAGCCCTTACTTATGTCTAGATGATACCCTCCCTGGTCAAACTCTTGTCTCTGCCTTTCATCATCTATCTTTCCTTCTTCCTGGAAGTTTTGTTATGCAAGTTGGGGTGACTTATAATCCTTCAGACTACTACCCTACACCTTTACTTTCTTGTCTTTCTCAAGCTTTTAAAACATTGCTCATGTAGGAGGGGTACTTGACTCTAATTAATTACACATTATCTTATGTATTGAAACAAACAAACAAAAAAAAGAGCTACCCAGCAAAGGGTAATAAACTTTTCTGTGCTGGGGATTATACTTGTTACCAGTTAGAAGGGAAGCCAGCTCTACCTTGTTGGCAAAAGTTATCCCCTAGCTTAGTGTTTGTTGTGGAGCAGTTCTGCATTGGGTGGATCATTACACTAAATAGGAAACTTCTTAACCATCTATCAACTTTCAACCTTATTGATCACAAGCATTGATTCTGCAAGGGGTGTTCTACTCGGAATCTTGCCTTCTATACTGCCCCTTAGTCATCCATTTTTAGATGTTTGGCACAAATCTATGCCTTCTTAAATACCCTCCTTTGAATTATATCCATCTCTCAGTACTTTCATCTCCAATTTTTGCCCCTGTGGTGCAGTGGTTAATATCCCTGACTACGAATCTACGGGTCTGGGTTTGCATCCTGGCCTGAGCAGCCAGTGTGCAGCCCACCCAACTGTTCATCCTTCCTTTTGGGATTGTCGATAAATGGGTACCTGGAGAAATCTAGAAAAGGTAAACTGTGGTAGCTAACCCAGATGTTACACTCTGGCCCTGTGTTGGGTTAATGGGTTCTCTCCCATGGTTGCCAGTCACTACGGCCCTCAACCACTACGGCCCCAGTCACTTCGGCCTCTGACCCTAGTCACTACGGCCCCAACATGAGTCACTACGGCACCAACCCCTAGTCACTTCGGCCGACTCAGACCAACCACCCTAGTCACTTCGGCCATCATTAGAAAGTATTTTTAATGAAAACTGGTATTCTTTCCTGCTTGCATTAATAGGAAATAATTGCAGTAAGACATGTTGATAAAAGAAAAATATATTTAACACAGAAATAGCTATATAACCAGAATGTATATGGTTCATACAAACTGTACAAATCCTAGTCGTACAACACATATAAGGGAATCTGATACAGTATACATATATTTAGGTTTAAAACTTGTGATGTAATATCTAATATATAGTATGTATAAAACAGCATTTTAAAACCTATGATATAATACATAAAACACCATTTATTGGGAAGGTCCATTTGTACATAACTTCGAACATGCTTTTAAGAGGTGATTGGTGGTAATTTCATGGTCTTCATACCGTTTCCATAGGGCAAATATTTTGCCTTGCACTGTTCTAAACTGACGGCGCTGGCGACGTGTGTGTTTACCATCCTTGACAAGACGGACCTCTACAGTTACATTTTTTGCTTCTTTGTACAGTAATGGCACTAAAACATAAAATGGAATATGAGAGCTGCCTGCCATACCATTCAACTTTCTGTGGTATCCCTCTACGTCATTGTTAGTCCGGATACTCTGCCCGAATACAGTCCAGTCACTTGGCGCCCAGAATCCATTGATCCAAGTTTCTTTAATATAATCCATTAGAATTTTAAGTGGTCCAGGAGGCACTCGTAATTCAACCTGTTCAAATGTTGTTTTTATGTGTTCTTCAGGGAGGAAAGGAAGTGCCATCAGCTGCCTTATGAAATCCTTAGTTGGGCGATGATTCATGTATGGTGCAGCCAGTCCTATTTCTTGGATTTTCTCCAAATGGCTTGATTCCAATGGAACGAGCATCCTTGCAATTTACTATCGGGAGTAATGTCCTGACAGCCGACCATACAGCAACTTCAAAATCTAAAACCAATTTCTCTACTTTGCACTCCTGTAGTATGTCTAAAATAACCTTAAAAACTTTCTTATAATCTTTTTTTCTTTTCCCCGACATGAGGGTAAATACTAGAGGTACTTGTTTTATATTTCCTTCTATTCCTTTCACGAATGCATGGATGCCAAATAATTGATAGAATGGCTTTACTACTACGAAATGTAGCATCCACATTACCCGTCCTTGCATTCTTGAGTAAAGCAAGTTGTTCAGAAGTAGCGAATATTAAGTGTCTGCCACCAGTTATAGCAATATCCTTCTGAAGGAACTCTTTTGGGATGTAATTGTCATCCAATTCAAAGTTCAAATTATCTGGTTCATCAGGTCTGTCACCCTGTCTAAGGCGATTTAGAGACCGTGCTATGTTAACTGTATTTAAACAGGCTGCATCATCCCCTTCTGTGGCAGTTCTAGCACGATCCACTAAAGAAGAAGCGGATGAAAAAATGTTAACCTTCTCTTTGGCTAAGGCCTTTGCAGTAGCAATGACTTCAGCCTTAAAAGTAGCACCTTGTTGGGGTTCGTGAACATGATGATGAGATCCTCCGGTGAAAATGGAGCCATTCTGAAGGACAGTAGCAGGACATGTTAGCATCTTGTTTCTCACACTACAGCGCCAAGTTACTTTACCAGTTGGATTTTTCTTCTTCCCTGTGGCCTTTTGGTTATAGGTATAAACAAAGGAATCTACAAGGAGGGCATTTCCTCTTCTCGTACCACCTTCAACGATCTTATAAGAGTTTATTAATTCATCCCCTATACCTGGAACTTCATCAATAATGTCATCAGGTAGAATACTTTCTTCATATTCCTCTGGCAAGGCTGGTCGGGTGCTGATGTCCGGGATAGATCCTACCTCCTCCAAAACTCCCCCTTCCTCCGTCTCCAACAGATCTGTACAACATCAGTATCATCACTAATAACATCAATACCATCCCTAACAACATCAGTAACATTTTAATAATAATAATGATGATCATAATCATAATCATAATAATAATAATAATAATAATAATAATAATAATAATAATAAAAACTCACCTTCATTATCTACTGGTCGGGTGCTAACGTCATCAAGAGGTAAAGCTTCCAAAGGTGTGCTTTCAGCCATAGGGACGATGTTCTGATAAACTACCGCTTCCTCCTCCTCCAACTTGTTTTTCACTATAGTATAATAAAAACATAAAATTTACCTTCTACTTCTGAACATGTGATGCAGAACCAGTGCATGTGTAGCTCCCCTTTCACCATGGAACGATAATCCTTGTAGGAAATCCCGGTGTTACACTTCCTGTGTTGCCAGCGTTCACAGTTAGCGCACTGAATGGCATGCTGACGAGGCTGAACTTCACTCGCGCAAACCACACAGGGATATTCCATGATGGAGAATGATAACAGAACTGGATCTTCATGACTTGTAAGCAAAGCAGCGAAGCAGACGAATATTAACCCGTCACCCAAAAATAGAGGCTCGGAACTAAGTGTATAATTGCTAGTGATCGTGAGAATATCATCTTTTATTCTCTCTCTCTCTCTCTCTCTCTCTCTCTCTCTCTCTCTCTCTCTGTTTATTAGAGAGAGAGAGAGAGACCACATGTCAATTTCTCTCTCTCTCTCTCTGTGAGGCCTGGATGAGATATTCAGGAGGAGTTGGACTGAGACAAACAACACAAATATACAAACAAGTGGTTTATTGAATTCTTTAGACATATACATAGACAACATATGATTTATACACTTTTGGTAATATATACATGTATGATTCTATATTCCTTTCCTTGGTTATGAAATGACATGTGGTTTCTCTCTCTCACTGTAGTTCTTATATTTAAGTTAACATCTTGGGAGGCCGTAGTGCCTGGGGCCGCAGTGACTAGGGTTGACGGTGAGAGAGGCCGTAGTAACTAGGGCCGTAGTGACTAGGGCCGAAGTGACTGGGGCCGTAGTGACTGGTTCCCTCTCCCATCACAGGCTCAAAGGGCCAATGGGACGGAGATGAGCACTGCTGCCACGTGCAGCTATAGTATGCTCCCAACTTCACCATATTTCTGCTTTGATAGACAGTCAATGTCCTACTACTAAATCAATAAGTAGTGGTGCTCCGCAGGGCTCTGTTCTATCTCCCACTTGCTGCTATTCATTTATTATCTTCTTTTCCAAAACAAGCTATTCCATCCACTCCTGTACCGATAACTAATCCGTAGTATTTCACATCTTTTAACAGATGATCAACTTGGACAGAATTAGACAACTCAAGGTTGAGTGCTTCAAAACACAACCTTCAATCTTTCTATAATTTCAGATGGGGGCAGAAGGAAGCAAGTATCCTACACTGCTTCAATGACTCAATTTTTCTGAGTTCAACACAACTTTCCAGACATCTCTCCCCTACTCTTCATTGAAACAGTTGTCCCCTTCTTCAGTAAAACTTCATGGTCTGTCTGTCCTTAACATATAATCTTACCCATAAACTTCATGTCTCTTCTGTTGATCAGCTTCCTTAAAGTAAGATGTTCTTTATAGCTTCACCCAACTTATTTTTTTCCCTACCCAGATTGTAACTATATATGAGGTCCTTGTTTGCCCCTGTATGGAGTATGCATCCCATTATGTTCATGGGGCTCTACATAGACAGCTCTTTTGGGTAGATTTAAAGGCTTTTTGGCTCATCATCTTCCCCCCTCTTACTGACTGTCTTCTATTTATACAATTATCCTGACCCTATTCCCTCATGGGAACTATCCTTAAGGGAATGGCCACTGCAGAAGCATCTCTATTTTCTCCCATGGACTGTGAAATTGGCCCTAAGAACATAAAAGCTTTAGCTGCATCAACTCTGCCACATACTGTAACTGTTGGTGGTTGGTTGGAGGGAGGGAGGACTGTGGCACAGAGACCAGGGAGGAAGAGGTTACAGGGCATGTCACACAAACATAAAAGTTCATGTGCTTGTAAATCTTTCCATGAAAAATATTCTTTCTCTCAGCTCTGCCATAGTTTGCCAGGGTACCCTGCCTGGTTTATTCCAGTTTATTGGTGTCTAGTGTTCCTGTCACCCTTACATTCATTCTATAATTGATAGTTTTTTTTTTTTTTTGTTGTTTTTTTTGTTTTTTTTCATTACTTGTTTGGATTAGATGTTTTGTCCTTTGTCACACAAACAGATTACTACTTTAGTATTGCCTTTTGAACATTGCTTGGGAAAGATGTTTATTGTTTTTTCTCTGCCTAATATATCTACCAATTAGAACTCAGTAATTGAAAGCCTTATGGTATCAAAGACATTGTTACTGCGGAAGTGTCATTGATAACGAATGATAACATTGAACATTGAAGTTTATTAATTTTGGTTACCCTTGCAGGCGGCCGGACCCGTTGAAGGTGTGCGGGGAAAAGTTCACCAATGCCACGCTGGGGTTCCACGAGTGTGTGTGTCAATTTGATTACCGCCACCATAAGAGTTATAAGCAAGCCCTAAAGTACAAGCACTGCCTCTTGGCAGATGAAATGAGGAGAATAGACAACTTTGAGCTGTATGTCATCATTGCTGTGGTCGTGGGGGCGGTGCTGATCTTTGGTGTGGCGGCTTTCTGTTCTTGCAAGTGGTACTTCCACACAAACAGCAACCCGTGTGGGTGTTGTCGCAAGAAGAAGAAGAGAAAAAAGAAAGATGAGACAACAGAAGAAGATGCCACAAGCAGTCATGCTCATGAAAATGGGAACCAAGCATGGACTCCCATACGCCTCGTTTCTGCTAAGGAGCCCGGCAGGGAGTCCCAAGACTCCCACACAGACACAGAGGATCCTGCGCAAGACAAGAAGAAGGGGCTGTGTATGAAGTTTTGTCTCAGTGACCCAGTTCAGGATTGTTGTGAGTTCTTTGACTGTGACATTATGTGGCGCAAGAAGAGCATCTACACTGTACCTGTGTTCGGCCGGCGGAAGCCACCTCCAATGCAGAGGAGACCCACTCGCCCCGCTCCACCGCCCCCCAGGCCCCAAGTAACCCCTATTGTGAAGCATCCCGAGCCCCTGCACATTGGGTTCGAGGAGCTGGAGTGTGAACCCATACCTGAGGCTCCTCCTTCCCCCGAGCCAGTGAGGGTTGACCAGCCGAGGGCCATGTATGTGGATCCGTTTGCCTTCCTTCAGAAACCATTCCTGAAAAGCAAAGAAAAGACATCTGAGGAAGAACCTGAAGCTTTGTATAGCAAAATGAAGGGCTTTGTGTTTGGCAAGAAGAAGAGCAGTAGTGTGGCATCACTCAACCAAGTTGGTGTGTCCACCAACCCAGACACTGTTAGTAATGCTTCAAGCAAGAAGAGCAAGCACAGCAAGACTGGGAGCTTGGCTTCATTGCATAACCTGAGTGATGAACAACTGGACAAGGGGTACCATGCCAAGAGGTCCATGAGTCTTGCCTCGTTGCACATGGTGGAGGAGGAGAACACGCAGCAGCTTGTGCCTAAGGGACCAGGGAGCAAACTTCAGGTGGCCAGGAGCAGAGGCTCCCTGCATAACATTTGTGAGGATGACATTCCTCCATCAATGAGAACAGATGAATACATTGACCTTGAGGAGATGAACAGGCGAATCGAGGCAAAGATGATGGCTCAGCAGGCTAATCAGACCAGACAGGAGACCTCAGGACCTCAGAAGCCTCCTCCACCAAGCACGGAGAGTAAGCCCACATCACCTCCACCCATCATGCGGACACCAGACTTCATTCCGGCTTCGGCATACACACAGCCACCACAGCCCACAGCACCACAGCACTACAAATCGTTCCCCCCTCAGTATGACTGGGACGCCACGCAAAGGCCCGTCTCACCACAAGGAAGACTTATCATGTCTAATGGGGATGGAATGATGCCAAAGTATTATCCACCAGTGCCTGCAACCCCTGAGAAACCTGCAGTGCCAGCAAGACTAGCTGTTGGAACCCCTATTGTTGGTAATGGTACTCTGGGAAGACCCAAGCCTACAGTGCCACCTCGCCCAGGCAGCAACTCCCCCAAGCCACGGGCTCCACAGCCGCCATCAATGCAGGGAACGCTGGGGAGGTCAGGACATGTGGTGAAGCCTTCCTCCCCGCCGCCGCCACCGCCAGTCACTGCTCCCATAGAGTCGTCCCTCTGAGGAAGGCCAGTTTGTGGCTCAGAATGGGGTCAGTTACATTACATAAAGTTAATCACCCAAATATTTGTCTGCTCAATGAACACTTGTCGAGTACCCGTTTGTGCAAATGTTGTGTTGCCGATGGACTGTCTTTCATTCTCATGATGCATCGTGAGACCCAAATCATTTAAGTAAGAAGTTGCCTTCCTGTGCAAAGGATAGAATGGCTGTAATAGACAAATCTAAGCTTCCTCCCCATGATGTTGATTCACACCAAAGGGTAGAGTAATATTTCAATTGTGCCATTGTAAATAACTTTCAAGCATCATGCATTTAGGCTTCTAAGGGTATTTAAGTGTATCTCTAACTCAATCAGCATCCTGGAAAGAAAGTTACAAAAAATCATAGAAATTATTGTTGTACTGATTTTATATCCAAGTGTGTCTTATTCAGATATACATATTGGCCTAGCATGTAACCATCATCTGTTACTGCTATTCAGGAATGAAAAACTGGCAGGCTGATTATGTTTTAGTGTGATGTAGGGTTCAGGTGATGATCATAAACATTTGTGACTCACCAAAACAGGACAGCCTTGTTTAGTGTGTGATGGGAACATGAGCAGTGATGCAGCGTGGCTGGCATTTGGACAGACTGCTGTGGCTGTTTTATGCTGCTGCTGCTGTTGTGTTGCTGTCACTCCTTTGACAATGTAAACCAACCTGAAGTTCACATGATAAGTTCACTAGTCTCCAGAAACTGCTCAGCTCAGTAAATTCTTTGTATATTGTACTATTGCAGTATTTTTACTACTTTGCTTTTAATTCTACATGGACAGTATTTGAGAGTATCTATGAATGTTTACAGGGATAGTAGTAATGTTATCTTACTTCACTAAAGATAAATATGTCTTGTATTGTGCATTGTAGTTCCTTGTGTTATGATAACTATTATAGCTACTTATCCATGTACTGTTGAAATGAATTTATTCTATTAGGTGTCGTGACTAAATTTGCAGAAAAGGTTCCGTCTCACTCTGGTTGGCAAAACATGTTGCTGATAACTTTTATGGATGCTTTTCAACGGTCTGATAGTTATTTCTGTTGGAAATTTCCATGTATTTGGTCTGGCTTACCCTGGCCACCTAAACTAACCAAGCCTGCCTGTGTGATGTAACCTACCTATGGGTAGCTACTTGTCTCCACGGAATTACTAACCTATCGCCATGGGTTGGTGACTAAATGTCACCAAATTAGTATCTTGACCCCACTGGCTGTGATGGCTCAGCATGGCACAGCTCAACTCTGCTGGCTTGGCCTGCTCAGAGGTAGTGAATAAACATGTTTCCCGCTGACTCATTAATATGACAATGAAATGATTTATAAGAAGAGAATTTAGTGATATCTAGTGGAAAATGTTGTTAGGTTTATTAATATTCATATTAGGAAAAATAGCGTCAACCATTGGTGTGAGGCAGGGCCTTTTCTGAAATGTTTCAATACTGGATTTCAAACATACTTATTATTATGAAATATTTTTGAAAATGAGATGAATGAGTGAAGCAGAATAGTGTGTTGTACAAAGGATTAAGATATGGACAGTATAATTGATCCAAAGTTACATATCTTCATAATCATTAACATTTTTATCATACGCGAGGGGAAAGGGGGGTCTTTGACACATTAGAAATGCATTGCATCTGCAAATTGTGAACATTGGTACTTTTTTTATGAAATCATCCATTGCATTGTAAATAGTGTAAATATTTTGTATAATTTGTAAATAGCTAACAGAGGCCAGTTGTAGACATTACAGTAGACCTGACATGTAATGGCATGTATTTGGGGGAGGAAACACCCAGCTCAACACTGCCAATCAAGTGTTGGGGCTGGGCTGTCATTGCTTCTGGGCTGGTGACTCTGAGGATGGGTAGGCATAAGTTCCCTGCTGCTGTAAATCATTTTGTATCATAAACATGTGATGGGTGAGGGAAGTTCCACGTACTTATATTATTCGTTGACTAGAAGGACTGCATTTTGAGGTAGACTCCATCGTATGTTCCTTGACTCCTCCTTACTCCTGTTTTCATAAGCTCACTTTTCCATTTTTAAACCTCTTCTGTGACCCTCATGGCTTGCAGATATTCTCAGTGAACCACAAAGTTTCTCAGTCAGTAGTATGATCTTCCTCCAGTCTGCTTAGTAGTTACTCTACCCTTTGAATACTGACAACAGTCCTCCTCTTCAAATAACTCAGCCCATTACAGTTTTATTGACATGATATAACATTTCATGATCTTTGTTACTGCTAGTTTACATAGTTCCTTTACCATGCAGTCTTGTCAATGTTTTGCCTTGCTTAAGTGCTAGATAGTACTGAGGCAGGTGTGCCTATACAAGCAAATGAAAACTACACACAGGAAGGGAGTTTTGAGGATCTCAAGGAAATTAAAGGATCAAGGCCACATCAATCAGAGGTACAAACTTATATTAAGCCTATCAATAGCTGATTGTTTCATTGGTACTTAAGCTTACAGAAAATTTATTGAATAGTCCCGGATGATTTTAATCAATGTGGTTCACCTGATGATGGTTTCTCTCTAGACTGTCTTTTTCTTCATCCTGGAATCAACCTTTACTGTCTCCTGTGTGGAAAACAGAGAATTGATGGTTGATAATAGTTGGGCAAAGCGCTCTCACTTTATCACTTGAGTCAGGTGCAATCCCACACCCTGCCTGGTGCTGGATGTGGTGTTACAATGTTTATGATGTTTATTGATGCTTCTGCTGTTTCTGGGATCATTATTTGAGTGTTTTATGCAGGAAAAGTGTTGTCTTAGCCTTGCTGTACACAGGTGTGGGTGTCTGTTGCTGGGAGTGGCATAATCATATTGATGATGATGCTGGCACTGATGTGGGGGAAAGAGCCACAGTCAGGTGCTGCCTTTTCAGCACTAGCTAGTTTTTGTGCCAGAGTTAAGTGTTGATGGTCATCTAACTACTTGCTTCAAAGAAACTGATTAATTATGGGTGTTCATAGAGAAAAGTAAGATATTTGTATAGATTCTTATACCAGATACACATAGCAAGACTACAAAAGGTCAGGTGGCCTACACAGGACAGCTCAGTGTACACTTTTTGAGCAAATTACGTCAATTAGAACAGAATGAACTTGTGATGAATAGTCTGGCACTGAAATAGTCTGACGTTGAAATGGTGGCGCTGAATTGGGCTATCTCCTGTTCCTGGTATTTTATATTAGTTTGCTAAATAAGAAAGATGCAAGCTTGGTCTTGATGTGTACAGTTGTGGGCAGGTGTATCAAGCAGCAGGGCAGGTGTTACATGGCTGCCTCAGTGTTGCATTTATGTTGTGCTTAGAGGATCGGGAAAGCATATATTTCAGTATTGATGGTTTGTGATCAGATTCCAGAGTATTTTAGGCTTATGATTATATGTATTTACTCAGTTCCTTTCAGTCTGGCTGCTGGTCTTTGTTTAAGAGTGTTAAGGAAGCGAAAGGAAGGGACGCTTGCGTAGGACTATTTTATCATTCTTAAGGACTCCAGGAAATTGATTTGACGTCACAAACCTTTGGAGTGTGAAATGAATCTTTTATATATGATCATTAACACTCATTGGACTCTATGATGTTGCATGTACTTAGGACATCTTTTCATTCATTGATGTAGTGATGACTTGGACCATTATGTACTGGCCAAGAGCTTGTGTTTATTATATTTTCTTGATCCCTGGATTGGAACTTCGTATGGGAATTTCCAACGTGTGTATTGTGATAATGATTTAAGAGTCCTTGTGTGTGGTGGATTCTGGGTAGTATTCGGTGGCAAGGACAAAGTGTCACTGTGGCTTTTGCAGTGAATGAGGGACATTTTGAAAAGCTCCTCTGAACCCTAAACATTGTATGTGATTATTCCTCTTTGCCTCTCATTGGCTTTGAACAAGTGCCCTGAGGCTGATGAGGATGCTCTCTACCTTACTGAGAAATTGTTGGCATTATGAGAACTTGACAAAAGTACCTTAGTCTGTCTAATCCATTTATACAGACTGGCATTGATTAGTTTTGTTGATTGTTTCAATATTGTTAATTATATTAATTCAGAAATCAGGTTCTATATTTGAATTAATAAGAAACTGTATGGGAGCTTGCTGTGGCTAAATTATTTTAAGTAATATAATAACCTTTATTTTTTAGTAAGGTGATATCTCTGGATAACTTTCAATGAAACAAAGTTATCAAAACGTGACCCCTGAGATTGTACGTCACATACTGCAATTTGTGGTTAGTGATTAGTAGCACCTTGAGAGTCTTACTACTTGATTGAATGCACATGTATGTAGCTGTTATGCAATGGAAGGGAGAGTGTTGTAGTACCTTCATTGAAAAAATACTCATACTTACCAAGAAAAATGGGAGGGAAACTTAATTTTGCAACAGGAGCAAGGAAAACATATGATAGGAGACATCACACAATGTTATCAATTAATGGAAAAGTGTAATTATACATCTATTGAAAGAATGTTCATACACCAAAAGAAAAGAAAAAAAGGGGGGGTAATGTGAACTTGCATCAGGAGCAAGGATAACTTCTGTTGCAGTGAAATGAACCAGTCCCCCGTTGCTACAAGGGAGATGGTGTTGTGTGGTGGTGTCAGCAAGAGTGAGAAGGAATGCATGAAGCAGAGGTAAAGGAGGGAATGGCAGGGCTGATGCAGCACCTTGATCTTGCTGACTTCCGGGTGTTGGGGTGCCTGGCTTGTGCCGGCCTGCTGCCGTCATGGGAGTGGGACATGTATGCGTGTGTGGGGAAAGTATATGATTTTTTTTTTTTTTTTATTAATATGAAATGAGGTTTTGCTGTATTTTCGATGTGTTGCAATGGACCGTATTGGCTATACAGGCAGCGCCACACTTGGCCACTCAGTGAACTGTCAAAGCCGTACTTTCCATAGAACTCAAGTTATGTACTAGAGTGCGTCTGAGGCTGCCTCCAGTATACAAGGCTTTGGTGCCGCCACCGCTCCAAGCCAACGACTGCACACACTTTACTCCAACCCGACTTCCTGACTCTACTATTTGACATGGAGAGAAACTGAAATCAGGTAGGAGTGAAGTGTGTGGAATCATCGGCTTGTGGCGACGGCGGCATCGTGGCTGTGTATCACTTGAGACATCCTCATACTCACTAGTCTATAATGTGAACCATATGGAAAATTCAGCTTGGAGTTGAGTGGCCACATGAGGTGCTGACTGTACAGCCGATATGGTCCATTGCAGAAAACGCAGGAATCAAAATATTGTTGTGCAATCTACTAAGAATAATTAACTAACAAGTATGTCTGTGCTAAGTGCGAATAATGCTGCCCCGATAGTTACAACAGGGAAGCGAAGATTAATTATTTTCTTGGCAGCTAGTATGATCATGTGTCCTGTCAGTAACTTAGCAATATGCCAGTATGAAATAGTTCCATTATTCATATGCTGACCGAGCTCCATTGTGATAATGTATGCCATACTTTGTATAGTGTAAATAATAATGGAAATGATTGATGTGTTGGTTCATTCATTCTTTCCTCCTTCAGATCAAGGGAAAAAAAAGATGAAATGGAGAGTAGATGGGAAAGGAAATAAATTATATTGAAGCACTGAAATAAATGAGATCAATGGAAAAGAAGAGAGAACTAGAGAATGTTGAAAGCGAACAGGAAGATGGACTGGAAAACAAGAGGAAGGAAAAGGTGTTGAAATGGCCACATGAACAGAGAAATATCAGCAACAAAGTTGGTAGGCCAGGTAAAATGTCAGCTGCCATGTATAAACTTTATTATAATACGTCATAAATATATTAAACCTAGAGATGCATAAATAGTGTGGTGAATAAATAGGATCAAATAAATAATGAAGACCTACTACATACATGCACAGGGACACCCAACGTACAAACAGGCAGCAAGTCACTAAATGGTAAGACAATATACAGTCACAGCTTACACAAGTTTGTCATTCATCTCCCGGCAGAATAAATAATAAATAGAATAATCAGGGTTGCCGTGTTTGGTACGCCATGAACCAGCAGATGTGATGCAGTGGAGTGTTTGAAGTTGGCTATTCTTGGTCTGCCTTTTGATATTATTTCTCTAGTGCTGTTAGATCTATGTGGAGACTCATCAAGACTTGGAATCTGACAAAGTAAATGGATATGGGAACTTTACCAGAAATAAATAGTTTCAAACATAACCGTATTTTCTCTTTCTGGTAGGCTGGCTCTTGTTTTCTTCTAGTTCATTAAGACTTCCCAGGATCTAAAAGCAAACGAATGGACATGGGAACTTTACCAGAAGGAAATCCAGACACGTAGCGAGATGAAGAACCGTGTTTCCTTACTCTGGTACCTCTTGTTTTCCTTTGGCTCATTAAGACTTCCCAGGATCTAACAGCAAACGAATGGATATGATAAATTTACCAGAAAAAAATCCAGTCAGCAGCGAGATAAGAAAAAAACGTATTTATTCTTCAACCTCTTGTTTTCCCCTGGTACACGAAGACTTCCAAGAACATAACAGCAAACGAATGACGATGGGAAATTTACCAGGAAGAAAAACAGCGTCAGTTAACTATGGCGATGGGAAATTTACCAGGAAGAAAAACAGTCAGTTAACTTCTCAATCTGGTACCTTTTTCTTGATGTAGTGCCTTTCTTTTCTTAATCTGCTACTATTTTCTTCCTCTGGTACTTTTTCTTTCGGTACCTTTTTTCTTAATCTGATACCTTTTTTCTTAATCTGATGCCTTTTTTTCTTAATCTTGTGCCTTTCTTTTCTTAATCTGGTACTTTTTTCTTCTTCATCTGGTACCTTTTTCCTTCACCTGATACCTTTCTTTCTTCTGGTTTCTCAGGTTCACTCAGGTATAGGCTACTACTTCATAACTGGCGTGGCAACCCTGACGCTAACGGCAGGAAAGTGATAAAGGATTCAAACTATAGGGTATTCGTGAAGGGCCTTTGAGCGGAGGACTTGCTGCGCCGTCCTTTACTTACTCAAGAAAACTGCTTCCCCGGGTACAGTTGGTGGAAGATAGTGGTGGTCATGGCCCGGATGCCCTCGAAGGTCTCCTCTCCGGTGGGTCTGATCTCCTCCTTGGGCAGCAGAAAGCCGTACGTGCCTGTGGGGTGACAAGAGAAAGCTTAAGGTACATTACAGTGGCATCGTTATCATTACAAAGGGTTGTTTAGGGATGGTGAGAAAGCTTCCGAAACGAGATTGCCTTTTCCCTTTTTTTGCATGTTTTCTCTAAAGGATCAATGTCTTACGTGCATTTCTTTAAGGATGTTTAGTTTAGCCTTAGGTCTGTCATCTTTACCTGACATACAAACAAACAAACACAAAAACAAGCAAACGACCCTTCAGCTTTGGAGAGAAAAAAAAGTACGGCCCTTTAGCTTAAAAGAGATGACCTTTTTGTTATGGTAAAGGGGACGGTTCAAGAGCAAAACAGTGATAGCAGAAAAGCCTCACAAAAAGCTGCTCCTATGATGGTACAAAAGAAAATACCAAAAGGGTGATCAGTTTAGGTTAGAGGGCAGCCTTGACACCCTCTCTGGCTCTGTATACTCACTCACCTCTGTCTCTCAGCTCGAGGGTGAAGGCGTAGGGGATGCCGGCGACCCCCATGGCGTAGTCCATTGAGGATCCCGAGGCCACGTACAGGAGGGACGGAACATTGCCTTGGATGTACCTGTGGGGGGAAGGTTAGGCGGTGAGTCTCGAGGGTTGTTGTCTAGTGTTTTGTTGTTGGTTGTGTGCCTCTTGACATTATTGCTTTTTTATTGTTTCTTCTACTTCTTTTTATTGTTTCTCCTACTTTTTATTGTTTCTTCTACTTCTGTTTTTATTGTTTCTTCTACTTCTCTTTTTATTGTCTCTTCTACTTCTCTTTTTATTGTTTCATCTACTTTTCTTTTTATCGTTTCTTCTACTTCTCTTTTTTATCGTTTCTTCTACTTCTCTTTTTTATCGTTTCTTCTACTTCTCTTTTTTATTGTTTCATCTACTTTTCTTTTTATTGTTTCTTCTACTTCTATTTTTTATTGTTTCTTCTACTTCTCTTTTTGTTGTTTCTTCTACTTATCTTTTTGTTGTTTCTTCTACTTCTCTTTTTATTGTTTCTTCTACTTCTCTTTTTATTGTTTCTTCTACTTCTCTTTTTATTGTTTCTTCTACTTCTCTTTTTATTGTTTCTTCTACTTCTCTTTTTATTGTTTCTTCTACTTCTCTTTTTATTGTTTCTTCTACTTCTTTTTTTTATTGTTCCTTCTACTTCTCTTTTTATTGTTTCTTCTACTTCTACCGTTCTTTTACACGTTCTTGTTCTTCTTGTCGTTGTTCTTATTCTTGTTTTTGTTTGTTCTTGTTCTTATCATCGGCTACTTGTCTTGTTTTTGGTATAAGGATCTAAACAAAATAGGTTATATAAAGAAAAACGCCCTCAATATGTTACTCTTCAAAAAAGACAGGATGAAAATGTCTGGTTTGAGAATGGCCTGGAATGTCTTGATGGTATTCTTCTAAAACGAGTGGATTGGCTTGACTTCACTATAGTTAAGTTTGGGGAAAGAGCACCGTCCTCTTTCCTTTGCTTATATCCACATTAAACGATGAAGAACTATGTTGAATGCCTATTATTTGGGTAATTTAGAGAGAGAGAGAGAGAGAGAGAGAGAGAGAGAGAGAGAGAGAGAAATGGGGGAGGGGGGGCGTGTTTGATCTACGAGACAAAGCCGAGATCAAGACCTGACTCGAATCACTTACTCCGTGCCGTTGTAGCCCTTGATGGCCGCCACCGCCTGCCGCCCCACCTCCTGCAGCTTCTCGTGGTTGCCCGGCAGCGTCTCGGTGTGTGACCACGGCGTCAGCCACATCTGGGAGTACGAGTGGAGGCTCACGTACGCCTTCAGCTGGAGGGGAGGAGAGAGAGAACGAGTGAGTAAGGGTCGTTTGGTGGTTCGAGTCAGGTGATAAGCCGAGTTGAGCTCTTTGAAGATTTTCCCTTTCGTGATTCTGTCATTATGGTTACTTACTCTTGTTGTCGCTTCCATTAAGAGAACATGAGCCCTTGTCCATTGACGGCCCATTAGTTGTGGTTATGTACGAATGCCATTAGGAATAAAGGAAACGGGGGTGAGTGAGGTTTGTTCGTCGGGTTCGATTCAAGTGTTGAGTCAGTGGCACCGACTCAACACTAACGGGGAAGCTCTTCCGGATGATGCACTGACTCAGTGCATCATCCGGAAGAGCTTCCCCGTTAGTGATTTTCTCGATGCAGTCAGGTGCGGTCATGGTTAGTGTTACGGTACGTGTGGAAGGCGGGAAAGGCGATATAACTAAGCTTATATTCTCAAACGTTTCGAGGCGTATGCACCCACATCTGATAAGGCTTTCGTAGAGAGCTGTGGGTATTTCCTTGGTAAATGTAAGAGCCTAGTGGTAGTTAGACAAGGTTTCTGCCCCACATGAACGTGGAAAACACCCATGAGAGCTAGGCTAATCTATTATGGCCTTTGGAATTATTTGTTGTGGGAGTCGGAAGCGTCTGATATTACGTGCCTACGTGACACTGGAAAAGGAGTGTGCCGCGGCTCGAACACCAAATAGGGAGAAAGCGATCGAGGCTATTCAGCACCGTACTCCTTGGAAAGCGTCTTCCTTTGTGCCTTGATTCCCTATAGATATGTCCCCTCCGTAAAGGAAACATTGGTCATTGTCTTTCGGCGGCTATTACGTGTTCGCGGGAGTGTTCCATGAGAGAAAACGAGAGAGCGGAGTTTTTTTTTTTTTTTGTGTAAGTAAATGTGGAAAGTATCCGGTGTTGTGATTTTGTGTTGAGAGAAACGTGGACGACAGGAACACAAAAGCCAAGCAGGATATAGAGGAGGAATATCTGGTTGAAGGGTCTTGTGTACCTTGAAAACGATCTTCTGTTGTGGTTTCGTGTCAAGAGAAGCGTGAAGGGCAGCGCAAGGGCCAGGACAGAATAAAGGGGAAGACGTGCTGCCGCCTAAACACCATCCATCGGTGAGCAGAGAAAGAACCTTGTGATTTAGTTTACAATATCACAGTTTGCCGATAATCGTTTATGTTTATAGCTTCTCATACACATTGGGGTAATTGCTAATAATATGGGCACGCCTCATTTCTTCAAGAGTTCTACATAATTCGTTCCCATAAACATTAGTAACAGAATAATATAAAACAACCAGGAACAATATAATTTTGGAGAGTTCCTGGGGGAAGGAGCACCACAACGCGGCACCAATTCTCAGTTTTCAATTTTTTCTCTATTTCCTGTGTATTCACTTGATATGACCCGGAAGTTATATTGATGTCAGATTATTATGTATCTGTACTTATTGATGTATTTAATATGACGGGAAAGTGGCCGGTACGCATTTACCTCTTCCCTCGGTGAATGATCATTTGGCAACACTAGATGTAATGCATAAGAGAAAGATGTGTGTGTGTGTGTGTGTGGGGGGGGGGGGATAGACAACACACGGCAGCCATTGTTCACTTCGTCTCACCTGGTCTTTGTGGGCGAGGAGGAAGTCCCTGATGGCTCGGGTCTCGGGCTCGGAGAAAGGCTGGGGCCCGTGGTAGATGCTGCTGCAGGCCCTCATGGACGACCCGCCGGCGGCCCACTTGTAGCCAAAGTTCCTGTTGGGGTCGACGCCCACGCAGTCCGGAAACTCTGGGTTGATGGAGCGAGTCTTGCGCCATAGCCGGTCGTGCTGACGCGAGTATTCATAACCTACGTGGAGGAGAAATTGTCAGGTGATAAACAGGAAGGGTAACGACTCTAGCATGATGAAACAGGAAGGGTAACGATTCTAGCATGATGAAACAGGAAGAGTAACAATTCTGGCATGATGAAACAGGAAGAGTAACGATTCTAACATGATGAAACAGGAAGATTAACGATTCTAGCATGATGAAACAGGAAGATTAACGATTCTAGCATGATGAAACAGGAAGAGTAACGATTCTAGCATGATGAAACAGGAAGGGTAACGATTCTAGCATGATGAAACAGGAAGAGTAACGATTCTAGCATGATGAAACAGGAAGAGTAACGATTCTAGCATGATGAAACAGGAAGATTAACGATTCTAGCATGATGAAACAGGAAGAGTAACGATTCTAGCATGATGAAACAGGAAGATTAACGATTCTAGCATGATGAAACAGGAAGAGTAACGATTCTAGCATGATGAAACAGGAAGAGTAACGATTCTAGCATGATGAAACAGGAAGGGTAACGATTCTAGCATGATGAAACAGGAAGGGTAACGATTCTAGCATGATGAAACAGGAAGGGTAACGATTTTAGCATGATGAAACAGGAATAGTAACGATTCTAGCATGACGAAACAGGAAGAAGCTGAGAGAGACAATCTGAGAAGGACATTTTCACGTTACTGACAGGTCAAATGGATAGCATAAAAGCGCTTCCCTTTTGATCAGAAAGGAAAAAAATGGTGACAACCTGAACAGGATATACTTTTCGCTATTGATAAGTAAATGTGGTTGCTTCTTGATTAGGAAGGAAACAAATATATAATCTGACACCGTGAAAGGTTAGCCTATATTGACAAATGATTCTTAGCGTGTTTCGTCACCGCGTCGGGGTTGTTTACGGGACTGAATTTATAATCAACAATAGTTTCTTTCACGGCAAGGGAGGCAGTTCAAGGGCAAAACACAAAAACATATCAACAGAAAGGCCCGCCAGACGTTGCTCCATCCAAAGAAAACTATACGAGAGGCCAGAAAATCAAATCAAATAATCATTAAACAACATATTTCTCTTTGATCATCTGCGAGGGAGGAAAAAAAGATAGCGGAAAGAAGATGGACGAGAATATAGGTTGGTATTACAGGACACTCTCGCCTTTCACATCACCTATTTCTAAAGGTCAAAGAGGGGGTCAGTCGGGTTTTAATGAGTGTTTCTTCAGGTTCATATGGTACCGAAGAAGACTCACACAACCACCAGGGTCATAAAACTACCCCTGGAAATGCCCACAACTCCTACGAAAGCCTTGTCAATTATGTGTTCATGGGCTGCGATATGTCTTGTAATACGACCTAAAAAAACTTTGTCTCGCCTCACCGTCGGGGTTGCCCAGGGCCAGGATGTACCAGTCGAAGTGGTTGAGCAGCTCCGGCGTCTCCCAGCTGCCCTCGACCAGGCGGTGCAGAATGAACATGGCGGTGGCGGGCGTGATCCACTCCCGCGCGTGCAGGCCTGGGAACCAAACCAAACTCCAGCTCAGCAAAACAAATAAACAAAATAATTAAGCAGAAGCGAATATGACACAAATGAGTGACGGGGAGATACGTTGATGCGTGATAAAAACACAATCGAGACAAAGTGAGGCTAAGATCTTGAGCATCTAAGGAAAACACTTCTGGGTAAATAAACAGACAACGGAGACGAGGTAGTAACGAGTATGCAATAAATAAACAAGTAATTAAATAAACGACAGAGACGATAGAATAGGTAAGGAAAATACAACTGAGCAAATCAGTAGATAACTAAAACAAAGAAACGAGCATTAAATAAGTATAAAATGCAATTAACTTTTAAAATGAATAAATAAGCAACAGGTACACACACAAAAATATAAATATAAATAAAACAGAAGCAAAACCATTAAACAGGCGGCTTTTAAAATGAACGAATAAGTCAATAAGCGAGGAAGGGGCGGCGAGTCTTTATATAGCGCGAGATAAACTGTCTGCTGATTAACGAATGGACAGCCAGTGTGTGTGTGTGTGTGTGTGTGTGTGTGAGAGAGAACGTGAGAGACCCTTTACGTAACTCGAGGTACTGCGTCGCTATCCTCGTCTCCATGTTAACTATAATGAGGCATAGAGATGAAGAGAGATTTGCAGGCCACTTTGCCACTTTGCCATACCAAAAGAAGGAGGAGGAGAATTAGGAGGGAGGGGGTGGGAGGGGTGCAGGGAAGGGTTGCCTAAAAAGAAAAGGGTCCCGTGTGGGTTTGCGCTGTAAATCCTAATACCCGTGAATGTATATGCGGTGTTTCAGGCTTGCTGGTTGACACGTTGGCTTGTTGCTTCGAGGGCTGGCTACTCTAGTTAATGAGTTGCCCGGTGCGGTGAGTGGTTAGTCGCTTGTTTGGTTGGTTAGGTAGGTGTTTAAGTGCTTGGATAGGGAGAGGGAGGAGGGATAAAAGAAGAAAGAAGGGAATAAGACGGAGAAGAGACGCCACAAGTAGTAGAAGTAGTAGTAGCAGTAGTAAATGTAGTAGTAGTAGTAGTAGTAGTAGTAGTAGTAGTAGTAGTAGTAGTAGTAGTAGTAGTAGTAGAAACAGCATCAGCAGTGGTAGTGGTAAGAGGAGAGGAGGAGAGCAAGGTAAAAGAGGAAAACACTGGTCCGGAGATATAGATAAATAAAGAGTATGAGAGAGAGAGAGAGAGAGAGAGAGAGAGAGAGAGAGAGAGAGAGAGAGAGAGAGAGAGAGAGAGAGAGAGAGAGAGATTTACATAGAAAATCAGACCACACAGACCCCATGGTTCAGACTAGGTGGCCTGTCCTTAAACCTAAGTGATTCTACATTAATCAGATGGCTCCAAAACGTTGCTTTTCTACTCTAGTTAATATTAAGTTGAAGGAAGTGACGGTCGAGCTTGTTTTTAAAGGAGTCAGTCGTGTTACACTGGACCACTGAAGGTGGGAGCTTATTCCATTCTCGCACTACAACGTTGGTGAAGAAAAAATTGGTGCAGTCTGAATTTACTTGTCTTCATTTGAGTTTTATGCCATTGTTTCTCGTTTACAAAATGTCATTGATCATAAACAATGTTGATCTGTCTACATTCGTGAAACCATTAAGTATTTTAAAACATTCGATCAGTTTTCCTCGGAGGCGACGTTTCTCAAGAGAGAACATGTTAAGGGTGGAAAGCCTTTCTTCGTAGGGTTTGTTGCGCAAGGAAGGGATCATTTTTGTTGCCCGACGCTGAACACCTTCTAATTTAGCAATGTCCTTTGCATAGTGGGAAGACCAAAACTGTACCGCATATTCCAAGTGGGGTCTGACTAAACTACTGTAGAGCGGGGGTATTACATCTTTATTCTTGAATAAAAAGTTTCTTTTAATGAAGCCCAACATTCTGTTCGCTTTATTTGCTGCATCGATGCACTGCTGTGAGAATTTGAGGTTTGACGCGACTTTGACACCTAGGTCCTTAACGCATTGAACGCTTGTGTTTAACGCCGCGCATTTCGTAATCGAACTTCTTATTTCTTGTTCCAACTTGAAGGACCTGGCACTTGTCTACGTTAAAGGGCATCTCCCATCTATCCGACCAAGCTGAAATTTTGTATAAATCCTCTTGGAGGCTTTGCCTGTCTTCGTCAGTGAGAACCGATTTTCCAATCTTTGTGTCGTCTGCAAATTTATTAATGCGATTATTGAGTCTAACATTCACGTCGTTGATGTAAATAAGGAAGAGCACCGGGCCAAGAACCGAGCCCTGAGAGACGCCACTAGTGACCGGCGCCCACTCTGAGTTAAATCCGTCAATTACAACTCTTTGTTGTCTTTTGCTCAACCAATTCGCGATCCATTGGTTTACTTGACCGTCAATACCTATTTGCTTTAATTTATAAAGTAATTTATGATGTGAGACTTTATCAAACGCTTTCTGGAAATCAAGATAGACTATGTCCAATGATTTGATTACGTCATAAACTGAGAAGAGATCGTTATAAAAGGTCAATAGGTTTGATAGGCAGGATCTTTTGTTACGGAAGCCATGTTGTGAATCCCCAATTAATGAGTGACTTTCGAGGTAACTCACAATTTTGTCTCTAATTATGCTCTCAAGTAGCTTACCTACAACTGAAGTTAGACTAATGAGTCGGTAGTTACCTGGTATTTTTTTTGTCTCCTTTCTTAAAAATCGGTGTCACTTTAACCTTTTTCCAATCCGAAGGGACGATGCCTTGTCGCAAGGACATATTGAATACGGTTGTGAGGGAGGAGAGTATTTCGCTCTTTGTTTCTTTAAGCAGTATAGGATATACTTTGTCAGGTCCGGGACTTTTATTTGTTGTAAGTGATTGGAGGGCTTTAAGGACTTCATCGGTTGTTATTTCAAAATTAGGCAATGCATGCTCGAGATTTACATTAGTACTGGTGCTGGTGGTAGTGGGAGGAAGACTGTTAGTATTAAACACCGAGGAAAATTAATTGTTTAAGAGGTTTGCAATGTGTTGGCTCAATCACTAGTGCACCGTCCCTGTTAAAGGTCCAATTCCACTTCTGATCGCAAAATAAAACATATGACCCCGGAGTGACTCGAACACCCAGCCTTCTGATCTGGAGTCAGACGCGCTACCATTGCGCCACGGGGCCGCTGCTGAAAGAGTTAGAGAGAAAGAGATTGCATAGCAGCGGATATGAGAGAGAAGGGTCTGAATACTAACATGGCAAGCGACAGAGGTAGGTGGAGGCGGCTCATCAGGAACAGCGACCCCGTATAAAGACGTGCGAATAAGGCTGACAAAGAAGAAAAGAGTGAGAGATAGAAAAAAAATAACTAGTCCAGTCCCACCACATTTCTCACCTCCGTCGATCCAAATGGCCGTCCTGTTCGCGCCCGTCGACACCTTGGCGACTCGCAGTGACCTGTTCTCGAAGGAATGGCCGATCTCCTCCAGGGTCACGAGGTGGGGGTATTCGGTGCGCAGGTATTCCAGGTACTCCTCCATCTCTGCGGGGAAGGAGACACCCAGGTGGAGGATGAAGTGTGTGAGGTGGTGATAGGGGACTGATGTGGGTATGTCGAGAGGAATGATGCAGCGGGGGAGGAGGAGGAGGAGGAGGAGGATTGTGATATGTTTGGTGTTTGCTCAAATGCATTCAGTGTATTAATGATTTTTGTGTCAAAATCGCGTCAAACCTCAGTCTCCAAGCAAAGCACTGAGGCAGCCAATAAAGTGTTGGACTTCATAAATAGAAGTTTCTCATTCAAGGACAAAAATGTAAACTATTACTACAATAGCTGAGTCTTGCCTCAAGAGTACGCGGTGCAATTTTGGTCTTTTCACCATGCGAAGGACAACGTCAAATAAAATTCCAATGTAGGGCAGCAAAGAAGATCTCTTACTTGTGGAACAAACTACGTTATGGAAAGGCTGATATGTCTGATCATGTACTCTGTGGAGAAACACCGCCTCCAAGGGAAACTGACGATGTTTCAAAATGCTTAATGGCTGTACGAATGTGAATATTCGGTAAGGTAGAATTGCAAAGTCGTGGTGGCCGTTTAGTGTCGTTACACATAAGGAGAGACCACCTAGTCTGAACATTCACTCTCTCTCTCTCTCTCTCTCTCTCTCTCTCTCTCTCTCTCTCTCTCTCTCTCTCTCTCTCTCTGTGACCAACGAGGGGTCTGGGGCGCCTTCAAGGTCAAATATATCACAATATCAAGGCGAGCAGTGTGCCTTGACCTTGAAACTTCGTTATTACATAAGGAGATAATTGGGTCGTTATTAAGCTAATGGCATGTACGGATGGGTGACTGTGTGTGTGTGTGTGTGTGTGTGTGTGTGTGTGTGTGTGTGTGTGTGCGTGTGTGTGTGTGTGTGTGTGTGTGTTCTGAAAGGGGAGGAAAGTCATAGGATGAGTGGTCGTCTTATCTACATTATCCTATCGCATCCCATCCTACCTTACTTCTCATGATATCCTACTCATCCATATCGAAGTAGGCGTGGCATTTATGACCCTCCTTCGCGACGGAGATGAGCACCGAGGCCACGAGCAGCTATAGCATATATCCACAACTTGACATCATGATACCTTTCTCCTACTACATCCTACCGTATTGTATCCTACCCTTCTACCTTACCGTTGTAGGAGTGGTATTTCTCCCAGGTCATAGGATGCGCGGGTCGGTTCCAGCTGAAGAACAAGTCATCCTTCGTCTGCTGGTTGATGGCATCCTGCAAGTCCTTGATGACCTCCTGGTAGCGAAGGTTGTTTTCCGTGAAGACGCGTTTGACCTGGGGAAGGATGAAGGGAGTGAGGGAGGGAAGGGAGGGGATGGCGGAAGGATGGAGGGAAGGGTGAGCAAGGACGAAGGAGGGAGGGAAGGAAAGATGATGGAGTGAGGGACGAAAAGGTGATGATTTGGTGGGAATGAGGGAAGGGAGAGAAATGACGAAGGGAGTGAGGGAAGGAAAGGAGACGATGACAAAGGGAATGAGGAAGGGAAAGGAGATGATGCGGAAGGAAAGGAAGGGAAACAGAGGACGTTACGAGGAATTAGGAAGAAAAGAAAAAGGGTGGAGAGAAGGGAAGAGTGGATAGGAATAATGGAAAGCAGGAAAAGGGTCAGGAAGGGAGGGATAAAGGGAAGAGTTTTCATAGCTAAGGTAGGAAAAAATAAGAAGAGAAGATGGAGAGGGCTTTATTCATAAGAAGAGAGAAAAGAATTAAAGGGAAGGAGGTAAGGGAGGAAAAAAGGAAAAGGAAAGTGTGGGTCTAGGTAAGGAAGGAGGAAAGGGAAGGAAGAAAAGGGCGGGATAGGGAAGTGAGGGTAGGGAAGAAGGGAAGTGGGTGTATGGGTAGGAACGGAGGGAAGGGGAGAAAGGGAGGGAGAGGGAGAGGGAGAGGGAGAGCAATTTTATCTACTCAGTCACCCTTGTCGTCACATTATGCGTCTCACTCTCACTTTTCCTCTCTCTCTCTCTCTCTCTCTCTCTCTCTCTCTCTCTCTCTCTCTCTCTCTCTCTCTCTCTCTCTCTCACACACACACACACACACCGTTTATCTCCTTTACTTCCACACGCTCTCGTTCACTCTTAACAAGCTGACTCATTCTAAACACACTCACGCAATCACAAACTCATCCACTCTCATAATCTCTTACATTGACAAGCTCTCATTTTCACTCACTCTGCCACTCACTCACTCTCACTCATTATCTACGCTGTCACGCCTCTCCCTCACTCTCACTTTCTATCACTCTCACTATCGCCTCTCACCTTGGACTCAGCGGCGGGCGGCGTCAGGAGGTCGATCTCAAACAGCAGACTTCGTTCATTCTTCCGCCAGGACCACAGATCGACTCCCTCAGCCGTGTCCAGCGAGTCCACCACGGGCAGCTGGGACGCCTCCACATCAGTGCGCAGGAGCTTGTACCCTTTGTAGGACACCGACTCGCGCCCCGGCTGGTTCAAATCCCCCTTCTGGAGACGTACGACCGCTGGGTGGGGGGCATTTGAGGTGCTCTGGGCTGGATCCTGACTCTTCTGCAAGTTCGCGTCGTTGAGCGCATTCAACCTCGGCAGTTTGGAGTCAGGAGGGTCAGATCGGTATTTATGAGGGTTTGGTCCGCTTAACAGTTTGCAGAGGGTGCTTTGAGGGAAGGGTGAGCACTGGCAGTACCCCCAGAGAGTCCCCAACACCGCTAGCAGCATCATGGGTCTGTTGAGCGTCGTCCATCGCGCCATGGTTACCGGAGAGCTCTTGACCGTTGTTTATGCTGATTTATCACAGAGAGGTCGAGGTTGTTCACATAGAGTAGTAGAGAAAACGTGATGGTGTGGTTTGGTTTCACGTACAAAAACAGGATTGTATGGTTTTGCACCGAGTATGTTTTTGTTATTATGGTAAAAAAAAACCGATTGAATGAGACCGTTAATCTTGTTGTCGTTCTAGCGGATTGGCTTTGAAAATTAAGAGATGGCAAGTTCAGTCTCCTCGGCCGCTTTAGAGTGGTTGGAGCCACGTCTGGGCGGTTTGATATGTTAAAAAGTTTGCTATCGCTATGCTATGAAGGCAAACGGGAGAATAACGCTCTTTCTATTCTTTTCTATTCTCGTTACTGTTGTTTATCGCGGCAAAGTTCCCAGAAAAGCTTAATTTCAAGACTGTGTGTGTTCCTGGAAGCTGCGTGACGCCGATTTGACCAAGTTCAGCTGTCAATGAATGATGACGCTGATTTGACTAATTCAGAGTCGTTTATGTTGTTTATAGCCGCAGAGTGACCCAGAAAAAGTGTTTGTTATTTAGAGTTTTCTGCTCACGTATTCCTGGAAACTGTGTTGGCTGAGGGACGCTGATTTGACCAAGAGCGTCGCTTCCAGGACACGGCTTACCCACTGACCGGTGGAGTGACACGGCAGTTTTATATATATAGAGGCGTGGACAGGTGCAGTCTGGCGGCGGCGGGGGCGGCTGGAACCAGGTGCATCCCGTGGGCGGAAACGTGTGAGCCGAGGGTCAGGCGCTGCACAGGAAGTGACCCCGACACTGCAGAGGTCAAGCCTTGCCCTCAAAAACCACAACTCGCCTAACCTTGACCCTCAGTTCCTCCCTCCTCCTTCCCTGTCCTCCCCTGTTGTTTTCCTATTTCTACTTTCCTCTCTTGCCTTCCTCTCTTCCTCCCTCTCTTCCTCTCTCTTCTTTTCCTTCTCTCTCTCTCTCTCTCTCTCTCTCTCTCTCTCTCTCTCTCTCTCTCTCTCTCTCTCTCTCTCTCTCTCTCTCTCTCTCTCTCTCTCTCTCTCTCTCTCTCCTATATTTTACCTCACTCCCTCTCTATTTCTCCAATTTTCCCTCTCTCCCTATCTACACTTTTCCTCCCTCGCCCTATCTCATTTTCTACCTCCTTCCCTATCCTCTCCTTTCCTTCCTTCCTTCCTTCTGTCCCTTCTCTCCTTCTCTCCCTCCCTTCGTCCATTCACTGCTCCCCGCTCCTTTCTCTCACGTTATTTTTCTATCACCGTCTCTCCATCTATCCCCTTGTATCTCTCCCTTATTTAAACTTCCCCTCTTTATCTCCGTCTCTCCTCCCTTTTATTCCTTTCTTCTAACTCCTTTCCTATTTTCCCTCCCTCTTCTTCAAACTCCTTTCCTCTTACTTTTTTCCTCCTTCTATTCCTTGCCTTCAACTCCTTTCCTTTTAGTTTCTTTCCTTCCCTCCTGCTTCGTGTCTAGCCTTGCAGTCTCCACAATGCCTTAGTCCTCCCTCACAGCAGGCAGCGGGAACGAAACTCTACGGAAGAAACATGTCAGGAAACACAACACTTAACCACATCCTCCGTTCACATAATTATGATACTCCATGATGCTTTGCCACGGCCTGCGTCTCCCTATCTCTAGTCCCTGTGTCCGTATTGAAGGATGAATCTTATAACAGAACACCTTGCGCACCGTGTTATCGAGGCGACCGTAGATAAGTTACGTCATTTTTTTTACGTAATTCAAATTTGCACCTGTTACCTGTTACCTGGCTTGAGGTCACGGGTGAGGGAGTTGGTTTGTAGTAAATGAGTTGATGACAGCACAAATGACGTACCGTGACATCCAGGTAACCATAGTTATGTAAATTTTTTTCACGTAACTAAGGTTTTCACCTGTAACCTTAATTTCACAGGTGAGGGAATTAGCTTGTAGTTAATGAAGGATTCCATAACATCACCTACACCACCGTGACATCAAGGTGAACACAGTTTAGTTACCTAATTTTTTTACCTAATTAAAGTTTTCACCTGCAACCTTGATTTCACAGGTGAGGGAATTAGCTTGCAGTTAATGAGGACTCATAATAACACAACTGATGTGCCGTGACATCCAGGCGATCATAATTTAGTTACCTCATCTTCTCACCTAATTAAAGCATGCACCTGTGCCTTGATTTCGCGGATGAGGGAGTTAGCTTGTTGTTGACCACAGTTTACCTTAATTATTTCACGAAAACAAAATTACCACCTGTCACCACCTTAATTAAACAGCCGAGAGGGTCAATTGTAGCAAGGAGGTAGGAATCTCTCTCTCTCTCTCTCTCTATATATATATATATATATATATATATATATATATATAAGGAGTAGGCCCCGTGTTGTCCCCGTTGACTTCACCCGGGGGCAGGGCGGGCTGGAGGACTCGGGAGGAGACGGCCATTTTCCCTAAGACATTCCACCCGTGACTTTTTTCCCTCTGACAAATTCTTCCCCATTGACATTCCTCCTAACATACAAACATTTCCCCCCTAACTTTTTTCCCTCTTACATTTTCCTCCAAGCATTTTCCCACATAACATTTTTCCATCTAACATTTCCCCACTAACATTTTCTTCCCTAAAATTTTCCCTTCTAACATTTTCTCCCCTATCATTTTCCCCCAAAACATTTTCCCCCCGAACATTTTTCCTTCTAACATTTTCCCCCTAACAATTACCCTTCTAACATTTTCCCCTTTACATTTTCTTCACTAAAATTTTCCCTTCTAACATTTTCCCCCCTAACATTTTCCCCCCGAACATTTTTCCTTCTAACATTTTCCCCCTAACAATTACCCTTCTAACATTTTCCCCTTTACATTTTCTTCACTAAAATTTTCCCTTCTAACATTTTCCCCCCTAACATTTTCCCCCCTAACATTTTCCCCCTTAACATTTTCCCCCCTAACCTTTTCCCCTCTAACATTTTCCCCCCTAACATTTTCCCCCGTAACATTTTCCCACCTAACTTTTTCCCACCTAACATTTTCCCCGTAACATTTTCCTCCCTTAAATTTTCTCCTCTAACACTTCCCCCCAAACATTTACCCCCTAACATTTTCCCCCCTAACATTTTCCCTCTAACATTTTCCCCCCTAAAATTTTCCCCTCTAACACTTTCCCACCTAACATTTACCCACTTAACATTTTCTCCCTAACATTTTCCTCCCTAAAAAAAATTTCCACTAACATTTCCCCCTAACATTTTCCCCCCTAACATTTTCCCCTCTAATATTTTCCCCCTAACATTTTCCTCCCTTAAATTTTTTTCCACTAACATTTCCCCCCTAACATTTCCCCCCTAACATTGTCCCCCCTAACATTTTCCCCTCTAACATTTCCCCCCTAACATTTCCCCCCTAACATTTTCCCCCCTAACATATTCCCCTCTAACATTTTCCCACCTAACATTTTCCTTCTAACATTTTCCTATCTAACATTTTTCCACCAAACATTTTCTCCTCTAACATTCTCCCACCTCACATTTTCCCTCTAATATTTTCCCTCTAACATTTTCCCTATAACATTTTCAAACCTAACATTTTTCCCCTAGCATTTTCCCACCTAACATTTTCCCTCTAACATTTTCCCACCTTACATTTTCCCCCCTAACATATTCTCCCCAACATTTTTCACTCATCTTCCCCCCTTAACATTTTCCATCATAACATTTTCCCCCCTAACATTTTATACCCCAACATTTTCTCCTCTAACATTTTCCCCTCTTAACATTTCCCCCCTAACATTTTACCACTTATCATTTTCCCACCTAGAATTTTCCCATTAACATTTTGCCCCCTAACATATTCCTCCCCTAACATTTTCCCCCTAACATTTTCCCCTTAACATTCCTCCCCTAACATTTTTCCCCTAACATTTTTTCCCCTAACATTTTCCCCCTAACATTTTCCCCATAACATTCCTCCCCTAACATTTTCCCCCAACATTTTCCCCATAACATTTTCCCCATAACATTCCTTCCCTAACATTTTCCCCATAACATTTCTCCCCTAACATTTTCCATCTAACATTCCTCCCCTAACATTTTCCCCCTAACATTTTCCTCATAACATTTTTCCCCAAACATTTTTCCCCTAACATTTTTCCCCATAACATTCCTCCCTAACATTTTCCCCCTAACATTTTCCTCATAACATTTCTCCCCTAACATTTTTCCCCTAACATTTTCCCCATAACATTCCTCCCCTAACATTTTTCCCCTAACATTTACCCATTACAATCCTCCCTAACATTTTGCCCCAACATTTCCCCATTACATTCCTCCCCTAACATTTTCCCCCTAACATTTTCCCCCTAACATTTTCCCCATTACATTCCTCCCCTAACATTTTTCCCCTAACATTTTCCCTCTAACATTTTCCCCATAACATTCCTCCCCTAACATTTTTCCCCTAACATTTTCCCCATAACATTCCTCCCCTAACATTTTTCCCCTAACATTTTCCCCATAACATTCCTCCCCTAACATTTTTCCCCCAACATTTTCCCCATAACATTCCTCCCCTAACATTTTTCCCCTAACATTTTCCCCTAACATTTTCCCCATAACATTCCTCCCCTAACATTTTCCCCCTAACATTTTTCCCCTAACATTTTCCCTATAACATTCCTCTACTAACATTTTTCCCCTAACATTTTCCTCATAACATTCCTCCCCTAACATTTTTCCCCTAATATTTCCCCATAACATTCCTCCCCTAACATTTTCCCCCTAACATTTTCCTCATAACATTCCTCCCCTAACATTTTCCCCCTAACATTTTCCTCATAACATTCCTCCCCTAACATTTTCCCCCTAACATTTTCCCGCTAACATTTTCCTCATAACATTCCTCCCCTAATATTTTCCCCATAACATTCCTCCCCTAACATTTTCCCCCTAACATTTTCCTCATAACATTCCTCCCCTAACATTTTCCCCCTAACATTTTCCTCATAACATTCCTCCCCTAACATTTTCCCCCTAACATTTTCCCGCTAACATTTTCCTCATAACATTCCTCCCCTAACATTTTCCCTCTAACATTTTCCCCATAACATTCCTCCCCTAACATTTTCCCCCTAACATTTTCCCCATTACATTCCTCCCCTAACATTTTTCCCCTAACATTTTCCCCCTAACATTTTCCCCCAAACATTTTCCCCATTACATTCCTCCCCTAACATTTTCCCCATTACATTCCTCCCCTAACATTTTTCCCCTAACATTTTCCCACTAACATTTTCCCCATAACATTCCTCCCCTAACATTTTCCCCCTAACATTTTCCCCATTACATTCCTCCCCTAACATTTTCCCCCTAACATTTTCCCCATTACATTCCTCCCATAACATTTTTCCCCTAATATTTTCCCCATAACATTCCTCCCCTAACATTTTCCTCATAACATTCCTCCCCTAACATTTTCCCCCTTACATTTTCCTCATAACATTCCTCCCCTATCATTTTCCCCCTAACATTTTCCCCCGAACATTTTCCTCATAACATTCCACCCCTAACATTTTCCCGAAACATTCCTCCCCTAACATTCTCCCCAAACATTTTCCCCCTAACATTTTCCCCGTAACATTCCTCCCCTTACATTTTCCCCCTAACATTTTCCCCCTAACATTTTCCCCGTAACATTCCTCCCCTAACATTGTCCCCAAACATTTTCCCCCTAACATATTCCCCGTAACATTCCTCCCCGTAACATTCTCCCCTAACATTCTCCCTTAAAATTTTCCCCCAAACATTTTCCCCGTAACATTCCTCCCCTAACATTCTCCCCAAACATTTTCCCAGCTAAAAAATTTCCCCATAAAATTTTCCAAAATAACATATTCCCCACTAACATTTTCCCCACTAAAATTTCCCCCCGTAACATTTTCTCCCCTAACATTTTCTCCCCTAACATTTTCTACACTAACATTCTCCCCCAAACATTTTCCCACCTAAAAATTTCCCCCATAATATTTTCCCAACTAACATTTTCCCCACTAACATTTTCTAGCCTGGCATTCTCCACCCCCCCCACACCCCCTCGCCTCCACGACATTTTCTCCTTAGATAATCATAATCGGCAGCGTTACGTCATGGAAAAAAAAAACAATTACTATAAATTTCGCTATTAACTCAACTAAACGGGCTAATCTAATATCTGGTTTCAAGACCAGCTGTAACTATTACATGAACTATTTTGGTGTTATTTAGAAAATTTTCGGAAGCTCTCATTGTTCACTATTTCCAGGAGAAGCGCCAGCGGGCTTTCTATTTGATTTTTAATTGTTTTGCCCTTGAACTGCATTCGTTATTATAAAAAAAATATATAATAAATGAGGACGAGGCCAGGTGTGTCTGTAGGGGGGAGAGGGGGGTTAAGGTAAGTCGAGGAAGAAATTATTATGGAGGGAAAAAGTAGTAAGGAAGGGGGGCAGGTGGGAGCGAGGGATGGACATGAACGGTACGGTAAGGTGCCAGATAAACAATTCTTACACCAGAACATTTAACGAACCTATACCATAAACCTGTACACGCTCACTGTCTTTCCTTTTCCCATTGCTGTACCTTCTCCATAAATCCTCTTCCTCTTCTTGCCATACCCTTGATAAACAACAACAACATCTAAGTAACAGGATGTATAATATAAAACTGGAGATAGATTAGAACGAGGGTATGTTTGGAAGCGTGGTGAAGGGGGGGGAGAGTCAGGGAGATGTGTTCAGGGAAGGAAAAGAACCGATGGGGGGGAGGGGGATGGACATGAACATTACAAGATATAAATTAGAAAACTGGTGATAGATTAATGAGAACGAGGGTGAGGGTATTTTTGAAAGGGGGGTAAAAGGGAGGTACGGCAAGGGAGAAATGATCAGGGAGGGAAAAGGGCGGAAGGAGTGAAGGGTTGGTGGTGGGGAGGGAGGGAGAGGTTGGACATGAGCCTTATTGATTGAACTGATTGAAAGAAAAAAAAACGAGGGTGAGAATCTCAGAAATAAGGGGGGGGGGGGTTAAGTTGGGAGATAAATAATCAGGGAAGCGGGAGGGAAAAGGTCGGTAGGGGGTCGAGGGGGGCGGGGGTGGACATGAGCCTGAAAGATTGATAGAAAAATGACAACGAGGGTGGGAATCTCAGAAATAAGTGGGGGGAGTTATGTCGGGAGATAAATAATCAGGGAAGCGGGAGGGATCAGGTCGGTAGGGGGTCGAGGGGGGCGGGGGTGGACATGGGCGTTACGGGACAGGATGCATATTTGTCCCTCCTGTCGGCGGTGTCAGCGGGAGAGAGCGAGGCGCCAGGGACACCGCGGATTTCAACACACCCGGATGAAGGCACGGACGGTTTCCCTTATCCTCCTCCTCCTCCTCCTCTGCCTCCTCCTCCCCCTCCTCTCGAACTCATAATGGTTCTAAGAAGTGATCACGTGACCGCTGTGTGACTGAGAGAATGGGCGTGAGTGTGTGGCGAGGGGGACGAGGAAGGGGGGAAGACACATAGAGACAGCGCCCCCTGCATGCCCCCCGCCACCTTGCCACGCGCCATCACAACCCCCTCTCCCCCCTCTACCACCCCACCACCTCCCCTTCCTTTCCTACCCTATCTACTCCTTTCCTCCCTCCCCCTCCTTCCTTTCATTGCCATCTTTCCCCCCTCTCCCTTCCTTCTCTTCTCTCCATCCTCCCATTCCCTCCCTCCCCTCTCCTCCCCCTCTTCCATCCCCTCCTTTCTCTGTCTCCCCTCCCCCTTCCCTCCTCTCTCTCCCTCCTTCCTTTTCCTGCCTCCCCTCCCCCCTCTCTCCTCTCTCCCTTCATCGGTTCCCTGCTTCCCCTTATTTTCATTCATTCTCGCACTATTCTTATCCTTCTCTCCTTCCTTTCCTTCCCCTTTCTTCTCTTTATCATCCTCCCATCCCTCCTTTCCTGTACCTCTTCTTCCAAACGTGACTCAGGGAATACGAAAACAAGATAGCAGCTATTTTCACGCCTTAACTGACATCCTTGGCGAGTGGGCGGATTTTTTGGGTGATGCGCTCCTGTTTGTGATGCGAGGGGCGTTGTGGGGAAGACGAGGCCGAGAGTGACGCAAGCAAGCAGAGGGGGGAGACGAGCGAGGAGGAGGTAGGCGGGCAGGGAAGGATGGGTGGAGGGTGGAGTGAACACGGCAACAGGCATTTCTCCAACCCACACAGACCTTCTAGATTCTAGAACATCCCCACCCCCAGATACTGACAAGCACTGAGGAGACAAAGTGGAGACATGGGTGTGGCACGAGGGGGCAGAGAAAGGTTGAACAGGATGGAAACGTGGTGGAACAGGATCAAAACAAGGGGTGGAACGGAGTGTGGGAATAGGATGTGGAACATGAGATAGAAACAGAGGGCAGAGACATTCTGAAACAGTGTGCAACAAGGGATGGAGAAGTGTGGAGACAGGGTGGAAACGGGGTTTTTACAAGGTGGAAGAAGGGATAGAAAATTGTGGAGTCAGAAGTGGAACAGGAGGAATAGAGATGGAACAAGGTCAGGAAAGTAAATGAAACAGGTGGAGAGAGATGGACCAGGGTTGACATGAAGTGAAATAGGATTGAGATGGTGGAATAGGGTGAAGAGGTGAAAGTTGGGTAGTTTTTTCTTTTTTTTTAGGTGTTGCGTGTAGCGCCGGTAGGGTTTCTTGAGGTGTCTCTTGGACCCGTCAGTGGGGCAGGCGAATTTTATTTATTGTGGCTGCCGTGATGTATGACTCTTGCTTGGCCCACGCTGCCCCCCGGTGCTCCTCTTTATCGAAGTCGCTGAAGTTTGGCTTGATTGAAGACCTGGGCAGCATGTAGGTAATCTTCCGCCACTTGGCGGTGATTGAAAATTGTCAGCGTGCATCGGTGGTACTCGGACCTAGGTCCCCGGGCTCACCACGCCCGCACGCTGACCGCTCGGCCACCGCCTTCCCGTAGGATGGTGAAGAGATAAAAGATGGGTGCAGTGTTCCCAGTGGGAAATATGAAAGCGTAACATCTGGTAGCAAAAAGTAACATTTCTGATATCTGATCAGACGTTTGAAAAGTAACTTATATTCATCTATTCTATTTATACCCAGATTGCAGCTAATTTACCCAAAAAATACTAATTTTCTGTTTTTCGTCCATCCAGACAGACGAACTTATGTAGTAATTATTGGTGGTGAAGCTCAAATGTTAGTGCGAGGTTTAGTTCCTTCTGTTTTAAAGATCTTTTTTGTCATTTTTAAAGCGACCAGGCGGCCCCTCTGGTTACTTAAAAATCCTCATGCATTTGTTATGAGGTTTTGCAGTAGAATAATGGTATACTTTTCATTCCTTTTGGAAACTATGACGATGTGGCATCACTGCGAAAGAAATGGCACCCATTTGGGTCGGGTGATAAGCCAAAAGATAAGATAGTGCGTGAGTTGCCCACTGCTTTGTCGAGAGGAAAAATATATACGCCTCGCTGCCCTTCACTCGTTGCATACTTTTACAATGCCAAGAAGAAGCAGACACGCTAAGAAAAAAAAAATCTGTTAGGAACTCCAGAGCAGCGCGGGAGAGAAGGAAAGAAGAGAGAACGAGACGCGAGTCACCGCATCGTGTCCAGCCTGCCCCTCCTCCAGTGTCGCCTGCAGCTCTGTCACTCCCTCCCTCAGCCTGTTTCCTCTCTTTCCTTCACGCCACTGCTTCAACCTGCTTCCACATCTTCCTGCACACCGCAGCCATTACGTCCAGAGTAACGATAGAACAATATGCACCAAGTACGTAAGCTACAGGAAGTGAACCTTCTAATGATCATTCTCCATCGCTCCAACTTCTGTATCAAGCAGCATCACGTAAAGTAGCTGATGCATCAACAGTAATTATGTTCAGTGTGGCAGTGATGGAAGAGAGGATGGGAAGAAAGTAGAAAAGCCAAACAGAAAAGAAGGGAATTGATGTGTAGAGTAAATGCTACCAACCAGAGGAGCACTGGCACCAGTCCCACCAGTACATCATACTGGCACATCCGGCACAATGTATTATGCAATAAGTAATATTTGCTTTATTTTGAGGGACTGTAAAGTGTTGTGGATGAGTCCTGATATGTGATAATCCTTATTGCCTAAATATATTCAGGCATTTTTCGTGATAAAGGTACTCAAACTTTTAAGAGCATTCTTCTCATTTTTTTTAATTCAATGAAGAATGACGCTGAAAGAAACAATCGAATATCAACCATTGAAGTTTTGGCCAATAGGCTGAGGAATCAAAGGAGAAGACCTGGGCGTCAGATTATAATTTTTTACTCTATCTTAACATATTGGATTATGATGGAAGTGTGTGGTGTGGTTACTACTCCCCCGAGGGAACTGATATGCGTGGATACCCACTGTACAAACTTGCCACAGCAATAACCCCGCCACCAATTAACACACTTGAGTACACGCGAGGTGGGACACACGGCACAGGTGAAGTCTCCCGCAAGGGCTGCACCAGGAGAGGAGTCGAGGACGGAAGCAGCGGGCAGAGCCAGTGGTCTAATATTAACTATTTTAAACTTTTCTGGCGGCTGTGCTTAGCAGAAATGATATACAACAAAACTGTGTTAAATAAATAAACTCAAATTGTTATTGATAAAGCCTTAGCAAATTAAAGTTTGGCATTTTTTCTTAAAATCAACAAAAAAAAAACATGGAAAGGAACAACTTTACAACAGAAATTAAGAATAATGAATTAATGTACGCTTCGAGAACAACAATATGATAAGTCAGCCAACCTCGTAAGTTGAATGTTAACGATACCCCAGAATATGGGCCTTGATAGACATTACCTCAGCCATGAAAACTCAATAATGTTATTTATTTTAGTTAATGAATCAAGTGATCTGAATTCAGAAATTCTCTCTCTCTCTCTCTCTCTCTCTCTCTCTCTCTCTCTCTCTCTCTCTCTCTCTCTCTCTCTCTCTCTCTCTCTCTCTCTCTCTCTCTCTCTCTCTCTCCAAATCAGCCAAGATATTGGATGAATACCCGATACGTAAAAAAAGCTTTTTAACACCAGTGTTTATACAAGAATAATGCACTAGAACCAGCTTATGCGCATTCAAAATAGTCTACTTTGTAAGTATGCAGTAGAGTGTAATACTCACCTTAATTTGGCCTCTAAACTGATTCGTTTTCTTGACGAACTGAGAGAAACGCTCAGCCACAGCCACCCGTATCTGACGAGCGTATCTGACGAACGCCTCGGCAGATCTAGCATCCAACTCCTACCCGCCACCTTATCCTTTCCCGGCTAATAATTTGTCTGGGGACTTTTTCTACAGAATAAATCAGCATTAAAAAAATCTACAATACTCATTTGAAAAACGAAAACCCAGGGCTTGGGGAAAGAGCCAATCATAAGTTATAACAAAGTGAGTAGCATACATTATAATTACAGGAAAGGCAACATTTCGGTTTTGCTGCACAGTTGTAGGAGGAGGGATGGAGAAATGGGGAGAGGAGAAACGGCCAGGGGAAGGGGCAGGGGAGGGGAAGGAAATTGGTTATCAACTTATCACTCACTTCAGGATTAGGAGTATTTGAGTAGGGGAGAGGGGTGTGGGAGAGGATGGGCTGGGGGAGAGGGAAGGGAGTGGTTGGAGAGAATTGCTAAAGAACCTAGATTTGCATGATTTCAGGAAAAAAAAACACCAACACTCCAAGTTCTCAGCCCAAAAGCCAAGATCTACCGGCCAGTACTTGTTTTCCTTATGCTTAAACGCCATAAGGACGGAAACATTAGCCCTCTTCTGCACGTTCGTTTAAGCCTTAGTAAAACGTAACAAAAATTGCTAAAACCTGATAAAAAAGTAACAAATTGTAGGCTTATTATCAATTTTGTAACCTTATTGTCAGCATCGTAAAAAGGGACAGCTTATCTAAAAAAGTAGCAAAATCTTACTTTCGTAGTAGGGATGTGCACCGGTATCCGGTATACCGGAATACCGGTATTTTAGTTTTGGTATTACCGGTATCAGCAACACTTCGGTATACCGGTAACGGTATTTTTATCACATCGGTATACCGCTATACCGGTATTTTTTCGTCGGTATTTTTTCGGTACTTTTTCTTTTGTACAGCACTGAATGCACCAACCCCATAAATATAACAACTATTCAACTACGTAAATACAAAGGCACTGACTCGTGACTTCACTGGTGGCTACTAGAGGTCGAAACGTGGGCCGCGTAGCACCTCGATATTCAGGGCTCCCGCGCGCAATTAATTTTGAAACGGCATCAGTGAATATGACATGATTGATATAGTCGAACCAGCAAATGGCCATCCCACGAATAATGGGGGATTTTTTTTTTCCATCTTTGTCTTCATTCTTCATCTTTTCATCTGTCTTTGTTTTTACTTGAACGCTTATATAGTACCGCACGAGATATGAGTAGACTATTATTACTTTTATTTTATAAGCATTAGTATTACCATCATTATGATGCAGTTTTCTTAATAAAGCATTTATTATTATTATTATTATTATTATTATTATTATTATTATTATTATTATTATTATTATTATTATTATTATTATTATTATTATTATTATTATTATTATTATTATTATTATTATTATTATTATTATTATTTATTACTATTATTATTATTATTATTATTATTATTATTATTATTATTATTATTATTATTATTATTATTATTATTATTATTATTATTATTATTATTATTATTATTATTATTATTATTATTATTATTATTATTATTATTATTATTATTATTATTATTATTATTATTATTATTATTATTATTATTATTATTATTGTTATTATTATTATTATTATTATTATTATTATTATTATTATTATTATTATTATTATTATTATTATTATTATTATTATTATTATTATCATCATTATCAGTATTATTCCTATTATTATTGATATTATTATGATTATTATCATCATCATCATCATCATCATCATCATCATCATCATCATCATCATCATCATCATCATCATCATCATCATCATCATCATCATCATCATCATCATCATCATCATCATCATCATCATCATCATCATCATCATCATCATCATCATCATCATCATCATCATCATCATCATCATCATCATCATCATCATCATCATCATCATCATTATTATTATTATTATTATTATTATTATTATTATTATTATTATTATTATTATTATTATTATTATTATTATTATTATTATTATTATTATTATTATTATTATTATTATTATTATTATTATTATTATTATTATTATTATTATTATTATTATTATTATTATTATTATTATCATTATTGCTAATAATATTATTATTACACACAAACCCCAAAATAAATGTTTAAGGTTGAATTTTTTTCATTATGTTGAAAAATAATACAAGTTAGAAGTCACCTAAAACTTCCTTGTGCGATTGTAGTGTTACATGTTGTACGAGAATAGACAAAGAAATTTTTTTCCATTTCAAAAGTAAATACTGTTATCGGTATTACCGGTATTTTTTAGGAAATACTGGTAGTACCGGTATCATGACTTATACCGGGAAGAGGCGTTCCGGTATTATTTCAGAAAACCGGTATCGGCAATACCGGTATTTGTGTCGATACCGCACATCCCTATATTGTAACAACACTGTTAACACTGGATGGGTGGACGATGTGGGAGGGGAGGGAACAGAGCAACGGGTATTTATCACCCTCCCACGTGCCTTCCCCACACGCCCCAGCCCGCGGGTGTGACGAATGGTCGGAATTTTGAAGGATTTTGGGTCAAACTATTTCCTGGAATCATCGCGTGAAGGGTAGCAGAGAACAGGATATTTTGGGAACTCGGCAACACTCTCTCTCTCTCTCTCTCTCTCTCTCTCTCTCTCTCTCTCTCTCTCTCTCTCTCTCTCTCTCTCTCTCTCTCTCTCTCTCTCTCTCTCTCTCTCTCTCTCTCTCTCTCTTCCTCCTATTTCTTTCTACATAACTAATACTTCTACGTTTCCATCTTAATCCTTCTCCTCCTCCTTCTCTTCTTCTTGCTTCTCGTTCTCTTCTGTTCCTTCTGCTCTACTTCTGTTCCTCCTCCTCCTCCTCTTCCTCAACCTCCTCCTCCTCTTCCTCCTCCTCCTCCTCCTCCTCCTCCTCCGCTTCCTCCTCCTCCTCCTCCTCCTCCTCCTCCTCCTCCTCCTCCTCCTCCTCCTCCTCCTCCTCCTCCTCTTCCTCCTCCTCCTCCTCCTCTTCTCTCTGCATGACAACTGGGAGGTAACACGTGTCCAGTTTTCCCAAAATTTCGTGACGTCAACAACCTTCTTATCGATGGCCGAGGTATCGTGTTTAATTCCTGTGTATCATATCGTGTGTGTGTGTGTGTGTGTGTGTGTGTGTGTGTGTGTGTGTGTGTACGCGCGCCAGTCACGTATTGAAGTCTCTCTCTCTCTCTCTCTCTCTCTCTCTCTCTCTCTCTCTCTCTCTCTCTCTCTCTCTCTCTCTCTCTCTCTCTCTCTCTCTCTCTCTCTCTCTCTCTCTCTCTCACACACACACACACACACACACACACACACACACACACACACACATATAAACAAACAACACACACGCACACACACACACACACACACACAGAGCAGCCATTGTTAAAGAGAGGATAACTTCTGAATGTCAATGAACGTGATCCATGCACGCTTCGCCCTGCCTCCAAGCGCCCCCAGCTGGCCAGCCTCAGACGTTCCTTCACCCCAAGCGGCGTCTGTATTATGTAAGGGACAGACGGAGAGGCGACAGAGAGATACAGGGGACGGAAGTGACGGGAGAGACAGAACACTTTTTTTTGGGGGGGGGAGGATGAGGTTGAAGCTAATTTTTAAGATTTTTTTTCTTTTTTTAGGTTTTTAATAGTAAGGAGGGTGAGGATAAAGAGATGGGGGATGGATGCAAGATGTTATAGGGATGTTGAGGAGAGGGAGAACGAAATGATGCTTCAGAGAGAGAGAGAGAGAGAGAGAGAGAGAGAGAGAGAGAGAGAGAGAGAGAGATGAATGTAACGGAAGTGACTAGAGAAACATGACAACTTTTTTGGGGGAATGAGGTTGAGGTTGCGGTCCGGGTTTTTTTTTTATTTACTATTATTTTTATTCATTAGATGAGAAAGTAAGGTGATAAATGATGACGTAATTTCACGCTCTAAGTGACGGCTCAGGTGGTCTGGTTCAGAATCTATTACTGAAAGGTTGCGTCTTTTTTTTGGATTGGTATAAAAGATTCGTTCATTCCCTAAAGATATGTTTATGACTGTGTGTGTGTGTGTGTGTGTGTGTGTGTGTGTGTGTGTGTGTGTGTGTGTGTGTGTGTGCAGATTTATCACAATTTTTTAAAACACCAATTTCACATTAATTTCCACTAACTACCTAAGAAATACCTATTGTGTGTGTGTGTGTGTGTGTGTGTGTGTGTGTGTGTGTGTACAGGTGTGTCGGACAGGTGTATTAAACAAGGGTGAGCGTTGGAAGGGGTGGTCTGGTCTGAGTTGTGCCATCGGAGCATCGGTGTTGCCATGGAAAAAGTTTACATAATGTGTTTGTTATTTTTCCCACAGTTTATGAGCGGTGCGTGAAAGTGGCGTGACCGGCGCGTAGAGTTGTGTGGATGTGTTGGTGAGGATGGCGGTGGTGATGGGGGTGACGGAGGGAAAGAAAACGGAGAAAAGGGGCAAGGAAAGATGGTAGTAAGGATATTGATGATGATGGTGAGGGAGAGAGGGAAGGTAGGAAGACAGAGAAAAAAGGGGAACGCGGGAGGGAGGAGAACCAAAGAGGAGGGGAATAGAAAAGGGTAGGAGAAGAGAGAGAGGGGAAAATGGCAGGAGGAAGAGAAGAGAGAAAGAGGGGAGGGAGGAAGAGAAGAGAGAAAAAGGGAAGGGAGGAAGAAGAGAGAAATGTGATGGAGAGAGTAGAAGAGAGAAAGAGGGTATGAAAGTTAGTAGGAAAGTAAAGAAAGAGGGAGAGGAATTTAGGAGAAGAGAGAAAAAGGGAAGGAAGAGGAAGGGAGGGAGTGAAGAGGAGAAAAAGAGGAGAATATGAAGGGAAGGGAGGAAGGGAAGAGAGAAAGAGGGTAAGGGAGGGAGGAAGGGAGAAGAAGAGAGGAGAGGGAAAGTAAAAGAGAAGAGAAGAGAAAACGAAGGGAATGAAGAGGAGACACATTGAGCTGCATACGTTGGGGTTACAGGGTGGCAGGAGAGGAAGGGTAGAAGGGACGAGAGGAGAAGCACCGAAGTGAAGAAGAGGAGGAGGAGGAGGAGGAGGAGGAAGAAGAGGAAGCTGAAGGGTTATATAGTGAAGTAGTGAATGATGACGACGATGGTGAGGGAAACAGCAACATAACTACTACTACTACTACTACTACTACTACTGCTCCGTCCGTTGTTCCACTTGCAGTTAGTCTCATCAGCAAGTTTCTGTTTACTTCGCGTTGTTATGACACGTGTTGGCGGGGAGGGTGTGGCGGGGGTGGGCCGAAGGAGGAGGAGGAGGAGGAGAGAGAGAGAGAGAGAGAGAGAGAGAGAGAGAGAGAGAGAGAGAGAGAGAGAGAGAGAGAGAGAGAGAGAGAGAGAGATAACAACGCTTGGTTAGGTCGAATCACTCTCCCTGGTATGACAATGACGGGCTTTTTTTATTGTCCTGCGCCATCGCGAAGGTCAAGGGTCAGGTGGGATGCAACGCTGAGACCTCGAGGAAACATAATTGGTCTTTGTGTTGGTTCTGGGGGTCTGTGAGAGGCGTGTCTATGTGGGTGTGGTCTGGGAGGGGGAGGCTGTCTGTGTGGGTGTGGTCTGGGAGGGGGAGGCTGTCTGTGTGGGTGTGGTCTGGGAGGGGGAGGCTGTCTGTGTGGGTGTTGTCTGGGAGGGGAGGTCTGTGGGTGTGTGGTCTGGGAGGGGAGGGTGTCTGTGGGGGGGGTCTGGGCGGGGGAGGCTGTCTGTGTGGGTGTGGTCGGGGCGGGGGAGGTTGTCTGTGGGTGTGGTCTGGGAGGGGGAGGTTCTGTGTGGGTGTGGTCTGGGAGGGAGGTTGTCTATGTGGGTGTGGTCTGGGAGGGGGAGGCTGTCTGTGTGGGTGTGGTCTGGGAGGGGGAGGTTGTCTGTGTGGGTGTGGTCTGGGAGGGGGAGGCTGTCTGTGTGGGTGTGGTCTGGGAGGGGGAGGCTGTCTGTGTGGTCTGTGGGAGCGGGGTCACGTGAAGGTCTGTCTGTTATGGTAGCTAGGAAATAATATATTCTTTAATTCTTTATAAATGGTCAGTATTCCTAATGGTTGTTTTTCGTTCTTCGAGTAACGAGGAAAATAGTCTTTCTAATATGGTCTCTTAAGAAATGGTCTGTTTTGGATCCGATATTGATGGCCTGTGTCTCTATTTATGGTTTTATGTTGTTCAAGTAACGAGGAAAATGGTCTTTCTGTTATGGTCTCATAGTAATGGTCTGTTTTGGATTCTGTATTAATGGTCTGTATTTCTTTTTATGGTTTTATGTTCTTCAAGTAGCGAGGAAATTGGTCTGTGCGTCATGGCCTCTTATAAATTGTCTGCTTTGAAATTGTTTATAGATGATCAGATTTTCTATTAATTAGCAGCTCTATGTTCAAGTGACTCTTATCATGGTCTGCTGGGATACACAAGAGACACACTGTATCACTCTTCAAAGTTTGTGTTCTTCAGGTATAAAAAATAACAAAAAAAAAGGTGGTCTGGTTACATCGAGGCACAAAGAATAATAACCTCTGTGCTTGGAACCGTCGTCCGTGTGTTTTGTTTTGGCGGGGAGGCTTCGCACTGCTCGACTTGACCCTCAAAACACACAACTTTTGCTTTCATTTGGCTGGGCGCTCGCTGGCTCGCTTCAGTCCGCCTCCCCCTTCCCTCTCTCCATCCCACTCTCTCTCCCTCTCTCCCTCTCCCTCCCACTCTCCCTTCCTCCCTCTCTCCCTTCCTCCCACTCTCCCTTCCTCCCACTCTCCCTTCCACCCACTCTCCCTTCCTCTCTCTCCCACCCTCCCTGGCTGGCCCTCTGACTGGCTCCATGCTGTCCGGTCAGAGGAGTCAATTTGATACGTTTAAACACACGTGCCGCCACACTTTCCACGTCCCGCATAGCTGTCTGTCTTTATCTTTGAGAGAACCTTTATTTACCCTGATGTGTCTCCCGCGCCCTCTGCCACGCCCTGCGATAAGAGAGACGACGCAGACGGCGGCTTGGCGGTGGTGGTGGTGTTGGCTCTGTGTTCCCATGCGCGGAGTCAGTGCCACAAGAAGAAGAAGAGGAAGAGGAGGAGGAGGAGGAGAAGGAGAACAAAGACTCCCAGATGAAGAAAATCCCAAAACATAAGCAGAAATGAGAGAAAGAAAAGCAGATGAAGGCAGTAAAATAACGAAAAGAAAACTAAAGTGCAGCAGAAGAATCAATTGGCAGCAGCGATAAGAATAAGAGGAGGAGGAGGAGGAATAAGAGGAAGAAGGGGAAGAGGAGGAGGAGTGGGGCATTGCAGGGCTGGCAGCTTAGCTCGACTATGTTATGACTGCCAGGGGACGAAAACCACCCGGTACGGACCCCCTTAACCTCTACCACGGGACAGATCTTGCACAGGTCAAGGGCAGCTGTTTGTTGACTCTGGGCCCTTGACTGCATGCGGGGGACGGCTGGCTGGCGGGCTGTGGATGGACCCAGGCACGCGTACGCCATCACTTCACTTTGCTTACTCTCCCCTTCCGCCTTCCTTCGCTTCCTCCTTTTCCTTCCTCTATGTCACTACGCTCCGTTACTCCTTTTGTAGCACCGAGAGAGAATAGTTCAAGGAGGCAAACAACGAAGATTTAAAGGAAAGGAAAGAATTGTGGAGAATATAATACAAACAAATAGAACAGAAAGGGCATAGAAGGAGAAGAAGGAGGCTTAGTTGACAGGTATGAGAGACAGAAAAAAAGAAAGGCAGAGAACATTATACAGACAAAGAAACAAACTGACACTGAGAAAGAGGAAAGGTATAAGGAGGGGAATAATCAGACGAGAAGAAGACATAGAGATACGAGGAGAAATAAAGAAAAATGAAAGAGTGCGTAACATACAAGAAACAATGAGAAATCACGAGGAAAGGTATAAGGAGGGGAATAATCAGACGAGAAGAAGACACAGAAATACGAGGAGAAATAAAGAAAAAAAGAGACTGCGATGTGAAACTAGTGAAGAAGCATCAGTAGGAAGAGAGGACGACCAAAAAGAAGGAAAAACAAGCAAACAAATAAAGAAAGGAAGAGAACACGAGACAGATAAATTAAGAACGACGAAACACATCATCAGAAAACGAAAGAGAAGAAGGAAGAGGAGGAGGAGGAGGAGGGAAAAAAAAGGGAGAAGGTGGAGTAGAATAAATTCAAGAAGGAGGAGGAGGAGGAGGAGAGAAAAAAAAGGGAGAAGGTGGAGGAGGATAAATTTAAGTATAGTCCACGCCATTCCTCTTATGTCAAGCCTCGAGTCGGTTAGTACGCTCGTGTCCACCTCGGGTAATGAAGAACTATTGAAATTTATTGTGGAAGGGAGTGGGCTTGAGGGTGGGACGGGGCTGGGTGGCGCGGGGCGGGGCGGGACAGGGATATGTTCGTTGCTATCCGCGGGGAGCTGAAAAAGGGGCATCAGGGAAGTCTTACCCAGCCCTCTGCCCCCTGCCACCTACCCCCTGCCCCCCTTACCCCCTACCCGTGCCCTCCCCCCTCCCCTCTTACTTCCCTCTTCCTCTGTCTGACACTCCCCTCTCTTCCCCTCTCCTTCCCTTTCCTCTTCTTCCTCTTCTCTCTCCTCCCATTCTTCTCCTTCCTTCATGTTCCCTTTCTTCTTTCGTCTGTAACTTATGAAATATCCGATCATTTATTTTTTTTCTTATTATTTTTTCTCTCTTGATTCTCCTTTCCTTCCTCTTCTCCCTTCTCTCCTTTTCTCCTTTCCTTCTCTCTCCCTTTCTCCTCCTTCCTTGATGATTGGTTTCTTTTTTCGGAGCTCATGAAATATCCAATCTTCTAATATTTCTTATCTTTCCTTTTGCTACTTGATCTATCCCGCCTCTTTCTTTCTTGTCTCTCCTCACCT
>NC_066541.1:6913635-6958635 GCF_024679095.1 Eriocheir sinensis | reverse complement strand
GGAGTCTGGTTATCGACGGGTATGAAGGATACACCCATCCATCCATCCTCATTCATTCATTCATTCATTCATTTCTTCCAACTTGCCTTCCTTCCATCCTCCATTCAGTAGTTTTATGTAATTTCCTTCTATGTTCCTTCCCTCCTTTTTTCTTTAATGACTTAATTTATTCACTAATTTCTGTTATATAATTAATTCATGTATATTTTCCTCCAGTAAATACTTTTTTCTTCCTTTTTTTTCCTTTTTTCCTTCCTGTCTTGTTTGCTTGTGTGCTTTCTTGCTTCATTTTTATTTGTTTGTTTATTTATATATTCATTTATTTGTTTATCTACTTATTTTTATTCATTTATTCATCCATTCGTTAATCGTAAGCTAAGGAACCATAAACACCCATAATTATTCTTTCCCTTCCCTCTATTCACGATTCCATTTTTAGCCTTCGTCTTGAGCATCGCCTTCATTCATTGCCCCATCAACAAGAACGCCCATTCATCCCCCTCCCCTCACGTGTCTCCTCTCCCACCCTCCCGCCTCTCTATCTGTTACACGAGACTTGTTCATGCCATATTAACAGCCTCATTGAATTGCTAATGTTTACACGCTGTAAAACTTTAACTACTGACCTCTGCACACATAACTCTAAAAATAATTTACACTTAAATACTGTAACTTTAATTAACAGGGTGTTTTATATATATATATATATATATATATATATATATATATATATATATATATATATATATATATATATATATATATTAAAGAAGGGGATTTTCTGATTTGGCACCTGGATAAATGTTACGACTGGATGTGAAAAAGAGAAAAAAATATTAAAAGGGAAAGCAATATATAAAAGTAGACGGAAAAGTAGACAGAATATCCAAATAAACTGAGAAAAGAAAGGAAAGAAAGAAAAAATGGACGAAAAAGAGAAGATAGAAAGTAGACAATATCCAAACAGATAGAAAAAAAAAAGAAGAGAATAAAGACTAAAGATGAGAAAATGTAGCAACTTGGAAAAAACATCAAGATTACGAAAGCTAACACTGGATAACCCGCTAAAGAGGCTGAGTTGTCACCGTGGGTAATCACCAGCATAATCATCATCATCAGCTTATGTATCTCCAGCAGCCGCCCAGCCACCGCCTCGCCCATCGTACTCAGGAAACGCTGGGCATGACACGCTCCGTTATGGCGCCTCACACCATCACAGCCGCCAGTGTATGCCCCGAAGGACGCCGCGCTGCCTCCTCGCCTCAAGCCCCTCGGCACGCTTCTAAAGGGCCCGGGGGAGCGAGGGAACAGACCCGGCGGTGTGGCGAGGGTGACGTCAGGGCGGACACCAAGGCTAGGATGGCTGGGCGGCGGCGGCGGTGTGTTGCTGGGCGCGAGCACCCGACGCCGGTCTCCCGTGTAACCCTAAGAAGAAACAGCATCGCCAAAACCAAGAAAACTGAGGCGATAGCAGAGCCCAAGCCTTTGTTTAGGTGTTAGATTCTATTATTTGAGCCCCGACACCTCCTCAGTGACCCAGGATGTAACGGCAACGAAACTGTGAAACGGAGGATAAATAATAGGATCCGAGTCTATGTGTTGGTGTTAGACGCGAATTGGTGGCCTCCATACAGGTTCTTATTCTTTGCCTGGTGTTAGATATGTGTTTGCTAAGCCCCTGAGGCCATCCAAGCAGCCTTAAAGTAAAACAATAAGGCGGAAACTAAAACTAAGGATATAATAGAAGCTGAGTCTGTGTTGATGTTAGATACGATTTTGTTTTGCCTTCAGACAGGTTCTTATTCTTTGTCTGGTGTTAGATATGTGTTTGCTAAGCCCCTGAGGCCATCCAAGCAGCCTTAAACTAAAACAATAACTCGGAAACTAAAACTAAAGATATAATAGAATGTGAGTTGTGTTGATGTTAGATACGATTTTGTTTTGCCTTCAGACATGTTCTTATTCTTTGTCTTATTAGATGCGGGGTTGTTAAGTTCTCGATGCCATCCAAACAATCTTGAAGTAAAACGTCAACGTGGAGCCGTGAAACTTTGGGAATATAACTGTCCGAGTCTTTGTTTTGGCTTGGGGTAACTTATAGGGTTCTTGGCATATCCTTCTAACCTTGAGATGAAGCAGCAGCGGGTAAAAAAAAAAACGTCTGCGAAAATATTATGCTGAGTCTCTATTTTGGTGCTGCAGGGTACGGTGCTATACAAGCGCTTTCCTTGAGATCCCGAGGTCACTCATCCATCCCTGAGACGAGAAAGCAACAACAACAACAACAATGAGAACAATGAACGCAACAAAAACAGTGAAAGTGAGGATATATTACAGTTAGAGCCTGATTTTTTTTTCTTCTGGTGGTAGATACGGTGATATGGTTGGGCTCCCATCATTTTCACCACTGTCATTATCCTATTTCTCATCCTCATCCTTATCCTGATTATCATTATCGCCATCATTATTATCACCCATTACCAGTCCATTCCTTGTCCTTGAGCTGTCTCCTTTGTTGTAAAAAAAATCGCTGCAGAACAAAGGCATTTTACCAGTCTTCTCCATTTTTCTGCCAGAGGTTAGTGTCTACCATCCTTCCCCGGTAAAAAAGGTTATGGTTGTTATGGTGTTTCATCCCTCCACCTTATCCTCTGTCTGCCCTCACTTCACGGTTCCTCGGTTGCCAGTGTTACTTTCGTTGTCTAGCTGTTATCGGTTTTACTTTCGATATGATCTCAACAAACCATCTTGACTCCCGAGGCCGCGCCACCAACATTAAGAGAAAGAAGACAAAACACGGAAGAAAGGAAAAGTTACGGTACCACTTTTTGTTACGGTGTTGGATCCGCTGTTGTGTCTTTGTTGCTGGGCGCGGACTGAAGACTCCTCAAGGTGAAACAAGAACGCTTAAAGCATCAAGGCTCCTTAACTGTAAAGGTTCTGACTCTACGCGTGATTGATGTGATTCTCATTTAGCGCCGTTGCTCAGGTCGGCCTCTTGGCGTATCTCCTTCACTGAAGTTGAAATAATATCGCGGGGGTCATAAATCTCCCAAAATATTTCATTCATACACTTTATATTTGATTAATGTTTTTCTTCAAGCACTGGAGCTGGCGTGGGACCTCTGTCCTTTCCCTTCCATAATTTATAATCTCAAGATAAAGTAAATAGCTTAAGAACCATAAATCTCGTGCAATATTAGATTCCAACACTTCAAATCAAAAAAGCTTGCGGATGAGATTAAATTTAATACTCTCTTTAAACTGTTCTCAAAACAAACTTAAAATATGAGTCTAGCCTTTTGATATATTTTAGCGAGCAAACGTAATCTCCTAAACTCTTATTTTCATCCACGCCGCCGTCCACGAGCGTCTGGCCCCGTCCGTCACACTCCCAGCTGTCGCCTCCCAGTTCGCCGGTGCCGGACGCGACTCTTTATATCCCTCAGAGGTGTCGTGTGTAGCCTGTTAGTCATCTTTATGGTTATTCATCACGCTCACTCTATTACCTTCGATTACCGGATCAAAAAAATCTCCAGAAGTCACGGAGAGTCGTTCCTTTTTTTACCTAAAAAAAAGTGTATTTAGTATGACTTGTTTTGCAATTCCTCTTATTTTCGGGGTTGATCGAAAAATGAAATATTTCAATATAGAATAATGAAAAAAAAGAGTACGTCCTTTCACATTCTTAACTAATGGTCTTCAAAGTTTTCTTGATGTGACTCAGTCTGAATACATGCATGGCCCTCACGACCTCCTTGCCGGCTCCAAAGACCCCTGCGTGCAGTGCGTAGCGCTTGCCCTGGTGGAGGTGGAGGCCCAGCAAGTAGAATTTCGTGACCCACACAACTTGTCGCGTCTGACAATGTTATTCTTTCCCTTATATTTAATATTGCATTGATCATATAGTGTTGTAAATTATTATGGGAGTTAAAATGAGAAAAAGCGAAAAAAAGTAAAATTGAGTTGGTCATCTAAAAAATGTTGCAACGTTATTATGTTGCAACTTATGCTGTGCGACCAATTCAGCGTCCCTTTCTCCCCTCTCCGCGCCCTTCAGGCCACCTCGCGCCTCGCCCGGCTCGGATCTGCGTCTCGGAGTCTCGACACCCACGCGAAGCAGCGCAAAGAGGGCTTCAGACGGCTGCAGCTACGTGACCCGCGGCGCATCCTCGGCGCCCTCCTCCCCTCCCCTGTCCCCTCCCCCGCCTCCTCCCCCCATGGCCCCCTCCTCCACCCATCTCCCTATCCCTCCACCTTTTTTAATACCTCCCTATTTCTCTTCGTTTTTTTTTCCCTTTCCTTATTCCTTCTTTCTTAGCCCCGCCACTTCCCCTCTCACCCCTCTCCCTCCTCCCTCTCCCTACTGATAGTCCTCCTTCCTCCCTCCTCCCCATCCCTCCCCCTTCCCCCCTCCCCCCATGGCTCTTCCTCCACCCATCTCCCTATCCCTTTACCCTTTCTTAATACCTCCCTACTTCTCTCCTATCCTTATTCCTTCTTTCTTAGCCCCGCCACTTCCCCTATCACCCCCCTCCCTCCTCCTTCCCCCTACTGATAGTCTCCTTCCTCCCCCCTCCCCACCCTCCCCTCTCCCTCCCCTTTCCCCCCCTCCCTTCAGCCCCTCACATAACCGTCCTCTTCACCTTCATCCCTCCTCCCCTGCTCCTCCCCATGCCATCCTCCTCTTCCCTTACACTTCTTCCTCCATCTCCTCCTCCTCCTCTTCCTCTCTTCCTTCCCACCCTTCGACCTCCCTCCTTCCTCTCCTTCCCCTCCTTCCCTTTTATTACATCCTCCTTCTCTTCCTCCTTCCTCTCCTCCTCCTCCCCTTCCTCCCATCATTCCCCTTCCCTCCAGTCTTTCCCTCTTGATCCATCCTCTCCTTATTCCACTTTCACCTCCTCCTCCTCCTCCTCCTCTTCCCTTCTTCTACTCCTCCTTTTACCTTCCCTCTCCACTCCACCCACTCCCAGCACCTCCTCCCCTCCCCTCCCCTCCCCTCCCCTTCCCTTCCCTTTATAACTCCCTTTATATTCCCTTCCCCTTCCTCATCCAAGATACTTTTGCCCCTTCCCTTTACTTCCCTTTCCCTTATTTATCCCTTCACCTCCCCATCACCTTTCCTTTCCCCCTCATCTTCTCTCTCCTCTCCCTACATCTCCCTTCACCTCCCCATCACCTTCCCTTCCCTCTTCACCTTCTCTTTCCTTCCCCTTCACCTTCGTTTCACCTTCCCTTCACCTTCCCTTCCCTTCCCTCTGCACTTTCCCTCTCCTTACCCCATCTCCTTTTACATTCCCCCTTCTCCTTTTAACTTCCCCTCCCCTTCACCTTCCCTTCACCTTCCTTTCACCTTTCCTCCCTCCTCCACCTTCCCTCTCCTTCCCCTTACTTCTCCCTTCACCTTCCTTTCACCTTTCCTCCCTCCTCCACCTTCCCTCTCCTTCCCCTTACTTCTCCCTTCACCTTCCTTTCACCTTTCCTCCCTCCTCCACCTTCCCTCTCATTCCCCCTACTTTTCCCTTCTCCTTCCCTTCCCCCTCCCTCGTCCCCTCCACCCTACTATGATCTCCCTTTTTTTCTTCCACTCTTTCTTACCCTTCACCCTCTCTCTCACCCCCGTAACACCTCCCCTACACCCCCTTTTTCCTCCCATCTTCTCCCTTCGTCTCAATTCACCCGGCATCCTCCCTTCCCCCACCTCTCCTCCCCATCTCCATGCAGTAGTCCCACTCCCCCTCCCCACCTCCCTCCCCACTTCTCCCTCCCCCCTTCCTCCCCCTCACCTCCCCACCCCTTCCCTTCCCCCTTTCTTTCCCTTACCCCAGCGACACGGCTAAATATATGCCTTCCCAATCAAAGGGGGGAGTAGGGAAGGGTAAACCAGAGGGGGGGGGGAGATGTTAGGGGGTTGCCAGGGGGGTTACCAGGTGGGGGGAAGGGGGGGGTGACGTGAAACAGTGAAGTCGTTTTTGCAGGCTTGAAATGGATATGATTATTCTCTCTCTCTCTCTCTCTCTCTCTCTCTCTCTCTCTCTCTCTCTCTCTCTCTCTCTCTCTGATCCGGGAGTTGTTTTATTTTTTATTTCGTAGGACGAAAAAAAAATGTACTTGTTCAATATATGCTTTTTGTTTTTGGGGGGGGGGGGGTTGAAAAAATGGGTGTAGTCGAGGGCTCTTTGTGTGTGTGTGTGTGTGTGTGTGTGTGTGTGTGTCGCTCGGACTGTCATTACTTGCGTCGTGCTGTCCTCAGAGACCTAAACGCTCTCTCTCTCTCTCTCTCTCTCTCTCTCTCTCTCTCTCTCTCTCTCTCTCTCTCTCTGTGCAGCTGACAACACACACACACACACACACACACACACACACACACACACACACACACACGTCAACCATCTTTTCATTTTTTTTCCATGATCTTCTTTTCCTCCGCTTTCTCAAATTTCTTTCCTCACGACTTGTTGCTTCCTCTTCCCCTCCTTCCGTCATACTAGGTTCACGCGTTTCTTTCTTTCATTCACAGTAGAAGAGAAGAAGGAGGATGAGAACAGAAAGTAAAGGAAGAGGAGGAGGAGGAGGAGGAGGAGGAGGAGGAGGAGGGAAAAAGGGAGGGATGAAGAGATGGTGATGGCTGGGGAGGGACAAACCAGTGAAAGCGAAGATGGTTTCCTTAATTTCTGTTGACGGCTCCTAAATAGATCCGCCTGGCTCCTGTTCACAGATTAACAGCGACAGAAACACATACTTTTCTTGATACACTTTTTTATATGAAACACTAAAAAATAATCCTTGCATTGAACTGATGATATCCCTGCACTGGGCAACGAGGACAATGTGGTGAGGAATAAAAAAATATGACCCCGGAAGTTATGATAACGGAAGGAAGGTTATCCCTCAGAAGGGGGCGGGGGGGGGGGGGGGTAGGGGAAGCGGGGAAAGGAAAGTAAAAAGTAGAGGCTCACGCAAAATCAATTGAGTTGAGATCTGGGGTCAAGGCGAAGGGATAAGACTGCCCCGTGTCTGAGCCTCCCCCCGCCTCTCTCTATCCTCTGCGACTTCACAGAATTTGGTATTGGGAAGGCGGTGGCCGAGTGGTCAGCGTGCGGGCGTGGTGAGCCCTGGTTCGAATTCCATCGATGCACACTGACAATTTTCAACCTTCTCCGAGTGGCGGAAGATTATCCACGCTCCCCAGACCTTCAGTCAACCCTAACTTCAGTGACTGGTCAAGAGTAGCACCCGGGGGCAGCATGGGCCAAGCAAGAGTCAAATGTCACGGCAGCCACTATAAATAAGATTCGCCTGCGCCACCAACGGGCTGGGGCCGTCCAAGAGACCCCTCAAGAAAGCCTACCAGCGCTATTGGCAGCAACTAAAAAAAAAAAAAAAAAAAAAAAGTTAGGCAAACTATATAATCAGGCAAAATGTATCATCAGAAAATGGAAAGTAAATGAAATAATATGTATTTTTAACTGCTGCAAATATACATGAACTGGAGTGAAATAATGGCGCCTAGAAGTTTTATTCTTTTCTGAAACCTGGCGGCCAACCTCAACACTTGGCTTAAATAGGCAGTTTGGCAATGTATGGAAGACAGTGCTTTTACTCATCGTATCGCAAGGAAAATACCTATCGTACAATTAAAAAAAAAAAGCATACCGTACTGGACCTGCAGCTCACCGTACCGCACTACAAGTTATGCCCCCTGCACGGCGCCCTTGGGTATGACATTTACGCTTATGACTATGATAGGCTTTTATATGTCTTTCGTCCATTATTGCTATTATTTTTTTCCTTCGATACACGCGTCGTTTGATTTATCATATACACCATTGTTTCTTAGGTAAGCTTGTGTTCACGGAAAGGACTGAGTAGCTGTCTTGATGGTCGCTGTTATTCTTTCCCTTTGATACACGTTCCGCTAAGTTTCTCTGCTGTCTCCATGGTCAGCTGATCATCTTTCTAGTTCGCGGAAGGGCTGCGTGACTGCCTTAATCGTTGTTGTTATTCTTCTTCGACACACGTGGGGCAAAAACGAGGCCGAGGTTGGGAATTATCAGGGGAGGAGGCGGCGAGGCGATAGCAACGAGGAAGTGGGTGAAGGAGATGAAGAGAAAACACAGGAGAGGAAGGATCAGGCGACAGGACGACGGCCAGGCGCGGAAGTAGAATCCAACACCTTCCCTTCCTGCTCTTTTCCTTGATCTTCTTCTTTCTTTGGTTCTTCTGCCGACTTCGATTTGAGGCGGAAAGCGGCTCGTCGAACACTTCCTGAACGCCGCGACACACAGAGATACACTTCGAAGATTCAACGAAGAAAAAAACAAAGAAGAATGAAGGGAAATAAAGAAGAAACCGATGAACGAAGGATACTCGAGAAGGAAGGAGAAGGAAGGAGGAGGAGGGTGCAGGGGTAGAGCGGAGAGGGGCCCTGGCACTTCCCAGAACTATAGGACGACAGGGGAGCGATGTAAGGGGGGGGGGGGGTGCCTGTTACTGTGGGCCCTGCTGACCTTGTCCCTGAATTAAGAGGCGGAGGAATGGCGGGAGGTGTCAGCGGCGGCGGCGGCGGCGGTGGGGGCATCAAGAAGGATAAGGGGGAGGAGGATGGTTTTTAGGGCGCGGTGGAGGTGCTGGGGGTGGCGGGGTGGAGAGGCGGGCGTGGGCGATGCGTAGTAGCCGCGGGGTTGCGAGGGGCACGGTGAAGAAGGCGCGGGAGGGCGTTCAAGATGCCCTGGGCGGTATATGGGAACTGCGAGGGTCAGGCGGTTGACACGTGGACGCTCCATATATAAGAAGGCGGCCGAGGCAGCGGAGGGTCTCAGTAACACGCTGGAGAGCTTAGCAGTGAAGGCTTTAGACAGCGGCTCAAGTGGCGACCTCACAACGTGGCCGACTTGTACCTCCCCGCTCGTCTCTAGCTGCTGCGCCTCCTGCTCCTCCTGCTGCTCTACCTCCTCCTGCTGCTGCTGTTAATCCCGTCTGGCGCCCCTCAACAACTCCTCCGCCAAGCCCTTCCCCAACACCAAGCTGCTCACTTCTCCTCTCCTTCGGTCTCCACAAACTCCACTGGTTAGTATTGGTGTTCTCGCTTCTTCATCCACTTCTCCACTTGCTCTTTTCTCCATCCTCCACTCCTCCACTTGTCCTCTCCATCCTCCACTCTCACCAGTTACATCTTCTCTCCATTCTCCACTCCTCCTCTTGTCCTTCTCTTATCCTCCAACCTTACCTCCACTTCTCACTTTTCTCCATCTTTCTCTTCAACCTCTTCCCTCACCTTATCCCTCCACTTCTCCCATCTCTCCATCCTTCATCACCACCATTCTCCCTCTTCCCTCCATACTCCACCTCACCGGCTTATTCTTCACCCTCCATCAGCTCCACCCACTCCACCTCAAGCGCCTCTCTTCTTCGCCCTCCGCCATCGCCTTCTTCCATCCGTCATCCCTCCTTCCACCCGTCAGCCACATCAAAGGTTTCTGTAACACGAGACTCATCAATCAATGCGTTTTTTGTTTGAAGTTGTTGGTGAGTCTTGTTGTTTGATCTTTAGTTAGTATTTGTAGTGAGGATTTGTGTGAAGTTAATGGAAGTCGGGACAAGAGAGAGATAAGAAGATACGTGTAGTTAAGAGGAAATAGCTGCTGATAAGTTTGTTAGTCAGTGTTAGTCACTCTGGCAATAATTGGTACAATCAGTCAGTCAACCAGCCATTAGTGAGGAGTTAGTCAGTTTGCCAGTCATTTATTTACTGGGTATTGGTGAAGTAACTCTGTCCCCAGGGTAAAAGATATTTGACTTAATATAGGTAGATTTTTTTTTTTTTTTTTTACAGCAAAGGAGACAGCTCAAGGGCACAAAAAAGTAAACATTAATAAAAAAAAAAGCCCGCTACTCGCTGCTCCTAAAAAGAATCCAAAGAGGTAAAAATGAAGTACTGTTAATCTTCTATATTGTGGATGATTCACTTATTTAATTCAACAGTTTGCTTTATGTAGACAAACTAGCTCACTGCAGGCACTCTAACTACTTCATCGAGACCTAGCACATGTTATCTTTTCATAAACAAATAACGGAACATTAAAGTTGGTTGGCTATAAAGATCAGTTAAGTATCTTGTTAAATGTAGACAGATAATGACAAGACACAATCGGTTACCTGTATCGTTGATTTGTCTAGGTTACTTAAATACCTGGTTTTATGCAACTGAACTTTTGGTTAGAGAGTAAATTAGTCACCTGGTTTGATGTAGACGAATAGCAAAGAGGGAGACTCACCTAGCGACGCCTCACCTGCTCCGTGTTGCCACCTGTCCGCCGCTGCCCCTCACGCCGCGTTCCCTTCCTCCCTCAGACACAAAGATGGCCTCCTGCTGCCGCGCCGCCACCGTCGTCCTCGCCTGCTCCTGCCTCCTCCTCCTCCTCCAGTAAGTAGTAGCTCGAACCAGCGTCACCTCTCCTCTTACCTGAACTTACCTGAACTGATACTAACTAACTTACTATTGATTCCACTTCTGATGTTACTTTAGCTACTACTACTACTACTACTACTACTACAGGTTGGATTGATTTTTCTCTTTTCTCTTGCAGGGAGGGGAGTGCCGCCCCCCGCTGCACTGAATTCGATCAGCCTCCCCCCGACAACTGTAAATATGGAACTACTGTGGACTGGTGCAACAACGGTGTGTGTGCCAAGGTGAGCGTGCGTACCTGTATGTGTGTGTGTGTGTGTGTGTGTGTGTGTGTGTGTGTGTGTGTGTGTGTGTGTGTGTGTGTGTGTGTGTGTGTTATGACAAAGTGGAAAGAGCAAATTAAAGGAAAGGAAAAGAAAACTAATCCCACGTGTCCTATTTCCAGGGTCCCGGCGAGTCCTGCGGGGGTGGCTACAGGTGGTCTGATGGGAAGTGCGGCGAGGGCACCTTCTGCTCCTGCGGCCTCTGTGCTGGGTGCTCCCCCTTCGACACCAAGTGCGCGGCTGTCGTCTCCCTATGCTAGTGTTTTTCGCTTCTCCTCTCACTCCCTCTCTCCTACCCGTATCTATGTTTCCTCCTAACCAGTTTTCTCCTTCCCCTTCTCGTCTTCCTCCTCCTCGTCCGGTCCCAAGAATCCAATCTGTTTATCTCATCTCTCCGTCCCCCTTTCTCTTCCTTTTCCTCCTCTTCCTCATCCTTCTTCTCCTACTCCTCATTCTCGTCTTCCAACCTTCTCGTCGTTCTCCTTCTCCTCCTCCTCCTCCTCCTCCTCCTTCCAGTCCCAGTCCACCTCAACACCACACATGAGGACGCTAATCTCCCTTCCCGGTATTGGTCCTCCTTGTCAGAGTCAGAATCTCCTTTGATCACCAAGAGCATCACACCAAACGTCACTAGAGTATCGTACATATCCGCTAGATTATTATACACCTCATCAGACTCGTACAACATCGGGAAGTCTCATTACACTATCGAAAATTTCACCAGACTATCTTAAAACCGATTCTGTCACCATAAAAGCACGATAGACTATTGTAATTGTCAGTAGACTTTCGTTCGCCTGATCAGACTCTCGTACACTTCTGGTACACAATCGGAAAGTAACTTCAAACTATTGCAATTGTCACCAAACTCTTGCAACCGTCACGATACATTCGCAAACTCTAACTTACCTGTCAGTCCTTACTAGACTCAGTTATATGAGTGTCTTTCGTCTCTTAATCCTCCATCAAGGCTGTCATGTCTTGAAGTACACTTTTCATAACATATGCTGAGTCTGCAAGATTTCAGTCATATTTTAAACTATATCACCTTTTTTTAATCAATGCAACCCCATCCAAAAGGCCGGATATTTATTTCTGCAACACATTCAGTGTCACCTCTTATGAAGTAAACTCAATCCTCAAGTCTCGTTAATTACACAGACTTCAGAACAATGCAAACTATCTTATTTTTTAAACTCGTAGCCTATATCCCTTCAATATGTCTTCCTTTTCTCTTCTCTTCAACGTCACCTATTTCTGTAAACCTTTTCCTAACTTATTCCTTTTTAAATCTAACATTTTTCCCAACCTTTACAAAACCCAATCCCTCATTATTTCACCTCGTTCCGCAAATCTTTATATAACTTCTTTCTCTTCCTGCTCTTCCCGTCCACCTCTTCCTTCGGGCTACAAATTCCCCGACAAACAGTCAAGTCGCATTTCCCAGGGCGGTGCATCGTTTGCTCGGTCGGTTCTCATAGTGGATCTTTGCGTGGCGCAGCGGTGATGTAAGACGCTGCCGCCACGCCGTATAGTCATTATAGGGTCCTGTATATATCCTTCTATACTCGCCGCCTAGCGTTCGTATGTATGTGCTTGTGATAGTCCAGTACAAATATTCTTAATCTTGAGGCAGCGAGTTAGTGGCGTGTCGAAGCGGGAAGAGGGAGGGTGTGTGTGAGGGTGTGGTGAAGAGGGTGTGTCCGTGGGTGGGGGTAGTGTCTCCACCCTGCACGACGCCGCCTCCTCCACGATCAGTCCCCGCCGCTCCGTCCCTCCGTCCCGGGCATGAGGCTTGTAGGCCCTCGGGGCTGTGTTGCTAACTCTTCGGCGGTGATTCTGGCGGGCTGGGAGGCGAAGGAAGCTGAGGGTGCTGGGAGTCGCGAGCAAGGCCTGAAGCACCCGTGATGAAAGGCAGGACTGGCGGCTTATTTCTCCTTTCAAGTGACTGACTACGTTTCGAAATTTCATGCATCCACTTCTCTAATTCTTCACCTATGGACGGATTGGTGTTAAAAAGCTATTGTTTCTATCATTACTTCATTTATGAGGTAGTTTTCCTGTTCTCACGCACGTGGTTAATCACTGCTGGGGGTTGTTTGGTGCTAAAGGTGTTGTTAGTATATCACCTACCCACACCTGCCCCGCCTCACCTGTCCTCGCGCCAGCCCAGCCCGGCCGTCACAATCACATTCTCAGTGCAATTATTGTCGGGTAGTAAGAGTAAGAGCTTGTGTCCATGGTTATTCTATATTATTTATCGGTATAAGTCTTGGCCTACGATACATGAGAGCTCGGCAGTCCACCTCTGCACTCACTCCTCGTCTCGGGAAAGTGAGTCCTCCCCAAATGTTGACCAATATTGCCTAATGTTGATCACTGCAGCCGACAGGTGGCGTTTCTTACCTGAAAATCACCTCAACTTTACTATGCATCATTATTATTCCTTACCTGTTATTTTTGTTTTGTTATTTCTTTTTATCTGTTGTGTAGTCTGCCTGTGAAACCTGTAATATTTTTTGTCAGATCACACGAAGGTAGACTTTTTTTGGTTCTCTGTTAAACCACCAAAAGCGTATTGTAGATTTTAAGTGTAAAGTTGTAGAGACCTAAAACTTTTCACTGTCCAGAACAGGTGAACAATGCATAATCAGTATGAACTTTGCAACATCCCACAATCATGAACACTGTAAACATTTTCCAGTTGTTATTAGCGTGAAACTTTGTATCTCGCACTGTTGTTGAAATATGTGTAACTAAACTTTTTGTCAGTGTACAGCAACGTCAAACTGTGTACCATCATCCCCATCAAAACACGTGAACTCCAAACCTCAAACCTCGTCACTGTAAAACTACGTGACAATCAACCTTTTCTAACTTTTACCCCTGTCAAAATACGTGTACTCAAAACCCTTAAACTCGGTCACTGTTAAAACCACGTGACAATCCACCTTTTCAAACCTCCACCCCTGTCAAAATATGTGTACTCAAAACCCTTAAACTCAGTCACTGTTAAAACCACGTGACAATCCACCTTTTCAAACCTCCACCCCTGTCAAAATATGTGTACTCAAAACCCTTAAACTCAGTCACTGTTTAAACCACGTGACAATCCACCTTTTCAAACCTCCACCCCTGTCAAAATACGTGTACTCAAAACCCTTAAACTCAGTCACTGTTAAAACCACGTGTAACCTTACCTGTACCACTGTCAGAATTACCTGTACTTCCAACCCTTTCCCTGCCAAAACGTTGCAGGGAACCGAACCCAGACCAAAAGGGGACCAGTAAAGCCAGGCTCGTGTGGGGAGTGTGAAGTAAACACCCCCACGAGGCTCCTGGCGTGTAGGGGGCACTGAACCACCTGCAGGCACTAACCGGGCCATCATGTACACCTCCGTCAGAAGAGGCGAACTTAACAAAGGTGCAATAAAAGGAACAGAATACAGATTGGAGTGTTTGGTTTGGGAATGACCTCTTTGTTTTTGTTCTGTGTGATTGTTTGTTTGTTCTGTGTTTGGCTTGATTGGTGTAGTGGTTTGTTTCTTCTACTTCTTCTTCTTCCTCCTCCTCCTCCTTCTTTTCCTCCTTCCCTCCTCTTTTTCTTCTTTTTCGTTTTCTTGTTTTTCTTCCTTGTTTTCATCCCTCTTTTCCGTTTTCTTTACTTTTTTTTTATTCTCCCTTTTTTTTCTTTTTCTTTTACTTACTCCTTCCTCCGCTTCCTCCTCGTCTTCTTCTTTCTCCTCCTCCTCCTCCTCTTTCTCCTCCTCCTCCTCTTCCTCCTCCTCCTCTTCTTCCTCATCCTCTTCCTGTGTCTCTTCCCTCTTCTCCTCCTCCTCCTTTACCTTCTCCCCCTTCTCCTCTTCCTCCTCCTCCATCTCCTCCTCCTCTTCTTCCTCTTCTTCCTCTTCCTCTTCTTCTGTCTCTTCCTTCTCCTCCTCTTCCTCCTCCTCCATCTCCTCCTCCTCTTCTTCTTCTTCTTCTTCCTCTTCCTCTTCTTCTGTCTCTTCCTTCTCCTCCTCTTCCTCCTCCTCCATCTCATCCTCCTCTTCCTCCTCTTCTTCCTCTTCCTCTGTCTCTTCCTTCTCCTCCTCTTCCTCCTCCTCCATCTCCTCCTCCTCCTCTTCTTCCTCTTCCTCTGTCTCTTCCTTCTCCTATTCCTCCTCCTTCTCCCATTCTTCCTCCTCCTCCTCCTCTTCTTCCTCTTCCTCTGTCTCTTCCTTCTCCTTTTCCTCCTCCTTCTCCCATTCCTCCTCCTCCTCCTCCTCCTCCTCCTCCTCCTCCTTTTCCTCTTCCTCCTCCTCCTCCTCCTCCTCCTTCTCCTCCTCCTCCTCCTCCTTTTCCTCTTCCTCCTCCTGGTAAGACCGCACCTCGAGTATGCAGTGCAGTTCTGGTCTCCCAATTACAGAAAGGACATTGCTCTACTGGAAAGGATTCAGCGACGCGCCACAAAGATGATTCCAACCTTCAGGGCTCAACCGTACGAGGAACGACTCAAGCGACTCAATCTCTTTACATTGGAGAAAAGACGCCTACGAGGGGATATGATTCAAGTCTTCAAGTATCTAAAAAAGTTCAATAACGTCGATTACTCCAAATTCTTTGAACTGCAAACCAACTCAAGAACTAGAAATAACGGTTTACCCATTCAGTCGAGTCGATGTAATACAGACATTGGAAGGAGTTTCTTTTCAAACCGAGTCATCCGCCACTGGAACAATCTTCCCTCAGAAGTAGTAAATGCGAATACCATCAACTCCTCCATATATAGAATCGACCGTCATTTCGCTGCGTCGGGAGTAAACTGAATAACGAGGGGCTTCCATCTGCTCCTCAATATCGAGGTGCTTTCATCTGCTCACCAAGCCCCAAGTGGCGGTCGAGCAGATTAAATCACCCAAGCGGGCGACCTCGTAATGAGCCAATAGGCTTTCTGTTGCCTGCATTTCCATGTTTCCTCCTCCTCCTCCTCCTCCTCCGCCTCCAATTTTTCTTCCTTCTCCTCTCCTCCTCCTCCTCCACCTCCACCTCCTCCACCTCCACCTCCTCCACCTCCACCACCTCCTCCTCCACCACCTCCTCCTCCTCCTCCTCCTCCTCCTCCTCCAACTCCTCCACCTCCACCTCCTCTACCTCCTCCTCCACCTCCTCCTCCTCCTCCTCCTCCACCTCCTCCGCCTCCTCCTCCTCCTCCTCCGTCTTCTCTTCCTCCTCATTCGCGACTGTGAAGTTAGTGAGAAACGTAATGGTTGCGATCACCACTTAATCCGTTTTAATGTCAACACAAGTCACAAACTCGTAGATAATCCGTCAGTGATACCAGATTACAAAAAAAGCAAATTTCAACTTAGCTCACAGCCCGTGAGCTGTTTCCCCCTGCGACCTGGGACTAATTCAACCTCACCGACAATACAATTAACAACGTGTGGAACGTCTTCAAAGATAAGATCCTGGAGATAGAGAAGGCTACAGTACCTACGAAATCCAGGCGAGGAAATGGTACCGTAGATCCATCGTGGGTGACCAGAGAAATAAAAAGGGCAGTAAACATAAAAAAAAAAAGAATTATAACCTAACGAAAGAGAATGACTCTGCCGAAGCCCGTACACAGTACCACAACAGCCTCAGAGCTTGTCGCACCCTTATTCGGAGTAGTAAACGCAACTATGAAAAACAAATAGCGCGCGAAATCAAGACCAACTCCAAAAAATTCTTCACATACATCAGATCGAAAAAGAAAGTAAAATCCAATATTGGTCCCCTGACAGACGAGACCGGATCTGTAACCCAGGACAGTAAACAGATGGCCAGAATCCTCAACAGTAACTTCGCATCCGTATTCACAGTCGAGGACATCGAAACCATTCCCGAGGGCCCTGACCCGCCGAGAGGGATCACGCCCCTGGAAAATGACTCAATATATATGCGACTAAGAAGTGAAAAAAGTATTTGGACAAACTCGACACAAACAAGTCAATGGGACCCGACAACTTGTCCCCGCGGTTATTAAAAGAGCTTAAACAGCAAATACTTCAGCCACTGACGAACATATTCAACCGGTCAGTACAACTGAACAAGGTCGCAGAAGACTGGAAGATGGCAAACGTAACACCAATTAAAAAAAGAGACAAAAGCGTTGCAATAAACTACAGGCCCATAAGTTTGACATCAGTGGCAGGAAAAATACTTGAGAAGGTTATTAGAGACAAACTTGTCAAGTTTCTAGAAGACAATAATATAATCTCCGACACCCAGCATGGCTTCAGAAACAAGCGCTCCTGCCTAACGAATCTTTTAGACTTCTTCCAAGGTATATATAAGAACTGGGATGCCCACATCCCCAGTGATGTTATATACCTGGAGTTTCAGAAAGCCTTCGAGAACACTATGCTCAGGTTCATAGCGAGGAACTTCGAGTATAAAACGCCAGACGTGATGCCATCCTTGTATAATTCCATGGTAAGACTGCATCTCGAGTATGCAATACAGTTCTGGTCTCCTAATTACAGAAAGGGCATTGATTTGCTGGAGAGGACTCAACGACGCGCCACGAAAATGATTCCAACCTTAAGAGCTCAAACGTACGAGAAACGATTCAAGCGACTCCATCTCTTTATACTGGAGAAAAGACGCCAACGAAGGGAGATGATTCAAGTTTTCAAGCACCTGAAAAAGTTCAATAACGTCGATTACTCCAAATTCTTTGATTTGCAAACCAACTCAAGAACTAGAAATAACGGTTTATCCATTCAGTCGAGTCGATGCAACACAGACATTGGAAGGAGTTTCTTTTCAAACCGAGTCATCCGCCACTGGAACAGTTTTCTCTCAAAAGTAATAAATGCGAATATAATCAACTCCTTCAAATATCGAATCGACCATCATTTCGTTGCGTCAGGATTAAAATGAATACCGAAGTGCTTTCATCTGTTCCCCAGGCCCCAAATGGCTGTCGAGCAGATTAATTCACCAAAGCGGGCAACCTCGTAATGAGGCAATATGCGTTATGTTGCCTGCATTTCCATGTTTCCATGTTGCTCCTCCTCCTCCTCCCTTTCCTCCTCCTCCCTTTCCTTCTACTTCTACTTCTCCCCTTCCTCCTCCTCCTCCTCCTCCTCCCTCTTCTACAATATGACAAAAAAAAAAAAAGAGAAATGTGGATCTATTCAGTTCGTTAAGAATAGGGTGTTTGTGTGTCATTTCTCAAGGTTCAGTCACGTGCTGGACTCGCGATCGCCACCCAAGGTTATATTCCTAAACTTCTCGGCGCCTCAGCACACATATTAGACAAGGCTTTCGTAGTAGTTGTGGGTAATGTCAGGGGTAGTTGTAAGTCCCTAGTGGTAGTTTGACCCTTCTTCTGTACCTGGAACCTCAAAAGACACTCATGAGAACCCGATTGATCTCCTTTTCGGCCTTTGGAAATAGTTGATGTGAGGGATGGCAGCGTCTGGCAACACCGACCCCAGTAGCCTCCCCGAACAACGTTGCCAGATTGTCGTACTTAGCCTCCTATGTTTGCCTATTTCAGACCCCAAAATTACCTCATCGACCCCCAATAACTGCCTTCATATATAGTTATCGTTAAAATGGTTAATTAATGGTGTTTTTTGGGAATAGCTATGCCTCAGAAACCGGTAAATATGAGGCTCTGAGTACGATAATCTGGCAACGGTGTCCCCGAAAGAGCCTGGAGCTGCATAGTGACGGATCTGTGTGTGTGTGTGTGTGTGTGTGTGTGTGTGTGTTGCTATTTCATGTGCGCATTGACTCACACGAAACGAAGCAGCTTCAAATCGCGATGCTTCGGTGTGTTACGTCTGCTCGAAACGTGAAATGAAGCAGATAATTGGAAGTTTGCTTTTTCTTCGTTTCATTAAGATAGAGCGAAAAAAAATGTGAATAAAGATAAGGAAAGGAGAATCAGCAGTTGAGTACAATAAGTAGAGGGAAGAGAAGAAGGAGAAAAAGAAAAGGTGGTGGAGGAGGAGGAGGAGGAAAGTGGGAAGAGAAGGAGAAGGAGGAGGAGGAGGGAGGAGGGAAGAGGAGGTGGAGAGTTAAAAATGCCAACGTTTTTTTAGTTCATGATCTCAAATGACTGTTGGCTAAGGCTTGAGGGCAGAGAGGACACACACACATACACACACACACACATGTCTCCCTCTCACCGCCATGTGTGTGTGTGTGTGTCGCGCTGGTAAATACAATCATTTGGTCTACATACGTGTTGATTCTCTCTCTCTCTCTCTCTCTCTCTCTCTCTCTCTCTCTCTCTCTCTCTCTCTCTCTCGTACACACACACACACTCATGACCATTGTTTACACACTATAACAGGTGACCCCCAGGTGAAGCCCGGATGTAGGTCAGTGGGCGGGGCAAGAGGTCACCTGCACGCGCTAACCAGGTCACAATGCACACCTGCGACGGACGGGCGAAAGGTGTGAAATTGTTTTGTTTGCAGTTTTTATATTCTGTAATTTTATTCTATGCGTTGTTGTGTTGTTGTTTTGTTGGTCGTAAAGGTGACAGTGTGTGTGTGTGTGTGTGTGTGTGTGTGTGTGTGTGTGTGTGTGTGTGTGTGTGTGTGTGTGTTGAGGGACAGGAAGAGAGGGGCCGAAATGTGAGGGAAATTATGGCACAGTATTTCCTTCCTTACTTTCCAGTCCTCGTTTATCTCCTCTCTCTTGTTCAACGCCTCCTTTCCGCTTCCTCCTCTCCTCTATTCTTCCTTTTCCTGCCATTATTCCCTTACTTCCTCCGATGGATTTTGTATCTAATTCTGATCCTTCTTTCTCATTTTCTCTGATTCAGGATGCATTAAATTTACAAGACACAGGTACATAATCTTTGTTTATTGCAATATATAGCCTGCCAAGGAAGTAAACACACACACACACACACACACACACACACACACACTCTCTCTCTCTCTCTCTCTCTCTCTCTCTCTCTCTCTCTCTCTCTCTCTCTCTCTCTCTCTCTCTCTCTCTCTCTATGTGTGTGGGGACAGCGTATCGTGGACTTTTCTCTCCGTTTTGCTGGACTGCCTCCTTTGCTGTAGAATCAACAACAATATCAACAACAAACAGGAAACAACAGCCCACACAAACACTTTTGCTTCCAACAGTTGTCTTCCTTAAGTCTAAGAGTAACTCATTTCCTCCATAGAAAAATATATTAATTTTGTACTCAGCTATCACAAGCACGTGTTATATATCTGCAGCATAATGAGGGGAGTCTATGGGCATACGTATAATACATGGCGGGGATGCATGGTACACACGCGGTACACACACATCCGTCTGCATTGAAAGCATCACTTGATCTGACCTGACGTGACTAACGACCCCTGTTTGAGCTTTCCACGCAAACCGCTTTTCTTCAAGTAACTTTATGATTGTACAACATCTTCATTTTCTTCCCTCTTCTAAAGCACATTTCTATCTAACTGGCGAGCAAGCCCCGCCCACTCCAGCAGTCGAGGAATGTGATTGGTTAATACTAGGAATATGCACCTAATTGGTCTCCGCTGGGCTGGGCGGGGTGGGCTTGCCTGCCGGGTTAGCCTAAACACAACTTCGTCACTTGCTGCTGCACACGTTCAGGTCTTCACGTTTCTTGTACTACATGATATCTTATTGTACTAGAGATTTCCTATTATTATTGTGTACTACTGAGAGTATTGGCTCGTTCCTTAGAAAACAGGAAAGACGGAAGGGGAAACTGGCTCATAGCAAGTGAAGCAAGTGAGGGCTAACAGATGAAGCAGCTGAGGGATGACAGCTGAAGCAAGAATGAAGAGTGGAAGGTGAAACAGAAATGAGGAATAAAAGGTGAAACAGAAATGAGGAATGGAAAGCGAGACAGCAATGAGGAATGGCAGGTGAAATAGGAATGAGGAAGCACTACACTGAAACAGGAATGAAGAGTAAAAGGTGAAACAAAATTGAGGAAGCACTACACTGAAACAGGAATGAAGAGTAAAAGGTGAAACAAAATTGAGGAAGCACTACACTGAAACAGGAATGAAGAGTAAAAGGTGAAACAAAAATGAGGAAGCACTACACTGAAACAGGAATGAAGAGAGAAAGGTGAAACAAAAATGAGGAAGCACTACACTGAAACAGGAATGAAGAGAGAAAGGTGAAACAAAAATGAGGAAGCACTACACTGAAACAGGAATGAAGAGTAAAAGGTGAAACAAAATTGAGGAAGCACTACACTGAAACAGGAATGAAGAGAAAAAGGTGAAACAAAAATGAGGAATGGCAGATGGAACAGGAATGAGGAAGGCCTATAGTGAAGTGGAAGCGAGGAGCAGACAGTGAAACAAAGTAGGAGCAACAGATGTGGAGCAAGTGGATGATCAGGTGTAAGAAGTGGACGGTCGAGGGTGAACTAGTAGCAGTTGATCGGGACGGGTTGGAAGCATTTTCTGTCGACGGGTGAGCAGCCCCGGCAGCGGCCACACACGCAGCGCATCCCCTCCCCGCAATCCCCGTCCCTCCTCTGGTAGCCTCCGCACGGCTCGCCCGGACCCTGCAACCACGAAGATAAATACAAGAGATAAGACACATACGAAAAAGATTAATACACAATAAAAAGGATAAATACAAAATAAAGATATGTAGAAAAAAGAGGAAAGAAGAACATGGTGCTAAGTACAGTATGTCTTAAACTACAAATATGATACACACTAAAACAACACATCGCATCACAGCCACGAAAAAAAAGAGATAAATACAAGGAAGATGAAAGAAAAAAAGTGTTGTGTATGACTTCATCTAAACACTGAATACACACACACGGCGGTGGCTGAGTGGTAGCGTGCTGGGCCCACATTCACCGCGTGATGGACGACGCGGGTTCGAATCCCCACGCTACCACCTGGGATTTTTCAGTCACCGCCGAGTGGCTTAAAACTACCCACATGATGTCCTGAAGACCACCCATCAACCCGGACTCTAGAGGAAACCGTCCAAGTGAATCAAGAACGAGTTCCGGGGGGCAGCATGAGCCAAGAGAATAAGGCGCCACTTTAAACACTTGCCTGTGCCATGACGGGCTGGGGCCGGCTACCATCCAGGCCCCTCAAGAAAAGCCTAGCGGCGTTATAGGCTTACACGTAAAAAAGAAAAGAAAAAAACACACCACACCACATCACTAAAAAAAAAAAAAAAAAAAAAAGATAAATACAAAGACGAGGAAAGAAGAAAATGGTGCACACACACACACACACACACACACTCACCTTGGCACACACACCGTTCTTGCACCAGTCCTTGGAGGTCCCATACTTGCAGTTGGTGGGGGCCGGGCGGTCATACTCCCTGCATCGGGGGGCGGCACTCACCTCCCTGCCAGACACAAACACACGAACACGTTAGTAACAAACACAGTACACAAACACTCTATGGTCGGCGTCACGAAGGCTGGCGGGGATAAGTCTGGTATTTTAAGACACTTTCGCTTCTCACATCAGCTAGTTTTAAAGGTCAAAGAGCGGGTCAATCGGGTTATAGTGAGTGTTTTTGTAGGTTCACGGTACAGAGAAAGGGCCACACTACCACCAGGGTCATAAAACTACCTCTGGAAATACCCAAAACTCCTACGAAAGCCTTGTCAAATATGTGAACTTGGTGGACAAAATGTTTTAAAATACGACCCTAAGCCTTTAGGGAGGGACTCGCGGACTTGACATCATTGCTTGCTCACGGATTTGGTATGGTTGCCCTGAAAGATTGTCTCGGCCAGCTCTCCTCGTGCCGCCGCATATAGTAACAAACACAACACACGGACACACTAATAACAAGCACCAACAAACGGACGAAGGAAACTCAGGTGAAGGAGAAGAGAAATAAGTAACAAGAGATAACAGGACAGTAGCAAAATAAAGAAAACAGGATAACAGGAAAATATGATAACAGGAGATAGCGGTCAGGGATAGAATGGGGACAAAAGAATAGGAAGATGATGATAATGAGAAGGCTAGGAAGAAAGGAATAAGAAAAGAAAGAAAAAGGAACTAATAGGGAAATGATAGGGGAAGAGGAAAAAAAGGAATAGGAAAAAAATGGAAGATAAGAGGAAAATAGAAGCATAGAACAAGAATAAAAGAATAGGAAGAAAAGAATAGGAAGAGACTGATGGGAATAATAGGAAAATAATGAGAAAGGAATAGGGAAAAAATAGGGAAAGAATAGAAAAAGGAATAGGAAAAGAAGAGGATGAAAAGGAATAGGAAAAGAATAAGAAGAAAAGGAATCGGAAAAGGAATAGGAAAAAAATAATAAAGAAGATGATAGGAACAGGAAAATAAGAGGAAGAAAATGAATCAGAAAAGGAATAAGAAAAATGCAAAGGAAAATAATAAAAAAATAAGCGGAAGAAAAAGGAATAAGAAAATAAATAAATAAAATAATGAGAAAAAATGTGAAAGTAACAGGAAAAAAAGGAATAAGAAGAAAAGAAATGGAAAAGGACAAAGAATCACATCCCCTCAAACACTCCCAACCCAGGTAAGGCAAGCCAATTAAGGAGTCCTGCAGGATTCTTACCGGAAAGGCATCGTCAGGAGGAAGAGGAGGAAGAGGAGCAGGCAGGAGGCGGGCAGGAGCGTGACTAGGCACCTGGCAGGCATTGTCGAGGTGTGTCTTGGAGGATGAGTTACCTGTAATTAACCTGGAAATGGAGGAAGAAAATGGAGATGACCAAAGGTAGAACACGAAAAAGTAAAAAAAAAAAAAAAAGGCAGTAAAAGAAAGAAAAATCATATAGATTGATAGAGATCGATAGAAAGATAGAAAGATAGATAGGTTGATAGACAGATAGATAGATAGACTGACACATATATACAAGAATAGATGGCGCCTCTATAAACACTTGCCTGCGCCATGGCGGGGTTGGACCGACCACCAGGCCCCTAAAAAAGCCTACCGGCGCCATGGCCCAGAACGTAAAAAAATAAATAAGTGAAAATAAAAACACAGACAGACAGACAGACAGACAGACAGACAGACAAAGCAAGCAAGCAAGCAAGAAAGAAAGAATTACAAACATACAAACAAACAAATAAACATTCACACAGAAGAAAATTAAATGAACTAAAAAATTAATGAATAGAAAATTATCTAAGGTCTTACACTTTTCTTCTCTTTTCAGGTCCAAGGCGAGGCGAGGCGAGGAGAAGCGAGGCGAGGCGGGAGGAAACAAAAGCAGAGCGGTTGACGCACATCAAGGTACTGATGGACGGATGATAAAGGCAGACGGAAAGAAAGACAGACAGACTAATGACGGAAAGACGCAATCAATCAATTAATCGATCGATCAATCAATCAATCACTCAGTGGGGTCATACACCGGAGGGTGCTTCGCTTCGCTTACCCTACGACGCCCGGCAAGTGTCCAGGTAGCGATCCTTTCCCATCCTACGGGCCGCTTTCACAGTCACTTCGTTTGTTTTGATCGTTACCAATGGCGGCGATCGACGCTATAGTTTTCCACGTGAAACTGGCCTATGGGGTAGTGGCGGCTGCAGAGGAAGCGAGAGGTGTTGAGAGTGTGTGGTAAGGTGCGGGGCTAGGCTAACCTCGCAGCCGCCACTACCTCATCGGCCAGTTTTATGTGGAAATACTATAGCGGCGATAACAGCCATTGGTAACGATCAAAACAAACAAAACGACTGTGAAAGCGGCCCTAAGTATCACATCGCTCCAGTCACGAGCTCTGTGGGTGTCCCCTTGGCCTCCTCCACTCGGGACCGTCGCTTACAGAAACAACCCGGTGAGCAGGGTCGGTTTCTTAGTAGCATGTCACTTGCGTATACAACCGAGAGAGCCCGGGTTCGATTCCCGGGTGGAGTGGAAAAATTTGGGCGGCTTTTCCGATACCCTACGCCCCTGTCCACCCAGCAGTGAATGGGTACCAGGTATTAATCGGGGGTTGTGTCCCGTCGCCTGGAATCTGTTCCCTTCTCCTATAATTCCTTCCCCTTCTGTCTCTCCGGCATATGACCACAGACGTTGCGCCGACTAAACGAAGCTTTCCAACTTTTCACTTGCGTATAGCCGGCGTTGGCGTTGACGGACTTTGCAGGTAATATGACTCGAATCAGTCTCACACACACAAAAAAAAACACAAGACATGACAGAACACAAGGTAGAGGAAGATGAGGTGAGATGAGGTGAGACGAAACGCAAAGTAGAGAAATATAAAGTAGAGAAAAGTAGAAAAAGGAATTGACGGATGAACGAACAACAGCAAACGGATAGATACATATAACGGGACTAGACACTCAGACAGACAGATAAGCAGCCGGGTGAAAAGATGATAAATGAAAGAGGAGAAAACACAAGGTAAATGAAGATGAGGTGACGAAAAGTAAATGGAGACGAGAGATGTAGAGAGCGAGAAATTGACGGATGGCAGGAGGCAGACAGCCGGGCAGACGGAGACAGACAAACAACTGAGAAAACAACACAAAAGAAAACGAGATGCGATGAGGCAAGACGAGACGAAACAGGGGAAACAAAGGCAGAGTGGAAAGAAAACGGAATCGGGCAAACAGACTGGGACACACAGACAGAGATTCGGCAAGACGAGACCACAGCCAGCCAGGCAGACAGACGTACAGAGACAGCAGATACACAGGCAGACGCAGGCACAGACACGGTACCAAGCGGAGCACAACCCACCGACTGAAGAAGCTTGAGCGTGTGTTCGTCCCTCAATACGTCTCACCCTCGCTTCTGCCGCTCCTTCAACGCACTGTCGGATGCCGCAGCGAAGTCTGGGGGTATATATAGTCGGGATATTCACTGCGTCCACGTGCTCAAAGGGTGGGTGACATGAGACTTTTCATGAAGTCTGAAACCACCCCATTACCCCTGCTGCACCCCATCACCCCGGCCTTTCCTCCTACATTCTTCCCCTTCTCTTTCCTCCTTCCTCCTGCCCCTTCCCTTACTTCTCCCTCTTCCTTCTCATCATGTTTCCTCCTTCTTCATTCTCCCCCTTGCTTCTCCCCTTCCTTCTAATACTGCCTTCTCTCCCTTCCTCTTTCACCCCTTTCTTTTCCCCCTTCCTTCTCATCCTTCTTTCTTTCCCTGTCACTTCCTTCTTTCTTCTTTCCCTTCCTTCTCATTATTCTTTTTCCCTTCCTTCACCTCCCTTCTCCTAATTCCGTGTTCCCCTATTTTTCACCAATCCTTCGTTCCCCTTACTTTCCCTATATCCCTTTCATTTTTTTCTTCCTTCCTTCTCTTCTCCCTCCTCCTTTCATTCCTACCCCTGCCTTCCCCCTTCACGGTTCCCAATACTTTTTTTTTTCTCCTCATACAATGCAATCTTGCAGCCTCTCCCCACACCCTGCCTCACCCCCTCTCACTCTTTGACCAATCAGATACTCAAGCCTCCCCAGCCTGACCAATCCTAACATATCTCTCCCCAATCTTCAACATGCATTCCCCCTCATCCCACTACTTTCTCTCACCACCTTCTACACAGCCCCTGCAACCCTACCCTTACTACCGTCCCAGCTCCCTTATCCTCCCTACGCCCCCTGCCCCCCTCCCCTCCTTCCCCCCTGCCACCCCCTCCCTCCTGCCCCCCCAGTCTTCCTTCCCCGGCAACTAGTGTGTCTCTTCCATGCTGGTTGGGCCTCTCTTGGTTTTGGTGGCTCTGTTGTTGGGTGCCTCCCCTCTCCCCTGGCACTCCTCCCTGGCACTCTCCTCTCTCCCCTTTCCTCTCTCTCTCTCTCTCTCTCTCTCTCTCTCTCTCTCTCTCTCTCTCTCTCTCTCTCTCTCTCTCTCTCTCTCTCTCTCTCTCTCATTTTTTTTTATTCCTGTGTGTTTATTTTTTCTCTTTCTCCTCTTTTCTCTTTTCCCTCTACTCTTCTCTCTTATTCTTCTCTCCCTCTCTGACTTTCCTCTCCCTCTTCCTTAGTTTTCTATAGCCCTGTCTTCCTCCCTTACCTACTTTCTCCCCTCTCTCTCCTCTTCTTCCCTCTTCTCCCTCACTCTCTCTATGTTTCTCTCTTTCTTTCCTGCTTCTCTTCCCCCACACTCGCTTCCATCTCTCTCTCCCTCTCTCTTTCCCAAGTTCTCTGTTATCCGCTCCTTCCCGTTCCTCCTCTCTCTCCCCTCTCGTCTCTTCTCCCCTCTCCTCTCTCTCCCCTCTCCTCTCTCTCCCCTCTCGTCTCTTCTCCCCTCTTCTCTCTCTCCCCTCTACTCTCTCTCCCCTCTCCTCAATCTCCCATCTCCTCTTTCTCCCCTCTCGTCTCTTCTCCCCTCTCCTCTCTCTCCCCTCTCCTCAATCTCCCATCTCCTCTTTCTCCCCTCTCCCCTCTCCCCCCTCAGTTTGTTTGGTTCCCCTTGTCTTCTCAACATCTTTTCCTACTCCCACCCCTTTCCCCCACTCCTCCCCTTCTTCGCTCCTCTCTTCTCACCTCCCCCCTTCTCCTCTCCCTCACTTTCCCTCTCACAATCTCCCCTATGACCCCTCTCCCTCCCTCCTCAATCTCACAAGGGTGCTCAATTATATAAGGACACTACACGAGGCCAGGCACCCTTACACGTGACAACTCCCGGAGATGTGTCACTCGCCTAATTCCCTTCCCATCCATACATACATCTTTAACTCTCATTTTAACCCCTTGAATGCGGATTTCCTACAGTTAGACCTCACCAAGCTACTGGAATGGAACAAATAGTGGCTGTTACAATTCAGTGAGGAACAATGTAAAGTCCTGCACCATGGGAGGGGATATCCAGCACACCAATAGCACATGGGAAACGCTCCACTATCCACTACAGAGGCAGAGAAAGACCTGAGTATAATGTTAGCAGGCTACCAGGGAAGGCCAAATCCGTGCTAATCGCAGCGGACGGGTTAAAGCTTTCATTTGTGTCTGCCTCAATCACATGTCTGCTCGGTTTGTCCCTCTCATCCACCACAATGTTCGTGACCCAGTTCTTGCCTATTTCCTTCCTGAACTTGAACTTATCCTACTTTTATGCGTTGGTGTGTTCTTACATAAGTTTTTTTTTTAATGTAAACACTTTTAAATCGCACTTACTAATCACCATTTTATTCTTAGACACAGATTGTTTTATAAGCGTAGAAGAGCAGGAAGGGAAAATAGATGTTAATAGGTAGAGGCAAGAGAAAGGTGTGTGTGCTCTTATGTTATTTTGTTTTAATGTAAGCACCTCCAAATCGCACAGATTAATCCCCATCTTAATCTTAGGCACTGGTTGTTTGGAACCGTATAAAAGCAGGAAGGAAAAACAGATGTTGATAGGCAGAGGCAAGAGAGCATATCACCAGGCGTGGGGTCAGCAAGGAAGCACAGACTATGAGAGAATGAAAGTAACGCTGACTGCTCTTCTTTTCACGCTGACTGCTCTTCTGAGCTTGCTGACTGCATGCCTCCCACTCTCCCGCGGCCCCGCTGCACATGCCTTTCTACTAAAGCTCATTCCTTTACTGTCCAAATCCCTTACGCACGAGTTAACCAGCGTCTTCACTCTTTCATCCCTCACGCTGGTAAGCTCTGGAATTCTATATTTCCTCCTGCCTACGACTGGAACTCCTTCAAGGGGAGGGTATCGGGACACCTCTCCTCCCGAAATTGACCCCTCTTTCGGCCACCTCTTTGGATTCTTTTTAGGAGCAGCGAGTAGCGGGCTTTTTTTTATTATTATTTCCTTTTTTATTATTGTTTCCTTTTTTTGTGCCCTTGAGCTGTCTCCTTTGTTGTAAAAAAAAAAAAAATCCATCGTCACCTTAAAGTCCATATTCTTAAACCTTTCGGCAGCCAGGCACACACATTTGACAGGGCTTTCGTAGGAGTTTGGGTCATTGCCAGGGATAGTTTAATGACCCTGGTGGTAGTTTGCCCCTTCTTCTGTACCAGGCACCTAAGAAGACCCTCATTAGAACCCGATTGCTCTCCTTTTTGGCCTCTGGAAATAGTTGACGTGGAGGCTGGAAGCGTCTGACAGTACTGACCCAAAGCCCTCCGTGGATTTAGGTCAGAGAGGGCACTGGGAGCTTAAGGGCCGTATTTTAAGACACCATCGCTTCTCACATCAACTATTTCTAAAGGTCAAAGAGGGGATCAATCTGTTTTTCATGGCACAGAAGGGTCAAACTACCACCAGGGTCATAAAACTAACCCTGGAAAGGCCTATAGCTCCTACGAAAGCCATGTCAAATATGTGTTTCTTTAGGTTCATGGTACAGAAGAAGGGTCAAACTACCACCAGGGTCATAAAACTAACCCTGGAAAGGCCTACAGCTCCCACGAAAGCCTTGTCAAATATGTGAACTTGGGCGACGAAATGTTTTAAAATACGACCCTAAGTATTATCAATGGAGTTTTTATATCAGACATAGTAACGAGGTATGGACTGACGTGCGTGCAGAAATAATATTGTGTAATGTGTTGTTGTCAAGAGTGGAATTTCCATTATTAGTTTATTCTTATCGCTGATTTTTGGTTTGTTTGTTTTCGTGTTTTTTTGTTGTTGTTATTGTTCTTAGTGGTGGTGGTGTTGGTGTTGTTATTGTTGTTATTCTTGTTGTTATTATTGTTATTGTTATTGTCATCGTTGTTGTAGTTATTATTATTGCTATTAGTGTTGTTGTTGTTGTTGTTGTTGTTGTTGTTGTTGTTGTTGATACAAATACGAGACGAGAAAGCAGAATATGTCTCTCTCTCTCTCTCTCTCTCTCTCTCTCTCTCTCTCTCTCTCTCTCTCTCTCTCTCTCTCTCTCTCTCTCTCTCTCTCTCTCTCTCTCTCTCTCTCTCTCTCTCTCTCTCTCTCTCTCTCCCAAGGGATACTTGGGCGCCACACTGCTGACGAATCCTCGTTTTCCCGCTTCTATTTCTCCGTCTCTTCCTTCTCCTCCTCCTCCTTCTTCTTCTTTTTCCTCTTCTTCTTCTTCTTCTTCTTCTTCTTCTTCTTCTTCTTCTTATTATTATTATTATTATTATTATTATTATTATTATTATTATTATTATTATTATTATTATTATTATTATTATTTTTCATCTCATCGTCAATCTTATTATTATTAATTTTTTTTATTGTCATCCCTTATTTTCGTCTTGTCTAGTTTCATTCCATTGCTCTCTCTCTCTCTCTCTCTCTCTCTCTCTCTCTCTCTCTCTCTCTCTCTCTCTCTCTCTCTCTCTCTCTCTCTCTCTCTCCCCCTCCTATACCCTCCCCCCCTCCCCTCCCCCCTTCGCTTAAAACTGATTCTTTGTTTTAGCAGGTCACACACACACACACACACACACACACACACACACACACACACACACACACACACACACACACACAGCATCACCATTGTCTTCCTCCCCGTAACCTTTGACCATGATTTGACCTTGACCTTCAGGCTTGGGTTATGTGCCACATGGTCGTCCCCCCAGCCTCTCTCTCTCTCTCTCTCTCTCTCTCTCTCTCTCTCTCTCTCTCTCCTCCTCCTGAAGGCCACCATCAGTACGTGTTGGCTATACTGTCTCCGGTGTCAATAAACCAAGATACAAACAAGCTTCAGTATTTTCCCTCCTCCTCCTCCTCCTCCTCCTCCTCTTCCTTCATCCTCTTCTCTTCTTGGTACGCCTTCTTAACTAAGCAAGCAGTAACGATAACAAAAATACTTAGAAGCATATTGCGTTTTAGCCAGATCAACGGAAAATAGTAATTGCCGAGTACCGGAAGTTATTTTTGGTCGCCTGGTGTCCAGTGGAGAGCGTTACGTAATGAATTTTTTTTGCTGCTTTCTTTAGTGGTTTGGTGTTTGTTGATGTTTTATTTGTGTTGTGGTGTTTGTTCCATTGTTTAGTTTTTTTTGTTTTTTTTTGTTTCGGGTGAGTGGTGTTTTTTACTTTGTGTTTTTTGTGTGTGTTCTTAAAAAAAACAAAGAAATGAATCAAAACAAATTAATTAAAGTAAATGAATCAAAACAAATGAATCAAATTAAATAAATCAAAACAAATAAATGAATGGAATAAAAAAACACGCAACAAAGGCATTTTGATGTGATTTTTTTTCTTTTCTATTGATTATTTTTTCAATAGGGTTTCGGTGTGTTTTGTGTTTTTTTAGCGTTGTGGAGTTTATGTTCCATGTTTTAGTGATTCACTACTTTATTTGGTGTTTTTAGTGTTTTTAGTGTTCTTTGAACAGTGTGTTTTACCGACCGAGTAATTGTTTTGATTACTCTTCACCGAGTAAACCGAGTACCGAATGCTTACTTTGCTCTCAGGCGACGGTCAGACAGCAGATCGTGCAGGGATGGCTCGGCGAAGGGAGGGGGGGGGGCGGCAGTTCTATCACCAGGAAGCTAGAAGGGGGTCAAAGGGTTGCCAGAGATGAGAATAATTGAAATTCGTCTAAGGACAGATGACCTTGAAATAATGTCTTCAACATTCCATGTAAAATTCAAACCATATTTAATTTTCATCTTATTTTCAAAGAGCAACAATACTCAATTGTTGCCCTAGATAAAACAGAATGGTCAAGGTCGACAGACTATAAGACATCTAATGGTAGGTACATATGAGGCAGCTAATCAATACACATATAGCTGCATATTCCACGCCACCAGTGTTGCATAATTTGTGTTTTAACTGTGATTATGAGTTTCATTTTCAAGGCTGATGACCTATAATGTGCCTTAACAAGTACTCTTGCTAAATTACTCCATCATCTGTCAGGATTTACGCACAGTGAATGTCACTTAATATATATATATATATATATATATATATATATATATATATATATATATATATATATATATATATATATATATATATATATATATATATATATATATATATATATATATATATATATATATGCATGTATATATGGACGACACGAGTTCGAATCCCCACGCTACCACCTCGGATTTTTGTCACCGCCGAGTGGCTTAAAACTACCCACATGCTGTCCTGAAGACCACCCATCAACCGTCCAAGAATCAAGAAGGAGTACGGGGCAGCATGAGCCAAGAGAAGATGGCGCCACTATAAACACTTGCCTGCGCCATGACGGGCTGGGGCCGAATACCATCCAGACCCTCAAGCAAGCCTACCGGCGCAATAGGCGGAGACGTAAAAAAAAATATATATATATATATATATATATATATATATATATATATATATATATATATATATATATATATATATATATATATATATATATATATATATATATATATATATATATATATATATATATATATATATATATATATATATATATATATATATATATATATATATATATATATATATATATATATATATATATATATATATATATATATATATATATATATATATATATATATATATATATATATATATATATATATAAATATATATATACACGACGCCAAGCCCGGGGGTCCCTCTGGGCAAGTCTCCCTCCATGCAGCACCCTATCCCATCCTGAATACCTCCTGCCAGAATCTCTATCGACTTGCTCAATCTACCATCTCTGTGGGCGTCTCCTTGGCCTCCTCCACTCAGGATTGTCTCTTACAGAAACAAAACGATGAGCACTTTGAGCAGGGTCAGCTTCGTGGTAGCGTGCCACACTCCATAAAGTCGGAGTTGGCGTTAACGGACTATGCAGGTGATATATGCTTAATCAGTCTCGGAGCACGGAAGCCTGCTGCGCGGTCGGGCCCTTTAGCAAAACGGGAGCGAGGTTAATCCTCGCGCTATGACCCCGACCTCCGCTTTTTACTTTGATGTTAGCTATATAGGATAGGGTTTTGCTAGGAGAGGGGATGCCATTCTCTCCCCCAAACCAGCCCAGATCAGGGGCTGGACTGACTGCTCAGCATTGGGCAGCGACGCATGACCCTAGGAGGATGTATTTCGGTTACCCAAAAACATGAGTAGGAGGGAGAGAAAATGAAAGACAGCTCTGGGAGGTTGAGGACACTGCATTCCTCTTCCCGACAGACCTGCTCATAATAATTATGATGATAATAATAATTAATCAATAAATATTATCTTGAAAACTTATTTTGCATCTTTGGGGTTTTAATCGATCACGTAATTGAACAGCAAGAACCGAGTAAACCGAGTAGAAGTACTCATTCAAATCCAAGAATCGAGTAAACCGAATACTACTCGTACCAAAGTTACGGTAACCGAACTGCTGATTTATCAGTGTTACCAGGTCTGGGGAAATTACCCTTTTCAAGTTAAAAATGGACCCATGAAGGGAAAAAGGGAAGAAATTTCAAAATTGGCCCAAATCTAGGGAAAAACTGATAGAACTGGAAAATTGGAGAGAAAATGCCACACAGTTGTTCTGGCAGTGATACGACGAGAGTCTATTCTACTCCATAAAAGTTAAAAAAATACACGAAAAGTACCTAGAGAGAGAGAGAGAGAGAGAGAGGTGGTGGGGGAGTGGCTGGAAGAGAGGAGGGAGAGGGGGGACACAATACAGGATCAGTTCCCGTACCTACTGTGAGACAGTACGGTAACTGAACACAGTAACTGTTTGCGAGTGGCTGGAGGAGGGAGGGAGAGAGAGGGGAGGAATACAATACTGGACCAGTTCCTGTACTGAGTGGCTGCAGGAGGGAGACAGTTCCCGTGTTGTTAACAAGACAGGCCTGAGACCCTTTAGCGAAAGGAAAGTAACAGTGACAGTGAAACCCCTCCAGCTAAACGCTCAGTGCTTGGTGTACACTCAAAGATATTTAGGAAAATGGGAGAAATGGGAAATGGGAAATTTTATGGTGAAAAGGGAAATTTTGATGGATCCCCTTGGGAAATATGGTTATGGGAACCAGGAGGTTGGCTGCTGGCAACACTGCTGTGAAGCGTCAGTTATCTGTTATCAGTGAATGTGGGTGAATGTCGTTGAAATCTCTCCGGCACATTCTTAACAGGGTAATTTTTTTTTTCCTTCCGTCGGTACATCCTTCACCACTACGTCCCTTATTTCATCACTATGTTTTCCCAACTCGAGTCTCACATATTATTTTGAGCTTCAATTTTTCCAGCGTCTTGCCCCGCTCCGCTACTTCATTACTTCTGTTACCAAATATTCAAACTGTCATTCCTCTCTTTATCGACTCTAAATAATTTCTGAAGTTTTAGTTTTATTGAAGACGCACTACACTGACGTTATTACACTGTCACGGTGCACTAAAATGACCTCATGTTGACAGGGAAATGATGTCCACTTTCGTTACGTCGTATTAAATAGATGTATTAAGATGCTTACCAGATTATTATTAGCCTATTGTCCACTTAAATTACGTTATGAGTGTTTTTCCGTGTTTAGTTATTTTTTTTCAGTGTTTTTATGATATTTGTGTGTGTTTTGGTGTTAATATTTTTACTATCTTTGTTTTTCTTGTCTTTTGCTATTCATGGTCTCAGTGTGTTTTGTGTTTTATCAGTGTTCTCTGGTGTTTATATTTGATTTTACTATATTTTTTTCTTGTGATTGGTGTTTTTTATTTAGGGTTTCATCTTTTTTTAATGGTATTGTGTTTTTTTCCATGTTTTTTTTAGTGTCGTGTCTATTGACTTGTGTTTATTTGCTTAGGATATCAGTGTCTTTTTTTGTTTGTATGTAGTGTTAAGGTGTTTAGTTTCAATGTTTTTAGTATCTTATTGTTTTTTGCTTGTTTTATTATTTACAGAGGGCAGGACTGAGGACGCTGATTGCTGTGGCGAAGAAAAGACTTGGGACAGACGACCTGGCATAGACGAAAAGGAAACTGCATGAATAGCCTACTGCGTGGGGAGAGAAAAACAACAACGGAAAATCAAGCGGCGTCCGTATCACTAGCCTAGCAGAAGAGCACGTGCAAGACGGGAGCTCAAAATAGTATGCTTCTCTTTCCAGGAACTGTCGTCACCAAGCCTCTTCTTTCCTCTTCTAATCTTAAAGTGGTGAGTCATATAAGCATGTTCCTAAGTTTTGTTGTGTGATGTTTTTTTATATATAATCTTTAAGTGGTGAGTACGCAGCGCATGTTCATTAGTCTTGTGCGTTTTTTTTAATAATTTTTAAGTGGTATTCGTAAGTTTTGTTGTGTGGTTTTTCATATATAATCTTTAAAGGTGCTCCAGCCCATATCCTCCCTTATGACCTCTACCATTGTGCTCCAAGGGGGTCCTAATCCCCACCTGCCTACTGTTTTCTGTACCTTTTCCAGCTGTGCAATGTCCCCTTCCCTGTAGTGTGTTATTAAATTATGTTCCGTAGAGGCAATATGGTACCGCTACTCCTTTCCAAAGACTTCGCACTGTCATATTTATTTCCCACTCTGTTGCCTCCATTGATTATCATGCCTGACATCCACCTTGCCTTCCATTCATTCATCTTCCTATGTTTCTCGCCCCCTACTCCTTCCTTGCTAACCCCCAATACATTATTTCCAAGCACCCACTGATTACCGTACTGGCTCCACTACAAAACTCCATGACCTTACATTTCCTTTCACTCAATTTCAGGTCCCACTCCCTCCCATATGTGTGAGCTATGTGCAGGATCTCCTCCATCTCCTTCCTCTCCGCCATCATCTCATTTCCGTCATATAGACTCTGTATTAAATTTATCAGCTTGATATCTACACCTACATGTTCTAGTAGTCTAATGAGCTTTTCTCTGTTTACTGTATCATATACCTTTTCAAGATCTATGAATACTAAGCATAGCTCCTTCTTCTGTAACCTGTTCTTTTCAATAATTTCTTTCAGGTAAATATATTTTCCAACCCTCCTCTACTTTTCCTAAATCCATTTTGCTCCTCTCCTATTACCTTTTGTGCATCTATCCTTGCCTTTAACTTTTCACTTTTTATGATCCCAAACACCTTTGCCATGGTGTTTATGATTGCTATTGGCCTATAATTTTCTGTCTGCCGTATCCTTTCCCCCTCCTTTATGTATCAGTATTATCCTGCTCTTTTTCCAGTCCTGCGGTACTTCCCCTTCCTCCGAAACCTCCTTACAAATATTATAAATAACCTGCCTGGCTGTATCTCCTCCATACTTAAGGAACTCTCCTATGATGTCATCTGTTCCTGTGCCTTCCCATTTTTCAACATTTTCAGAGCTCGCTCTACCTCCCCCATTTCTATTTCTATTTCCTCCATTTCCCTTGTGTCACTGAAAATCACCATGTTCTCTATTCCTCTGTCCCCTGTATCTATCTTAATTACCTTATTCCAGTACCCTTCTATTACTGACTTTATTTCTTCCTCTTTTCCAGTCTCCCTGCCCTCTGTTTTCAGCATTACTCTCTGATCTACCTCTTTCCCTCCTAGGTTCCTCTTCAGTCTCTTCCATCCTTCTTTTTCTCTCACTCTTCGGGGTAGGCTATTTAGTTTCTTCGCCTGCAGTCCCTTCCACTTTGCTATCTTCTTATTGATTGGAATCTGCCTCGTATCTGTTATACGTCCTCTCCCATTCCTGTCTGTGCTGCTCCCCTTCTTTCTCTGTCAATTTCCGCAACTTTCTTTGCCTTCTGGGTTTTTTTTTCTACTATTGCTTTCTCTACCTCTTCATCCCACCAGCCTTTCAGTCTCCTTTTTCCTACCTTGTATTTCTTTATACCTATGGTAATCTTCGCCACCTCCACTATTACCTCTTTTACCTGTTTTTCCCACTGCTCACTTGTCCTGTTGTCCTTCTCTATTTCCCTTCATAGCTTTCCATCTAGGTTATCCCTATACTTTCCCCAGTCGGGATTTAGCGTGTCCCATTTTGTCTTCCACTCTGTCTTCATCTGTTCCTGTTCCTTCCTCCCTCCTTTCCCACATGTCACACCTATCATTATGTGGTCTGATATTTCTACCTCCTCCTCCTTCCATATCCTACATTCGCTTTTCTCCACTGCGTCGCTCGCCAGGATGTAGTCTATGGCTGATGCCGCACCTCTATCTCTCCAAGTTACTGGGTCCTCAAGCTCCCATTTTTTTCCAGACTCACTTTCTGCAAAGTCTATCAACATGTGTCCATTACTATTGACTGGTTCATTATTTAGGCCTATGTGTCCATTAAAGTCTCCCATAACTATCCACTTTACTTCCGTCGCTCGGGACAGAAAAAGTCCCTCCACCAAGTTTGTATTCCACATTTGGTGATGTTAGGTGCGCCTATTTCTATTGTGGGTCATGTTACTGTTACTGCGGCTGTTACTAGTTTATGGGGCTAGTTACTTTATAAATGGGACTCTGTTACTAGCATGTGAGCAAGGTTACCCTATTATTTGTGCTTGTGGGACCTAGTAATTTTTTTATTTGGACTAAGTTGCTATAGTTTGTGGGCCCAAGTTATTCTCTTATTGGGGCTAAGTTGCTATAGTTTGTGGGCCATGTTACTCTAACCAACTAGTTTAGGTTTGGTCATTCATCATATTTTATTAATTCATATCACCACGGGATGGGAAATGAAAATAAAATCGATGGTAATGATGTATTGATTAAAAGAACTCTAAAACTTTTTGAAATGAAAAACCTTTGCCCAGCGTTTTTTTAATTTTTTAATTGGGATAAATCAATTAATTTCTGGTGGCATTCGGTTGTTTAATTTCATAAATTCCATTTTGTTTTACTTACTTTACTTATGAATTGCGGCTGCCATGCAGGTATTCTCTATACAATGATTTCGTTTTGCTATTAACAAACAAAAGTGAGGGATGCTTTCCTTTGTTATATAATATAATATTTTCATTATTTGAATAAACTTCCTAGTTATCTGCCTCACAATTCTTTTTGAAAAGCAAATAAGACGCATTGCCTTTCCGTCTCCTCTACGGCGCCTCCGTGGTGTAGTATTGTGGTGCAGCACGAATCAATGGGCCCGATATTAATTCTGGCCCGGTGCATTCGCTGCTCTGCCCACCCAGCTGTTCATCTTCCCTTTCTGACTGATCGATAAGTGGGTACCTGGGGAGACTGGGGAGGTAATTATATATCTGTGATGTTATTGAGTTATATATGTTCTATATGTGTATATATTTATTTCTTAATCAAGATATATGCTAATGTAATTATTTGTTTACGCGTCGGAAAATATTCCGTATCTTAATTAACAAACTTGCATGTGTTGGTCGGCTCTGTCCCGCACCAGAGGGGGGAGGTAAAACGTACATCCTTGCCTACCAAAGCATCGCATACCCGACGGTGGAGTGCCCAGAGCCATCGGGACAAGATGATAATTATTCAAATTGGCCTCAGCTTCGTCTCCTTTGCATTAAAACATCAGAGGGGCGAGGGAAATAAGACAACCATAGACAGTTTTCCTTTTATTAAGAAAATGAAAGAAAAATAATTATAATAACGGTAATGATGTTAATAAACGGAGTGAGTGGGGAAAAAAGGGTTGAACATGGAGAAAAAAAAACCGAGTTGACCCATTAAATCCTGAACACACATGACCTGACCTGACCTGACCTTGAACCTGACCTTGACCTCTTTATTCCTTGACCCCTCTTTCACTTATCACCCCCTTACCCTTTACACCCCCCCCCCCTCAAACACACACCTCCAGACGACAATAATAACAACAACAACAGCAACAACAACAGGTGTCATTTGGGCAATTTAAATCCGTATAGATGAAAAGGGGGGAGTTTGGGTGTTAAGTGAGGGGGGTGGGGGTCACGGGGGTGGGGAGGGAGTGGGGAAGGGGTTGCTTTTATAAATGAATTTGTGCATACTGACTTGCCGCCATGTTGGAGGTAATGAGAGAGAGAGAGAGAGAGAGAGAGAGAGAGAGAGAGAGAGAGAGAGAGAGAGAGAGAGAGAGGTGTTAATACAATAATAAAATATCTTTCTTAGTTAACTTTTGCGAGTCATTATTTTTTTTTTCAAGGATGACAGACTCAATTTACCTTTTAAACATTTAAACTAAGCTGCCATCTCACCAAATATATTAAAGCCATCCGTTTAAACCTGCTCTTGGTAATTAACTAGTAATGAGATTATGGATCCCGCTTTGTTAATCACTTTCACCTGTTCGAGTCACGTGACCAGGTAGGCTGCCAGGTAAAAAGGTAATCTCTCGCTCTGGGTTATATGAACACACTGTACCTAAAATATTCGGTCTTTATTCATTCAAGTCTATTTAAATATTCGTAAGTTGATCCAAATCCTCTTCGGCAGTTCTTTGCTCGTTTTATCCTACGCTTTACTTTTTTTTTTTTCGATTCTGTCACGTTTTATTTTTTCTCGGGGTTAGCATCTTATTCGGGGGATTATTTTTTGTCTTCATTTCTGCTCTCCCTTTTGCTTGGAAATTTATCCCTCAAAAAATATCTCCATCTCTCTCCTAAAAAAAACCCCTCCATCTCTCTGTTTCCAAATTTCTCCATCTCTCTTTCTCCTCCAAAATTTCTGCACATTGTCCTCTTCTCCAACATTTCTCCATCTCTTTCTCCAAAACCTTTCCATCTTTTTTATCCTCCATTATTCCACTCCCATGAAGCACACACATACACAGAAAAGTAAAAACGTTCAAAATAGACGAATATATACACACATGCGTCACTGAGAAGCACGCACAAAAAAAGACTGCGATATATATATAACATTGTGTGTGTGTAATTAAGGAAGCATAATATTGTCATCATATCAAAACGAACACCTATGGAACAGCGAACCAATATATAACACTGTAATAAGAGCCAACCAACATAACCCGAGCCAGCCCGCCGACCAGCTAACGGGAGTGGACTCGAGAGCTCGGAATAAAACCGTACACACAAAAAAGGCGGACTTATATATCAGCCGTAATTATGCATATCCGGCGTGCGTATGAAAGCTACGTATCTCGTATGCAAATATCCAGGAACAATGAACGCAAGGGTGGCGGTGGTGAGGGAAGGAGGGGATGAATGGGTGGGTGGATGGGCCTGCCGCGCTCTCGTACACTGCTGAGTATTGTTGTGCATCTGGCAGGGTTTCGATATGGTAATGAAAGTGTAACACATTAATTAAAGGGTTAGCTGTCCTGCCGCTCTCCCGTGCAGTTCTGAGTATTGTCGTGCATATATCCGGCAGGCTGGTGTTGCTTTAATTATGGAAATGTAATGATACACCTCTGAGTATTGTCGTACATACATCTGGCGTTGTGTCGATACTGTAACGGAAGTGCACGAGGAAGGACTGACTGGCCTGCCGCGGCACCATACACTTCAAGTATTGTCGGGCATAAAACTGGGTGTGTTTGGGTGAGGGAGAAGGATACACTCGTTCCCGTGTCGTCACCGTTCACTTGGGAGGATAATCAACACGTAAATTCCTCCTTTTCTGCTCCTGCCTCCGCCGCTGCTGGTGCACACAGACACTTATTTGAACGCACGTGTGTGAGCCGAGGAGGGAACACTGAACGTAATCAAGGGAGTTAAATTCATTCAATAAATTATCCGTCGCCTTTCTATTTTATTCAGTCATTCACTGTATGTGCTGCGAGCTAAGAGGGAGAGCATCGTATTTTGGAAGAGTATAAGGCGGTCATTATACTTGAAAATTTGTTTTATATCAATACATTTTCTCGTTTCTTGGTTGACTTCTACTTCTCTGAAGCGGTTTAAGTGGATGTTGGAAGGTCATCACAGTTATTATTATTATTATTATTATTATTATTATTATTATTATCATCATCATCATCATTGGTGTGTGTAACTGGCCACCACCTAAGGATCGCACCAGCAGAGTCGGGGAGAAAAGGAGAAATTACTTGAATGAAATGCTCTCTCTCTCTCTCTCTCTCTCTCTCTCTCTCTCTCTCTCTCTCTCTCTCTGAGGGGTGGTCAGGCCCTTAATATTAAAATCTCTGCTAAAATACAAGGAATTTTCACTTCTAAACAAGCATAAGTGTTCATTTGGTTCTCTATTGTTTGATGACGTCACGCGGTTCTCGTTGCTTCGGTTCTTCTCGGCTTCGTTCAGTTTCATCCATGCTTCATCCTCGGGCTCCATTGCAAGGGGACACATGGAGTTCACATGAAAGGGTTCGGTTTCCAGCGTCATGTCACAAAGCCATGATCCTATTGAACTTATTTCGGTTTAGCAGGATCCTGTCTGGGTCTCACTCGAGTTTGGTCAGGGGTTCAGTTGGGTTCGTTCCGGGTCTCATTGAGTCGACGAACTACCCACAGGCCCAATGTAGAACACAATCAAATGAAGGAAGACAGGAGACAGGCGTCTACGAGTTTACAAATCTCTAAACACAGTTCATATTTTTGAGCTGAGGTGGAGGAGGAGGAGGTGGGGGCGAGGGGAGGGGTGAGGGTGAGGAAAGGGAAACAACTATTAAATTTTGAGTTCTTGTCTCCAAAAAGGAAGGCTGGAGGACCTAGGAAAAAGGGAAGGTTATGGGGAGAAGGTCCGGAAAGAAGGGAGGGACTCGTGGCCGGGAAGGGAAGGGATGAGGAAGAGGAATCGAAGACTTAGGTCGAATATTTGGCACCTTCAAGATCACCTTCGCCTCGTCGCTCTTACTGAAGGTTAGAAAATTGTTATATCTGTACAACCATGACACATCCATGACTGTCACGTACACACAGCGAAATCCACGTACACGGCTCCTTATATACGATTTCTAAATGCACGTACGTACACACAAACTCACCAGGGCTTTCTGTCCTTCTGTCTCTTTCTAATCTTCCTTTCTCTCTTTCTTACTCTTATTAAGCACACTGAGTCAGGAATCTATAGAAGTGGGGATACTTACAGTTGTGGGGCTCTATATGCATTATAAAAAAGCGCTGAATGCGTAGTGGTGAGCTTAGTGGTCCAGTAAGGCGTAAAAAGAGCTTCATTTGAGAGGGACATCATCGCCTCTGTGTGTGTGTGTGTGTGTGTGTGTGTGTGTGGTGGCGTCAGTGGCAGTGACGGGGGCGTTGTGTTAGCAGTAGTAGAAGTGGTAGTAGTGGTGGAAGAAGTAGCGGTGGTGGTGTTGGTGGTGTGGGAAGAGGAAGTGGGAAGGGGATGGCCAGGGTGGTGTTAGTGGTGGTGGTGGTGGTACTGCTTGTGTTGGGAAGGGTCCTGCTGCTGCGACTGTGGTGTCTGCTGCTGTTGCTGCTGCTGCTGTTGCTGCGGGTGGAGGTGGTGGTGGTGGAGGTGGTGGTGATGGTGAGGGTCGAAGTGGTGTGCCGTGGTGAGGTGCTGGGAGTGTGAGTGCTGGGGGTGATGGAGGTGGTGCTGCAGCTCGGCGGTGCCCTCACGCCCCCGCCGAATGGCCAGCACCTCCCGCCGGATCATGCGGCCCACCTCCTGTGGCGTCAGGTAGTCGGAACCCTCGCAGTAAGAAGTCTTGCGGCTGCTCGGGGCGCTCTTGAAGCCGCAGCCCTTGTATACGTCCTTGTCCTCCTCCGAGGTGGAGTAGATCCCCGGAAACTCGGTGTGCAGCACCGACTGAATGTCGTCCATCGACATGTACTCGTGCTCCTCCGGCGGCTGTGGGTCCCGCTCCGGCTGACAGTCGTGGTGGGACACGCTGCAGCCGGGGCACTCGGGCGCCTCGCACGGCCTCTGGAACGACCGAATCTCTCCCATCGATAGGTAGCCACCACTGTCCCGCCGCCCTTCACTGGCCGAGGCGTTGGAGATCCTCCTGAAGGCGCCGCGTACCTCGTCCATGGACATGTAGTCTGGGTCATGGTGCGGCAAGTTGGCGTAGTGTGGCTCGTGTGGGGCGGGAGGCGGCGGCGGCTCCCGGGGCGGCAGCGAGTGACCTCCGGGCGTCAGGTGGGACTCACACTCGCTCCAGCAGCCGCCCAGAGCCTCGGTCGGTGGTTGCGGGGAGCTGGCCTTGCGGAGGGGACTGAAGGAGTGGCTGGTGGGGGTGCCGGCGGGTGTGGTGGAGGTGGAGTCGTGGTGGGAGTGGAAGGGGATCCTGATGGCGGGGGAGGCGGGCGGCAGGTAGGACATGGAGCGGAGGCGGCATCCCGGTAGCACGTCGCCCTCACCCCAGTCTGACTCTGGGTCCCTGGAGGGCGTGCCGCAACTCTGGGCGCCCTTCTCCACCGCGAAACTGTCCATTGAGTAACTGTTGGGGAACTTAGTCACCGGGTCCTGCGGTGGCACGAAGTTGATGCCGGACTTGCGTTGACGCTCCAGCGAACCGGACTTCTCCTTCGGAAACTTTTTCAAGAAGCTGAAGGTCTTTGTCATTAGCTTGGGAGACTTGAGGAAGGCGTAGGAGTCCTTAGAGGCCCCTGGACCGCTGCCGTCGTCTCCGCCTCCCGCACTCTCTGACCCTGACCCAGTCCCGCCACCTGCCGACTCGGGCCGCCAGTACTGTCTCTGGGCTCCGCTCTGCTGCTGCTGCTGTTGTTGTTGTTGCTGTTGTTGTTGTGTCTGGGGGGTTTCAGGAGTGGATATATCCGCCAGAGAGCCATCAGTGCTGGGTGTCCGCTGAGCCTGCAGCGAGAACTGTCTGTGTAGCCTGAAGGGTGGCTTCGTGTGCGGTGACACCTGCAGCTCCTCGCGTGCCGACCCCTTGAAGAGGAAGAGGTGTTTGGGACGCGGGATCATCGGGGATCTGCTTGGCGACACCCCAAACAGGGAGCGTGCTTTCTGCTTGGGGGACATCTTTGGGGACGCCGATCTGCTGGTCTGCCGCTCGGGACCGATTTTCTTCCTGACGCGGGGCAGTGTGCCAATGGCCTGTACGAGGGCCACATCGGCGCTGCCCAGCGTGGTGAGGTCGTCGTAGTTAGAGCTCTCCACGTCCAGCATGCTGTCCGTGGAGTGGGACTTGCTTTGGAAGGAGAGACCAAAGATTTTCCTCAGCGTGCCGGATTTGGTCATGGCCTCCTCGGCCCATGGGTCCGGCGAAAACGACTTGGGCCTCCTGGGTGGCAGCGGCGGGGGTTTGGACTTCTCCTGGAAGCTGTAGCTTCGCTTGATGTCTCGGCGGCACTTGTCCAGCTCCTCGTAGTCGTGTTCCTTGGGCTGCTGTGCGGCGGCGCTTAGCGGCTTGAGCACGTCTACAATCTCTTCGTACACTGTGCACGTCTTGGGCACGGCTGGCAGTTCGGACATGCGGCGGTAGTCGTCGTGCTTGTCCACCACCTCCTTGTACGACTCTGACATGGTCCTATTGAGCTGCCGCACCACCTTGCGCTCCTTGTAGGCGGCGCTGGTCACGTTTAGGTTCTTGGTGAAGAATGTCCGCCTGGCGCGGGCACTCTGCAGACACCAGGCGCCCACCTTGGTGTCCACGTCAGGTTCTTCCTCCAGGGCGCCCATGCCGCGCCGCGACGACCCCTCCGTTTTGCCGTCCCCGCTCGTGGCGTCCTTTTTGCCGTCGTCACCCTCACCTCCGGCGTCGGTACGCGCGTCCTCCTTGACGCAGGCCCTCACGCCGGAGTCCAGCGAGTCTGACTTTGTGACGAAGCGGCGCGTGGCGTTCTCAGACATGTACCGGCCGCCGTCACAGTGCGTGGAGGGCGAGGCGGACAGCCGCACGCCGCTGTCCGTGGACCTGTAGGAGTTGTAGGAGCCCGACGAGGAAGTGCGGTCCTTGGGCAGGTCAGTCTGGCGCAGGTCAGCGTCCTCGAGGTCGTCGTCGCGCGACTCGAGCTCCTCGTCGGTCTCGTCGAGGCACAGCTTGGCCAGGTTGGTCTCGCTCATGGATCTGCGACGGGAGTGCCCCAGCAGGCGGCCCGGCAGGGGCGGCTCCCCCCGCGGCTCCTCGGCGAGGTTGCACTGGCTGCTGCTGAGCCTCGGGGGCGTGTGTACGTTGCAGAGCGGCTGCAGTTCGTGGATCTGCGCCAGGTCCATCACGGAGGTGGCCTTGCGCATCTTGGGTGGGTCCGGCAGACGCGGCGGAAGCACCACCACGGAGCTGAGGGCCCCCGACAACTCCGACATGTCGCTGATGAAAGACACATCGTCGGCGCCCGAGGCAGTGATGAGCTCCGAGACAGCCTCATGCAGCCCCTCCAGCAGGGCGCTCAGCTCCGGCGAGAAGAAGTAGAGGTAGGCCTCGCCGCAGGGGTGTGACCTGCGGGCACGACACGAGTCAGTGGCAGCCTGTGCCCTGCCCTGACAACACACACACACACACACACACACACCTCAGCGTCACTCATGCACAAAATGCGCATAGCTGATGGCGTATTTATGCAGTCTCTCTCTCTCTCTCTCTCTCTCTCTCTCTCTCTCTCTCTCTCTCTCTCTCTCTCTCTCTCTCTCTCTCTCTCTCTCCCCCCCCCTCCCATAGCAACCCCGAGCCACTCACT